>NC_036869.1:15201439-15229188 GCF_002910315.2 Salvelinus sp. IW2-2015
GTGTCAAAGGCTCCTCGTATTTCCTGGAAAAGCTCAGCTCATTGTGGTGTTGGCCTTAATGTTAGAGCCGGAGAATTCACACATTTCACACTATTTCACACACAATGTGCGGACACACTACAAGAAACACCAGCTACTCAATCAAGGACGTAACGTACAGTACCTTATTCAGAAACCACAACCATCGGTTCATCATGCTTAGAGAGCATTAGATACACCCTGATCTTGGAGGCAAGACAGGGATCAGTCCACCTCAACTCAAGAGGTTTCAGGTGAAACTAAAAATGGACCCAAACCCTGATTGTGGCCTCACCTTCCAGCAATTTTTGCTGTTGGTTTGTTTGTTTAATTTTCTGTTGAACATGTTATAATACGTTTTCTTATGGTGTGCCATACTGAACATGACCCAGGTGTTGTTGCTGCATACCTGTGGGTTCGAGTCTGGTTTGTTTCTCTCTAAGGGTCCCATCACTATGCTGTGTAGTTGTTTGTAGAAACATAGTAATTCAATGGAGAATTACATATGCATCATGAATGTCAAATATATTTTGCAATGTAACCACTGCATTTAGTTAGATGGACAGTAAAAGGAAAATGATGTGGGTACTTTGTATCTTGGCTTGTTTTACATTCATGGAGAAGACGTCATGATGATTCATGTCACAGTTGTGAAGGCTTTTATGACTTACCATTTAAGTGAAGTGTTGCCACTGATGTCTTTGCCCGCCCTGGGTGTAATGTCTCATTTTGAAACCCCTTTCAAAAAAAGTATCACATTTGTTTTCCCTGTAATGTCCAGTGTGCCACAAGCTGTTTGTGGCCGTTCTTGGACCATTTCTGTCCCTAGAACCTTTCTCTCTCGTCCTCTCTCTCTCTCTCTCTCTCGTTCTCTCTCTCTCTCTCTGCTCTCTCTCTCTCTCTCTCTCTCTCTCTCTCTTCTCTCTCTCTCTCTCTCTCTCTCTCTCTCTCTCTCTCTCTCTTCTTCATCTCTCACACCACCACACACACACACACACACCCACACACCACACAACAACACAACACACCACCACACAACCACACACCACCACACACACACACACACACACACCAACACACACACACACCCACACACACACACACACCGAGAGAAAGTGTCTAGGGACAGAAATGGTCCAAGAACGGCCACAAACAGCTTGTGGCACACTGGACATTACAGGGAAAACAAATGTGATACATTTTTTGAAAGGGGTTTCAAATGAGACATTACACCCAGGGCGGGCAAAGACATCAGTGGCAACACTTCACTTAAATGGTAAGTCATAAAGCCTTCACAACTGTGACATGAATCATTCATGACCGGTCTTCTCCATGAATGTAAAACAAGCCAAGATACAAAGTACCCACAATCATTTTCCTTTTTACTGTCCATCTAACTAAATTGCAGTGGTTACATTGCAAAATATATTTGACATTCATGATGRATATGTAATATCTCCATTGAATTACTATGTTTCTACAAACAACTACACAGCATAGTGATGGGACCCTTAGAGAGAACAAACCAGACTCGAACCCACAMGTATGCAGCACCAACACCTGGGTCATGTTCAGTATGGCACACCATAGAAAACGTATTATAACATGTTCAACAGAAAATTAAACAAACAAACCAACAGCAAAAATTGCTGGAAGGTGAGGCCACAATCAGGGTTTGGGTCCATTTTAGTTTCACTCTGAAACCTCTTGAGTTGAGGTGGGACTGATCCCTGTCTTGCCTCAAGATCAGGGTGTATCTAATGCTCTCTAAAGCATGCATGAACCGACTGGTTGTGGTTTCTGAATAGAGGTACTGTACGTTACGTCCTTGTTGAGGTAGCTGGTGTTTCTTGTAGTGTGTCCGCACATTGTGTGTGAAATAGTGTGAAATGTGTGAATTCTCCGGCTCTAACATTAGCAAGCCAAACACACACAATGAAGCTGAGCTTTCCAGGAAAATACGAGGAGCCTTTGACACCCTAAAATTGGATGCTATACTAACTGTACACAGCCATAAAGCCAGAACACAATTCCACCCATCAGCAGAAACAAACAAAGGCCCACATTGTTCCATTGTTCTCCACATATCGTTTCTCGTCTTCCACAGTTGCTTGTTGAACAATAAGTATAGACACATCATTCTGGAAATGATCTGTTGACTTTAGCTTCCATTTGTAACTCATTGCCACCTGTTTCTATTTCAAAAGGCAACCGATACATAACACGAAACGGAATTGACTGAATTCGTTTTCAATTTGATTTCTATGCAGAGTGACTTACAAAATGCTGATGGTGAAACAACTGCATATCACTTTCATCGCGCATAAAACCTTCAAGTGTCAATTTCCACCACTCTATTACAGAATGGTCTTGTATTGCTGCTGCGGTTTGGTTCTTGGCCACAGGGGAATAAACTGCTTACACGCTCGATAACATGGGGGACCCTGCCTCGAGTAGGAGCAACACCCCCCCTCCCCCCCCCCCCCCCCCCCCCCCCCCTCCCCCCCCCCCCCCCCCCCCCCCCCCCCCCCCCCCCCCCCCCCCCCCCCCCCCCCCCCCCCCCGAAAAAAAGTGTGCTGACTTGATTTTCACACCCCTTGTTGTCTTACTTCCCACATAATCTCATCAACGTGTTGTTGGTTCAGCATCTGTTATTGTCAAGATGGCCACCTGTCTCCATTGCTCTCCTGAGATGAGAGACAGGACAGACAATTTACACATGCCAGAGCATAACCAGACATAATGTACAGTAAAGCTTCTATGTTTTTATTTTTATTTTACCCTTATTTTACCAGGTAAATTGACTGAGAACGCATTTTCATTTTTAGCAACGATCTGGGATAATGTAACTACGGGGAGTAGTTACATTATCCCAAACACCGTAGACCCACTCCAATTTGCATACCACCACAACAGATCCACAGATGATGCAATCTCTATTGCAATCCACATTGCCCTTTCCCACCTAGACAAAAGGAATACCTATGTGAGAATGCTATTCATTGACTACAGCTCAGCGTTCAACAACATAGTGCCCTCAAAGCTCATCACTAAGCTCAGGACCCTGGGACTAAACACCTCCCTCTGCAACTGGATCCTGGACTTCCTGACGGACCCCCCAGGTGGTAAGGGTAGGGAAAATCCGCKACGCTGATCCTCAACACGGGGGCCCCTCAGGAGTGCGTGCTCAGTCCRRTCCWGTASTCCCTGTTCAGTCATGAATGCATGGCCAGGRACYACTCCAACACCATCATCAAGTTTGCCGATGACACAACAGTGGTAGGCCTGAMCACCGACAACYATGAGACAGRCTATATGGAGGAGGTCAGAGACCTGGCCGTGTGGTGCCAGGACAACAAKCTCTCCCTCAARGTGYTCAAGACAAAGGAGATGATTGTGGACTACAGGAAAAGGAGGACCGAGCACACCCACAWTCTCATCGACTGGGTTGTAGTGGAACAGGTTGAGAGCTTCAAGTTCCTTGGTGTCCACATCACCAACAAACTATCATGGTCCAAACACACTAAGACAGTTGTGAAGAGGGCACGACAAAGCCTATTCCCCCTCAGGAGACTGAAAATATTTGGCATGGGTCCTCAGATCCTCAAAAGGTTCTACAGCTGCACCATCGACAGCATCCTCACTGGTTGCATCACTGCCTGGTATGYCAACTGCTCGGCCTCTGACRGRAAGGCACTACAGAGGGTAGTGCGTACGGCAAAGTACATCACTGGGGCCAAGCTTCCTGCCATCCAGGACCTCCATACCAGGCGGTGTCAGAGGAAGGCCCTAAAAATTGTCAAAGACTCCAGCCAKCCTAGTCATAGACTGTTCTCTCTGCTACTGCATGGKAAGCAGCAAAAGGCTTCTTAACAGCTTCTACCCCCAAGCCATAAGACTGCTGAACAGCTAATCAAAGGGCTACKCAGACCCCTCTTTTACGCTGCTGCTACTCTCTGTTTATAATCTATGCATAGTACTTTAACTCTACCTACATGTACATATTACCTCAATTACCTCAACTACCTCAACTAACCGGTGCCCCCACACATTGAGTCTGGCACGGTACCCCCTGTATATAGCCTCACTTGTAATTTTACTTRMGCTGTTTAATTATTTGTTACTTTTATTTTCTATTTTCCACTTATCTATTTTTTACTCAACACTTATTTWAAAATAATTCTTAACTTCTTAAAGCATTGTTGGTTAAGGGCTTGTAAATATGCATTTCACTGTAAGGTCTACCGTGCAGGGCGTTGAATACTGTTGTATTCGGCGTATGTGACAAATAACATTTAATTTGATTTGATTTGAGAGGAGGGGGGATGAATGAGCCAATTGGAAGCTGGGGATGATTAGGTGGCCATGGCGGTATGAGCGCCAGGTATGTCCATATTAGGCCAGCKTCAGACTGTGAGGCAGCCTGCCACGTTCTCGGAGTCTGTCCTAATATGGAAACTGTATTCAGCGACTACAGTACGCTATCCTTTTGCTCATCACAAAACATGATGTACTACAGGTCGTTTTTCCCACTCAAATGTGGATTCACATTGGAAACGCCACTACCAATTGTGACAGATGGCAGGGGGAGTTTAGGGGAGTGGTTATTGAGGGGAGATATCTGGCAGCCCGTTGGCTCCATCCCCGGGCTTTATATGGAGTTCCTGCCCAAACGAGGCAAGGCTGWRGTTCGTTAAGCCAGGGAGTGCTTGGGGATAAAGGAGGAAGCAGCCTGCACAAAGTGGCAGAGTAGGAGAGAACCAAGAGCATTATGGAGAGTGGGAGAAGAGAGACTTATATCTGTGTGATTACCCGTTGTGACCTGGACTGTCGGACTACCCGCCTTGTGTACCGGACCYGATTGGCTGAGGACCCAAGTGTGACGATTACCCCTGGAAAACGGAACGGACAAAGAGAACGGCTTGTGGACTGTGAGGTGATTGGTGAATTCCCCCTTCTTCCCCAGTGTATCAAAACCCCTAATAAACTTCCCATTTGCATTCTATTTGTGCTACTGGTGCAAGSTTTGTTATTGAACTTGGTGACGTGGAAACCCCACACCCCTGAGCCTGCTACATATGGTGGAGAATGCGGGCAAAGCAAATCAAGCTCAATAACTAAACAGACACAGAGCACAATGGAAGCAATGGTGAGACAGCTGGTGGAGGAGAACATAGCAAAGCAGGCTATGCATCAGGAGCTGCTGGATTAACAGCGTCAGCAGACCGCTCTCCCGCGAGCTGAACTCAGCCAGCTGACAGCCGCCCAGGCCGTCATAGCGGCAGGCGCAGCAGTCTCTCGTCCTAAACCCAGTAGGTTTCTACTGAAGCTGGCAGAGTCTGACGACATCGAGGCTTACCTACAAGCCTTCGAAAGGATGGCGGCTAGAGAGAAATGGCCCCATGAGCAATGGGCCAGCCTGTTAGCACCCTTCCTGTCAGGCGTGGCACAGAAGACCTATCAGGATCTGACGGTTGACCAGGCGACGCAGTACAAGGTGTTGAAAAAGGAAATCCTGCGCCGGCTGGCCAAGCAGCAGGAGGGCAACTACCTACAGAAGGGACTGCTGCAGGAGGTGCAGACCTCAGTCCTCCAGAAGAGGGAGACCAAGGATGCACTGAGAGGGTAGGTGTCCCTCCATCAGCAGAGATCTGCAGAGCTCCAGCATAGCCTGGAAGAGCAGAATGTTGCTATGAGGGAGGATCTTGCCAGGCAGAAGGAGGAGAAGCAGGAGGCCCTTAGAGAGCTGAAGGACCAGCTTGTCCAGTAGCTGAAGGACAGCTCCCTACAGAAGGTCTTGCAGGAGGCCCAGGCTGTAGCCCTCCAGGAGGAGGCGGTAGACGCTCTGAGAGGGGAGGTGACCCTCAATCAGCAGAGAGCTGCAGAGCTACAGCAGAGCCTGGAGGCTGCTCTGAGGGAACTGAGGGAGCAGGAGGAGAAGAGCAGAGACGAGCCCACTCTGAAGATGGAGGCCCTCCAAGCAGCAAAAGACCTGCAGCTCAGCATTCTGACAGAGAAGGCCACCGCCTTATAGGAGCAGCTAGCTAAGAGGGAGCAGGAGATCTCCCTTCAGAAGAAGGCGCCGCAGGAGGCCCAACAGGAGAAAGAGTCAGTGGAAGCGATTCGGGACTGGCCCTGTCCCCTCACCAAGAAGCAGGTGAAGTGGACCGAGGAGACAGAGAAAGCCTTCCAGGACCTAAAGTGAGCACTGTGTTCTGGACCCGTGCTGGTGACACCAGACTTCTRCAAACCACTGGTGGTTAAGACCAATGCGTCCAAAACAGGGGTGGGTGCCGTTCTATCACAGCTCCAAGAAGGTGAGGAACACCCAGTCATGTACATTAGCCGGAAGCTGTTGCRGRGGGAACAAAGATATTCCACGGTGCAGAAAGAATGCCTAGCYATCAAGTGGGCACTAGAAACGCTGAAGTATTACTTATTGGGATGGCACTTCACCCTCGTAACGGACCATGAACCACTGGTTTGGATGTCATGGAATAAGGACACCCGCTGGTTCCTATCCTTACAACCCTTTGCTTTCTCTGTTGTGCACAGATCAGGTGCAGCCCATAGAAATGCCAATGCCCTCTCCAGGAGGTATGCTCTAGGGAACTGGGGGGGGGGGGGGGGCAGACGGCAGAGGAGGTGAGGGGAATGGTTATTGAGGGGAGATATCTGGCAGCCCGTTGGCTCCACCCCTCGGGCCTTTATATGGACTTCCTGCCCCAATGAGGCAAGGCTGTTGTTCGTTAAGCCAGGGAGTGCTTGGGGATAAAGGAGGAAGCAGCCTGCACAAAGTGGTAGAGTAGGAGAGAACCAAGAGCATTATGAAGAGTGGGAGAGAATTATATCTGTGAGATTACCCGTTGTGACCTGGACTGTCGGACTACCCGCCTTGTGTACCGGACCGGATTGGCTGAGGAAACCGAGTGTGAGGATTATCCCTGGAAAACAGAACGGAGAAAGAGAACGGCTTGTGGACTGTGAGGTGATTGGTGAATCCCCCCTTCTTCCCCAGTGTATCAAAACCCCCAATAGACTTCCCATTTGCATTCTATTTGTGCTACTGGTGCAAGGTTTGGTGACGTGGAAACCCCACACCCTTGAGCCTGCTACACAATTAAACAATTCAAAGGCCCTGGTTGAAAATAAAATGGTAATTTAATAGCAAAAATGTAAAACAACTCTGCACGGTAGATTCAAGGCTATTGTTCGTCATCAGCTGGAATTTGAGTGGGAGCTGCTCCCAACAGACCCCTGTACATCTGAGCAGCTGTATTCTGGAGACACACTGCTCACCCCGACTGGAGAAAAGTCTAGAAAAGGTGACCTAAACATTGCCCACTCTAACTCTCCTGGATAGGCCACCGCACCTATCACAACATTTCATTTCAGCGGTCAAAACCTAAACAAGATTAAATATGTCCCCTTATGACTTGCAAAATTGAACATAAGGACTCTCTTGAACTTGAGCCAAGGTGCCGACAGGCCCGAACGAAGGACTGCACTCAATGCAGCAGGTGAAGCGATATAACATCGACATCTCTGCTCTCAGTGAGACCAGACTCCTGGGTCGCTCAGGGAGTAAGGAGGGGCTACACCTTCTTTTGGAAGGGATACCACCCAGAAGGACAACGTCTGCAGGATATGGGCATTGCCATGAAGAACTGCCTCCTGTCAAATCTCACAGAAACACCAACTGGCATTAGCGAAAGGCTAATGTCACTCCGCATTCCCCTCGTTGAAAAGCAGCATGCCACTCTCTTCAGTGCTTATGCACCAACTCGACCATCAGAAGATGATGCAAAAGACCGGCATTAGCGAGGGCTACACCTTTACAAGATTCTGGACGAGGCCCTCCACAGAGTACCCAAAAATGTACCCAACGCAAGAGTGGGGAGAGATTGTGAGATGGAGTGGAGTGATAGGACAGCACGGCGTTGGTCATGCCAATACAAAACCTCCTGGATGCACCCACGATCATTACGCTAGCCATGTGAAGAGCGGAGTGCTGGACAGATCATCGGATTATGWTAACCAAGCTCAGAATGAAGGTTCGCCCAGCCATCCACTTCAAGAAGTCCACGAAAAAAGGCAGCACTGTGCTCGACTTCAGGAAACAGAGGCACGTAACAACCTAAGTCGCTCTSTATCAGAAAAACTAGAGACCATTGAGACTCTCCTGAATGCAGACTGTGCGATTGATGACAAATCATTCTAACATCATTCTATGAGTCAGCAGCCCACTCCATTGGCTACAACAGAAAGAAACACCAGGAATGGTTCAATGAAAACTCAACAAGCCTACTTCTGAGTCCCTCAAAAAGCAATGACAAGTGGAGCAGAAGGCGGCACAGAGTGCTCTACGATATCTACAAAATGAGTGGTGGATCTCCAAAGCATAAGAAATCCAATCTTGTGCAGACAGATATGACATGCACAACTTTTATGATGCACTGAAGACCACCCATGCATGGCCCAAGGAGTTCTTCTCTCTSTCTCTTCAGAAGTGCAGATTGGTCCACTCTCATAAAATACCAAACTAAGATATTACAGAGGTGGAAAACACTTTGAAGCCCTCTTAAACCAGCCGACCCAGTTGACTACTCAGTGCTGGAGGAGCTCACAACCCTGCCCACCATCCAGAACCTTAATCGCCCACCCAGGTCTGCGCTGCCATCAGGTCACTGAAGAACAACCAAACTCCTGGACCTGACTCCATCCCTGCTGAGWTCAAAGGAGTTGTTCTGTTCATCATCTGAGATATGGAGACTAGAGAGCATCCCCCAGCATCCCCCATCAATGGAGGGATGCAATCAATGTCACCACATACAACAAGGGAGACAAATCCATATGCGGCAACAGCAGGGGCATATCCCTCCTTGCAGTTGCTGGCAAAGTCTGCAGACTCATCGTCACCATCACTGAAGACCTGCTACCGGAGTCCTAGTGCGGCTTAAGAAAGAACAGAAGCACGGTGGACATGATCTTCAGTGCACGCCAAATGCAGAAAAAGTGCTGTGAACAGAAACAACACCTGTTCATGGCCTCTGTGGACCTCTCCAAAGCCATCAACATTGTGCACCGACATTGTGCAAGGTTATCCTGCAGTAGGGCTGCCCAGGGAAATTTGTGAACATCCTGCCTRAGTTTCACAAGGGGATGGTGCCAGAGTAACAATTGGTCATCAGGAATCTAAATTCTTTGGAGTTGGCACTGGTGTGAGGCAAGGGTGTGAGGCAAGGGTGTGTGCTTGGTCCAGGATGGAGTCAGGTGCAGAAGTTTGGTTGTGTATCTACACTCATTTMATGGATGTGAAACAGAGACAGTAAAGGTGCATTAAAGCTGGGACCAGAAGACGGAAAAACAGCTTCTGTCTACAGGCCATCAGACTGTTAAATAGTCACAACTAAGCATTTCACTGCACTTGCGATAACATCTGCAAAATATGTGTACGTGACCAATACAATTTGATTTGAACATGGACAGTCTACAGCTGACACAGTCCTTTCACATAAAATGCCTCCAGAACATTTTGAAATTGATCGGACAGGACCGTGTTCCGCACTCAGAGATCCTAAAGAGAACCAGCTGCATGAGCATTGGTGTGTCCATCACACACCACCAGCTGAGATGGCTTGGCCTGTCGCGAAAGATGCTATACGGACAGCTATAACTGGGCCGTCGCTATGCAGGTGGGCAGAAAAAGCGGCTAAAGGACCAACTGAAGACATCACTAAAGAAGTTGGGGATAAACCGCGCCTCCCTCCAGACTGTTGCTGAGGACCTTCAAGGAGTGCAGTTGGCCGAGGAAAAAAGGACTGAATGTCGCCTGGTGAAGCGACAGAGAAGAAATATGACCATGCCTGCACCGGCCTCAACAAGACAGGCCTTTGTGTGCCCTGTCTGTGGCAGAGATTGTGGCAATCTGCATTGGATTATACAGTCATCAGCGAACCCACAAGCAGTAGTGGAATTCATCATTGGATACGATGGACTACCTTAATGGTGTGTGTGTGTGTGTGGTGTGTGTGGTGTGTGTGTGTGTGTGTGTGTGTGTGTGTGTGTGTGTGTGTGTGTGTGTGTGTGTGTGTGTGTGTGTGTGTGTGTGTGTGTGTGTGGTGTGTGTGTGTGTTGTGTGGCCTCCAGATTGCGGGCCTGACAAAAACTAGGGCAAAGCAATTGGCTAGGTACTGCTCTTTTTCAGCTGTCGTGGGCAGCCTAGCTCTTTGTAGGAGGTGCTTCTGTACCCTTGAGTGCCATGCATACAGGGACCTTTGAAATGTTTGGATCCTTTTTTGTCAATTTGATTGGTGTATTCAAATAAATTATTTAAAATGTGCGTGTGTGTGTGTGATATTACCTCCCACAGTAGACGGTTTATCTCTGCAGTAATCGAGCAGTGTGCATATGACCCCAAACACCACACACACACACACACACACACACACCACACACACACACACACACACACACACACAAGAGAGATCCACCTCACATGGACCAACAGGACAGGAGAAGCCTGTCACTCCGATCAGCCACCAGTCAGTCTCTCCTCTTGCCTGCAAAGGGGGAACCAAAGCGAGGCAGTTTCCTGTCAAAGAACATATGCCAACCCATCTCCTTCTCCCAGCCAGACTGGTGACATGATCTACTCTCGGGCCCTATGGCCAACATGACTCTCACTGGCTCTGCTCGTGGCTCTGGCCATGATCTGTGTATTTTAGGCCGATGACTGACACTGTCACCACGCCTAGAGATGATGCGGTCCCATTGACAAACAGGATGTGATAGTTACACTCTACTATGGCTGTGTGTGTGTGTGTGTGTGTGTGTGGTGTGTGTGTGTGTGTGTGTGTGTGTGTGTGTGTGGTGTGTGTGTGTGTGTGTGTGTGTGTGTGTTGTGTGTGTGTGTGTGTGTGTGTGTTGTTCAAAGGGCATCGGACGAATGCGTTCACAGAGTGGATCCAAGAGGAAGCAACTGAACCGAACGGATGTAAAGTTTCGAGGCATGGACTGAAACCGTTGATTTAGATTTAGGATGTTTTGTGCTCAGTAAACCAAAATGGTTTTACTGATTTTTCACACCTGAGTGTGGCTGTGGGGGGCCAGTTTACCTCAGCTTAAACCCAATCTCAATCGTTTTAGGTGAAAGAGAAAAACTGATCTGTCCTTAGCTGCCCATCTATTGCCTTTGTTTCAACGGCTGTCTATACAGAGGTTTGTTGTTTATGTCTTTTGACAATCCACAATTAACAATCTGTACTTTTATTAACATTGTTATGGCAATTATATTCCTTGTATTATGTATGTGGTGTGGTGACGTTATCTACATTTTGTCTATAAATGAGCCATGAATGGACAGTAATACTATTTGATGTGTTTCATCCTTTGCAGCTGAACTCTTCTCCACCAATCCTTGGTATTGTGCGCCATCTCCTGATAGAAATTGTACTTACACTATGACTGCGTTTAGCGGTTTAGTGTTGAACTGGGAGGTGGCCATGGAAGGCAGGGTTAGGAGGGTTGGAAGGGAGGCTGAGGGTTAGGGTTGAACTGGGAGGTGGACATGGGAAGGTGGAGTTAGCGTTGAGGCTAGGGTTAGGTTGAACTGGGAGGTGGACATGGAAAGGTGGAGTTAGGGTTGAGGCTAGGGTTAGGGTTGAACTGGGAGGTGGACATGGAAGGTGGAGTTAGGGTTGAGGCTAGGGTTAGGGTTGAACTGGAAGCTAGACATGAAGATAGGGTTAGGGTAGGATCCAAATGCACACAAATTCAAACAATTCCATATAGCTTAGGGCTTAGACTCTTATGGGTTAACACACTACTCTCTCTTGGATAAGGTCTGACTTATTTGTGGATTTTGATTTTTGATTTTATTTGTGGTTATTGTCTTGCTGGAATATCCACTTGCAGACAGTTTCAGCCTCCTAGAATGGGAAACAAGGTTTTTGGATAAACTGCCCTAGTACTGGGTAAAGTTAATTGTGCCGCTGATCTTAAAAAGGGCCCCAGGACCAGTGGAAGCAAAATAGCCCCATAACATCAAAGATCCACCACCATATTTTACAGTAGGTACAGTGCCTTGCAAAATGATTCATCCCCGTTGGCGCTTTTCCTTTTTTGTTGCATTACAACCTGTAATTTAAATGGATTTTTATTTTTATTTTATGTGATGGACATACACAAAATAGTCCAAATTGGTGAAGTGAAATGAAAAAAATAACTTGTTTAAATTTATTTTATTTTATGTAAAAACGGAAAAGTAGTGCGTGCATATGTATTCACCCCTCTTTGCTATGAAGCCCCTAAATAAGATCTGGTGCAACCAATTACCTTCAGAAGTCACATAAGTAGTTAAATAAAGTACACCTGTGTGCAATCTAATTGTCGCATGATCTATCACATGATCTCAGTATATATACACCTGTTGTGAAAGGCCCCCAGAGTCTGCAACACCACTAAGCAAGGGCCACCACAAAGCAAGTGGCACCATGAAGACCAAGGAGCTCTCCAAACAGGTCAGGGACAAAGTTGTGGAMAAGTACAGATCAGGGTTGGGTTATATAAAACATACGAAACTTTGAATAACCCACGGAGCACCATTAAATCCATGATTAAAAAATGGAAAGAATAACAAAAAACCTGCCAAGAGAGGGATGGATKAACAACATTGTAGTTACAATATTAACCTAAATGACAGAGTGAAAAAAAGAAGCCTYTACAGACTAAAAATATTCCAAAACATGCATCATATTTGCAATAAGGCACTAAAGTAATACTGCAAAAAATGTGGCAAAGAAATGCATTTTTTGTCTTAAATACAAAGCATTGTGTTTGGGGGAAATCCAACAAAACACATCACTGAATACCACTTTTAATATTTTCAAGCATGGTGCATCATGTTATTTTATTCGATTGAACCTTTATTTAACTAGGCAAGTCAGTTAAAAACAAATTATTCTTTACAATGATGCCCTCCCCTAACCCGGACACCGCTGAGCCAATTGTGCGCCGTCCTATGGGACTCCCGATCACGGCCAGTTGTGATACAGCCTGGGATCGAACCAGGTTCTGTAGTGACGCCTCTAGCCTGAGATAAGTGCCTTAGACTGCTTCTCCAGTCGGGAGCCCATGTTATGGGTATGCTTGTCATCGGCAAGGACTAGGGAGTTTTTTAGGATAAAATGAAAAGGAATAGAGCTAAGCACAGGCAAAGWKCTTGAGGAAAACCTGGTTCCGTCTGCTTCCAACAGACACATTCAGCAAGACAATAACCTAAAATGTATGGCCAAATATACACTGGAGTTACTTACCAAGATACATTGAATGTTCCTGAGTGGCCAAGATACAGTTTTGACTTAAAATCGTCTTGAGAATCTATGGCAAGACTTGAAAATGGCTGTCTAGCAATGATCAACAACCAACTTGACAGAGCTTGAGGATTTTTTTTATTGTAATGGGAAAATATTGTACAATCCAGGTTTGCAAAGCACTTGGAGACTTACCCAGAAAGACTCAGCAGTAATCACTGCCAAAGATGATTGTAACATGTATTGACTCAATACTTATCTAATCAAAACATATACATTTTATTTTCCATTCATTTATTTTTGATTTTATTTATTTTTTACTTTGACATTACAGAGAATTATGCGTAAATCATTTACATAGACTTATCAGGTGAAAGGTATGATCCCTTATTGATGTCAATTGTTATATCCACATGAATTAGTGTAGATGAAGGGAAGGAGACAAGTTAAAGAGGGATTTTTAAGCCTTGAGACATGGATTATATGTGTSCCATTCAGAGGGTGAATGGGCAAAACAAAAGATTTAAGTGCCTTGGAACGAGGTATGGTAGTAGGTGCCAGGCACACAGGTGTTAGTGTGTCAAGAACTGCAACGCTGCTGCATTTTTCACACTCAACAGTTTCCCGTGTGTATCAAGAATGTTCCACCACCCAAAGGACATCCAGCCAACTTGCCAACTGTGGGAAGCATTGGAGTCAACATGGGTCAGCATCCCTGTGGAACACTTTTTGACACCTTTTAGAGTCCATACCCCGACAAAATGAGGTAGTTCTGAGGGCAAAAGGGGGTGCAACTCAATTTAGGAAGGTGTTCCTAATGTTTTGTACACCTGGATTCTCCTCTCAAAAAAATGAATGTCAAATTCCTTCCATATTGCTTGGTAACACTTTTTACTTTCTAATAAAACAGCTAATTTAGAAATAATAAATGGTGTGAGGGCTTTACTAAGCACTGTTAAACAACTATTTTCATGTTACATAATCACAATCATGTGTGTTTTGTCATAAACATATCACCTCAAAGGCTGACGAAAGTGCCTCAAGGATAACAAAATGACCAAAACCATGCCCATGTAAATATATCAAGTTTTATTTGTACTAACAGGTATTATGCAATATAAATACTTTGAAAATACAACTCCATCATCTAAAGTCCTAAAAGAATATCTGAGCACTTGCCATGAGCAAACATAGCTAGTCTTCGTGAAGCATTCTGAGAAATACATGTCCCTCTAAAGCACCAACCTTTTCTTTTTACAAAAGTCTACCGTTTTATAATTCTGACTTCAAATCATAAATTATATATATATATTTTTTTTTACATACGACAATCGATCAAGGTGGATAACTATCATATAATATTCAATAAATAACGTACTAATATCATCAGATTGGTACTTTTTAACATGGATGGCTTTCTTTCCTTGTGGGCAGCTAAAATAACTTTAAAACATTGCAGAAGCCATTTCTAAGATAGAGATACCCAGTGATTCAGCAAAACACCAAAACAAAACACTGCATAAAGGAACTAAACACAGACAGTCCAAGACCGAACCCACAATCTTCCTCAATGAAGAGTAGTCATTTTCATGGAGTCAAACTGCACATCTACCTTCTAAGGGACATTTTCTGTTCTCAAACCTCAAAAGTGGGCTTCTGTTCAAGTTCACAACCATCGGTTGTGTCCATCCAACTATATGCATGACTGCAAATCTGTAAGTTACATAGTGCTTTTTTCCCCCATTCATTCTGGATTCKTTTTCAGTTCCAACTGGATCAGACGGCCTGGGACGTGGAATTATCTCAACAGAACACAATTTTCGGAGGTCTGAGAAACATGTTCCGCATCGTCGGTGTTCCCTAGCGATGGAATCTATTTCATTTTAACACGGAGAAGCCATTCTTTCAACGTTGGGATATCAACTTGAGTGGACATAAAGACTTAACGCAACAGAACTAAAATAGAACATGCARACTCCATCTAGGTGCTATTCAGAAGCTGTGATGTAGAGGTTAAAAAAAAGGTGGTTGAACTGTGAACTCCAGTGGGCGYTCGAGATAAGACGAACAACCACCTATATAAACTATAACGTATGACATTTTTATAACTGTATTGTTTGGATTTTAATGTAGGRCTATAGGGAAGGTAGGACATGGGGAAATATTGAACAATATTTTTTGTTTTTAAATTTGTTTAATAAGATTAGTACAGATTTTCTCAGGGGACCCCACATAGGGCCCCGACCCCAAGTGTGGGAAACACTGTACTAACCTCTCTCTGCTTGCGTCCCCTGTTACTGGCCCAACAGTATAACCTCGAGGCTACCTGCCGAGGCTACCTGCCAACGTTTACGTGCATTTACCCTCCGCTACATCCCAGGTCAGCAGAGTCTAGCATGCTTGTTGTTCATGTAAACATAGCTGGAGATGGCTGGTAAGTCACAAACAGATGCTTCATTATTGTTGCTTAAAGATGGAATAATACGTGGGGGAAACCGCGCCACTGTCCACCCCACAGCCTTTGTTATAGTTTTAGTTTTTTGGGAAGAAGCAGAGCCTGGGGAGCATCGCACAATGATGTCCAAGGGAAACCTTCTTAGCTGTTGTAATATCACAAACGGACGTGGCTGTTTCACCATTAAGGATTCCAGCTTTAAAGGTAGGTAGTAACTTTGCTTGTGTGAGCTGGCTGACCTGACCATTCCAAACCGTTTCCAAATACCACAAAAAAAGCGTCAAAAGCTCAAATAAACAGATGACTAAAACACTAACACACATTCACAGTAAATACACATACCAATCCGATTACTTCACCATTTTTCTAACAATTCTCTGGAGGYCTATAACATGAAAGTTTCAGTCTGCTTTTTTTTATCTGACATGGATTTAAAGGGTTTAAAGGTTACATAAAACATCCTGTGGGATCCTGGGTTCCTGCCCTTTAACAACTGATTTAGGATCAGTTATCTAACCCAACCTGACCTCAATCATCACGAGCTCAACAACGGCACCATCTCTAGATCAGTAGACTTTCACCACAGAAACATCTAAGCCAGTGGAGGCTGCTGAGGGGAGGACGGCTCATAATAATGACTGGAACGGAGCGAACAGAATGGCACCAAACACATGGAAATCATGTATTTGATGCATTTGATACCATTTCACTTATACTGCTCCAGCCATTACCACGAACCAGTCCGCCCCGATTAAGGTGCCACCAACCTCCTGTGATCTAAGCCCAGTGTGTGATGTAGCAGATGGTTCAGTGCATCGCTACTACCTTCCTGAGAAGTTCTGTCGCTCTGGATGCAGAAYTGCCTTAGCCTTTCTGGGTCCGAGGTATTGACGGTGCTTGTTGAGTTACAGTGCAGATGGTTGTGAGTTTACACTCCAGTTGGGGAAGAATTTCCACTCTGTCACGTCCACATGTTATGGTAGCTCCTTTAGTCRGGGTGGATTAGTTAGTTAGTTGTAAACAAACAGTGTCCCTTGAGACAATTGGGCCCCTAAAGTAAAGAGCTCCTGTAGTCATGGCTTGGTTCCTGTGAGAGACTGCAGGCCTTTCATCTTGCAACAGTGCATTTTGGGAAGTTGAGTTTTCAGGGCATGTGACATGTGGAGTTTTCATGTCCCCTTCCTGAGAGAGGCTGTTGAAGTAGCGGAACAGCCGATCACCTGCAGACAGAGACAAGGGGCAAAATGGAGTCAGACCACAGATCACACCAAGACACATTTGTGTGTGTGCGTGTTGCTGAGTGTCAGTTGTCTTTCTATGAGTGTATTTGTGTGTGTGCAAGTATAACTCCGACTATGTGTTTCTGAATGTGCAAAAATGCCAGTTTGTGCGAGAGTGCGTGAGTTCATCTTTCGGTGTGTGTCAGTGTGTCCTCACGTCTCACGCGTGACAAAGGCAACAGAGGAAGAAGAAGAAAGTAAAGCGAACAGACAGGCAGGTAGAGAGTGTCCAGGAGGGCCTGCATGTGGTCATGATTGGCAGGATGTTGACATGCCATATGGAGACGCACGACTGTTTACCCCGAGGGGGACGTCAAGATGTTTTTATTTTTTGTTTTCCTGTCAGCTCCTCGTACCAAGCAGAGAAAGAGCCYTCTGACACAGACGCCCAAGTATCACTGCCTCGCCTTTAGTGTTTCAAACACTGATTTCTCTTTTGGATTCTCGGAGCTGGGAGCAGAAAGGAGTGGCGAGAGATTTTTTTAAAGGTCTAAATACCTTTAGTATTTTTTTATTGACAGGATAGCGGGAACGCAAAGAGAGAAAAACACATATAAAAGAAGCACAGACAGTAAGGAGACAGATTCTATTTCTATGCATTGAATCCTATCCGATAACTGAAATCCAGATAGATAAATTGGGCCAGGGGGCATATAGGGGAACATTAYCACTCAACCAGACTCTGGCACAGGTGACGAATTATAAGGGGTGAGAACGGTCAGAGCAAAACAAAACCCAAACAAGGAAAGTACCATACTTGTTTGGAGGCCTCTGTGGAGGAATGGACTTCATTTTCAAAATGTCCGTTGTACTGCAGTATCCCTGTAGAAACAAGAGACATGGCAACACTTTAGAATCCCAAGACCTTCACAACCAAAGAACTGAACCTAATAATACAACAGTCAGTTAAGGTACTGGTTCTATATTTCTAGGGCAATATTCCGTTTGGATGTCAGGGTAATATTGCCTTGGAGTGACATGCAGGGGAAAAAGTGACGGCTTTTCTGCTTGTTCTATTTTTTAGTCTCCCATTGAATTGTGGTCAAATTATAATATACGCCACTTAGCAGACACTTTTATCCAAAGCGACTTACAGTCATGCGTGCATACATTTTACGTATGGGTGGTCCCGGGAATCAAACCCACCATCTTAGCTTTGCAAGCACCATGCTCTACCAACTGAGCTACAGAGGARCAATGGTCATTGTGCTGGTGGCCAGGCATCTTATTAGCATGCACACACACKCCAATTACATACCCATAACTGACATCTGATTAATAATGTATAAAACATTTCACAGGTCAGTGTCACAAGCAAATGTGTTTGTTCAAAGTTGAAGGACTGCCATCCAAGGACAAAATCATATACAAGGGCAGACATGCATGCAAACACACAAAAAAACACTTCGTAAAGAACTAATGGTTTTTCATCATTAGTGTGTGTMTGCAAATCTGTACTCGCACCAGTCCATTCAGCCTATACTTGCACAAATCCAATTATTTGGAATTTGGGGGAGTGAATGAGTATAGACCAAATCAGAATGTTTATAAACAAAGCTGTCTGGTAGTTCAACACCACTCTCTTGCCTCTATTTTTCTTGGTTGATAGCTAGCTAGATAGTTTGCTTCATTTATGAAGGAAATGCTAGCTAGCTAGCTGACCTACATTGCAGCTGACCTGCTACAGTATGTTACAGTTAGCGAGCCAGCTAGCTCTAATTGKAMTGTTTGATAGGTKGCTAACCTGTTCCATTCATGAAAATAGTGACAARTATCTCACACTATTTTACCTTATCCAATCTTTACACACCGGCACTGTCCAGCGGGGATGTATTATGCAAAAACAGTAGCTGGCTAGTTAGTTCATTGTGTTTTTCTTCCAGATTGTAATTGAACASAATTAAGTCATATCGTGATAGCGTGGAAAGAATAGGAGTCAGTGTCAAGGGGCTGTGGGTCAGATTTGAATCCGTGCAGACACAGGTATACATGTGTGCTGGAAGCGGCGACGCCAACCGCTAGACCACCTCAGCCACAAAGTACAGGGCTCATTAGTACATCTGATGTGCCATTAAGATGGGGGGGTGGAGCTTCCTTCAAGGCAGTGGATGGCAACTTTCGTACCAAATCGTGGTGGTGTGCCTCCGACAGCCCTGACCCACCCCCTGGCAGCCTGGGAAGTAGCGCATAAATTACTGCAAATTAAATTGCCGGGCCTCTTTGATGTGCCCTTGGCCAGCGCTCCAGTGTCACATGTCAGGTGTACTCCTCTCGCTCTTTCTCCATGTCTGTATATCTCTCTCACTAGGTCACTCTTTCACTGCCTTTTCTTCCCTCTCTTTCCTCTCTCTCCTTCCCTGTACTTGCTTGCTGAGCTTTCCCCCGCTGTCACTCCAATTGTGTCAGGTCTCTCTGATGTCCTGGCCATGGAATTTGAGCTGTCTGCTGTGCTGTGGACTTGCCACCTCTATCATTCTCTCGTTCTCTCTCTCAGACACACACACACACACCACACCACACACACACACACACACACACACACACACACACCACACACCACACACACACACACACACACACCCTTATCCCTGTCACACAGCACTGTGTGCCCACTGCCCATCTGTGTCACTGTGATCCATGCATGCACATACTGACAGACACACACACAACCCAGGACCTACACACAGGTCAACACTAGACAGAGACCTATTCCTTGACTGGTACTATCACCGGCAGAAACATGTCCTTCTGTCGGCCTTGGTAAACATGTTTCCCCCAAGCTATTAGCATTCATGCCAAAACACTCATAGAAAAAGAGAAAAGGTGGAGGACAAATATATATATATATATATATATTTTTAAAGGTCACGTTATTAAATGTGACTCAAAGGGCTAAAGAGGACGATGATGATATCTACGACGACAAGCTGCAGGTTAGAGTTGCTACTCTCAAAATGACCTTAGTGTAAAGGACATGGTCAGTTTTGTGAATGTCTGTCTATCTTTCTCTCCCTCTCAGTGTGTCTGTGTACATGCTGAATTATGTAGGGCTGTGGTGAACATTATAAAACCATTTTCACTGCCAGTTAATGGACTACATTACCCAACACTCAATCTCTCCTTACCTTGTGGTTCAAGCCTGGGATCTACAAAGCCCCAGTGCTGGTAGAGAGCTGCCAGCTCGTGGGGGTTGTAGTTCTTCAACAGACCCAGGATGCCCATGTCCATCGGGGTGTCTCTGCTGTCCCCAGCAGTCGACTCCCTCTTCCCGTGGCCGAGGAGGGTGGTGGGTGCCTGGTACCCGCTGCTGCCCTGCGCCGCAACCATGTTTGTGACTGACCACAGGTCTTGACCTTTCAGGGCTGCAGGTGGATCCCGTGGATGGCTGTGGGGGTGTGGATGGGGCTGGGGGTGGAGGTGAGTTCTGTCTGGGGTAAGATGGGACGCGTGGTCGGTCCTGCCATGGTTCCTGGCGAGAATAAAGCCGAGGCCCTCTTGCGGAAGCAGGCTTCCCTCGGCAGCCGTCCGATAATGTCCGGTTTTGGGGCTGCTTGTCGACTGCTGGGAGAAGCCTTGAATGTTGGTTGAGACGGTGGTGGTGGCGGCAGGAGCTTTGGGGTGGGCTTTCGTTTTAGATCGGACGCTCTTATTGGCCACCTCCTCCGTATGGGTTGGGCGGCTCGACTTCTTTTTTTGAGGTAGGAGTGACTTCCCACCACCAGGGGGAGACCTTGTGGAGGTACGCGACGCTGACACCATGGCCTGGCTGGTGTTGGGCTGGGAAGTAGCAGTTGTACTGCTTGTGTATGTCTTTGGCCTCTTGGTACCTCCACCTGACGGTTGTGTGGCGGTGGAACCTGGGGCTTGTGTGCGCTGGGCCCGGGGGACTGAGAGTGCCGGGCAGTCTTTGCCCTCCAGAAAGGGCGGGGGCCCCGTGCGCCGTCCAGCAGCCTTGGGGCCCTTGAAGCCGGTGACGTAGGGGGCCCACTTGGGGGCCAGGGAGCTGCCACTGTCCACCCTGTGGGCCACACGCTGGTGGATCCACAGCACCTCCAGGTAATGGGTTGTGTGGGCGCAGAACGGACACTGGTGTCTGACCAGCTTACCCTCAGACGCTGCTGCCACAGGGTTCACACCGCCATCCTCCTCCTGGCCCTCGGGCYGGGCAGACAGGTTGAGGAGGCTGGCGTAGATGATGGCATCCTGAGAGGATTGCCCTTTGACTTTTAGGCTCCTCGACTTCTCAGACTGGCAGCTCGATGCCGCCCTCTCCTGGCCAGGAGGACAGATGTAGGGATTTGTATAGGGCTGGCTGAGCAGTGTGCTCTTCAGCCGGAGATATTCCACATAACCTGAGGCTTTGGGAGCGKCGTGGCTCGGGTCTTCCATAATAGCTCCCAGTATGTGATTATGTGCATCCCTGACGTCCTTGTGCATGTGGGATGTGAAGGAAGAGGGGTCCCTGGTGCGGAAGTCACAGTGCTCGCAGAAGTATGGCTTGGTATCTGTGGATTGCAGAGTACAGTTAGACTAAGCTCATATTGAAAAACAGACATTTTAAGAAAATGAGCTTCAGCAAAGTATGAAGATTTAATAAGCGCTAACATGATTTAACAAACACGTGGATGAGAAAGGAGGACATTGTCATGCTACTCTCCATAAGTCATTTTTCAGTCATTTACCCTAACAACTAAACTATTTACCATATATGCTAAATMTAACTGTTTTCACATCCAACATACCTTTTAAGGTTTAAGAAAGTCATACAGAATATTCCAGAAAACACTAATAAACAAATGTCAAGCTATATGAATGGTACAGAAAGGGTTATGCCTCATTTAGCAAAGTACCAGATGTAAAGGCCTTTCAWATTTCTTTATGTAGGGTGAAGGGTGCAATGGGCAATCCATGCCACAGGATGGTGCCATAACACCATTTAATTTGCAGTGGCAACCTAAAGGCAACTGCTAAACACACCCTTTACCTGTATGAGTACTGCTCCATGGCAACTGAAGACCAGCTTTTAACTGGAAAACTGAACTAAAAGTGCTACAGAATTCATAATTATATCTATCTTGTTTGCTTGTCAATGTCATGAGTGCAATTTCAAACATTAAAAGCCTATTACAAACTTCTGAGTTGCTCGATATGGGCATATTTACCATGTACTTACGGTTCTTGGTTAATACTGTTATCAAGAGGACTCGGAAGGGAAACATTTATTATCCTATCAGTTTAACAGTCAAAGCAGCATCACTTTTCAGACTGTCTCCAATAATCAGTTGATGTACATGAATACAGACATTTTAACCATAACATAAGAACAGGTCTCCGTTTGACATACTGCTCAATCTGCAGTCTACTATGCTAATAAGTATGCTACATACTTCAGCAGCTCGGGAGAGACATGTGCCCACATACACAGAGGCGTTTAGTTATGCTAAGATGTGTAAATTGATGAATCAATACATGAGGTGAGGTCTCCCTTTTACCATGTGAAAATAGATTGACCATAACTCAGGACTGAGTAGCAATAGAAACCAAAACAAACATGACTGAATCACTCTGAAAACTATGATTTACATCAAAGAATATAGTATGGGAATGGAATTTGGTATGGTAATGTCTGAACTTTGGGYGGGATATTTTCATTGTTATTGCTGTAGTAGTAAGCAAAATGTTCCCTTTTCAATCAGGATTTTAAGTGTGAATACGACCAAGATGCCTTTTGTCATGTCATTTAAAGAAAATCTAATTCTTGTTGCTAATCTAGGTGTTTTTTTGTCTTACCTTCATAGGTTGTGTTCTTGATACTATTCCTCTTTATGGACGAGGAAGATAGAGAATCTTCTTGTCTTGGTGTGCTGGGCTGACTGGCAGAGTTTGATTTAGTGCCTTGCTTGCTGGACTGATGACCATCTTTCACCTTCTTTTTCTGCAATATCCCAAACGTCTCTGCGCTGAGCCCATTCAATAAGGTGCGGCTATTTCTACTGTCACGCTGCTGGAGGGAGATCCCACCGCTGCCACCATTAATGACAACATCCTGGGCTCCTTTCTTCTTCTTGCTTTGGGAGGAGTCCAGCTGCCTCTTCCGCTTCTCCTGTTTCAGAGGCACATACTCGCCCTTCTCCCGGGCAAACGCCACCTCGGCATCCACCAGCCTCTCTTCCCAGCCGAGGCTTTTATCTGTCACCTCCACCACACACCCTCTGGTGACCAACTGCCAGGCATGGTAACTGCATACCGGGTCCAGCTCGGGGATCCGTCTTCCAAGACTCCCCTCCATAGCTGCCTCTCCAGCCCCGGTTGCCCTGAGGTTAAGGCATTCCAGGAAGCGCCTCTTGGCGGCAGGTGACGAAGAGCTGTTGTCGGGGTCTTGCTGCGGCGGCTTGCTGGGGGCGTGGCTCTGCTTGTGGACCCTCTCGTGCAGCCGGAGGGCCTTGCGGTCGTAGAAGAAGTTGCCGCAGCCGGCACACAGCTCGTAGAGACAGTCATCGTTCACCAGGGACGCCGGCTCCCGGGGGACCCCGTTGAGGGTGGTCTGAGACTCGCTGCTGTCGCCACTCCCACCCCGCAGCTGACTCTTGGCCCGATGAATCCGCATGTGGCTCTGGAGGAACCAGGCCTGGCGGAAGCGRCGGCCGCAGATGCGGCAACCGTGGTCCAGGAGGCCGCGGTGCTTCTTCATGTGGGCCTTGAGGAGCAGGGCCTGGGGGAAGACCTGGCTGCAAGAGCCGCAGGGAAAGGAACCCGCACCGTCCCCATTGTCCACCCAGAAGGTCCCTCCCGGAAGTGAGTCGCCCTCAGTCGTGGTTTGCGGCTCGTCCTCCTTGCCGTCATCCTGGACGACTGCTTCTTCGCCTTTCTTCTTGGAGCTTTTATTTTTCGTCTTGCCGTTGACTTTGTGCTTCTTAGCCGAGGTGCCATTGGCGAGGTTGTCAGCGGGACTATCCAGTTTCTTAGGGTCCCCCCGTGTTTGTCCTTGCTCCCCAACCCCCTCCTCACCGTCCAACTTGCCCAGGCTCCGGCTGAGCAGGCCCAGCTTGTGGCTGCGGATGTGGGCTTTCAGGCCGCCCTTCTGAGCAGCCCGGTGTTCACAGTAGGGACACTTGTAGGGCTTCTCCCCAGTGTGCCTGCGCATGTGCTGGGACAGCGAGCTCAGGAGAGGGAAGCTCCGTCCACAGAGGCCACAGGTGTGGCCAGAGGCCGTCGCCTCGTCCTCCACCTGGTCACTCTTGACAGCGTCGGCCTTGCTTTGGACCGCCTGCTCCTGCTTCGGCTCCACCTCCATTTCCGGCCGCAGGGCTGTGGTAGCTCAAGTGTCTGTTGATCCCTGATGAAGAAAACTGACCCGTGCGTTCCAAAGTCATAAGGTTCTCATAGTGATTGCGATGGGGGACATGTTTGTAGATGTTGCTTTACTTCTGTTGTTGGAGGGATTGTCTTTAACCGTCATTAAGACTGGAGAGATGATCATTGAAAAACACCTGAAAACACAACAAGAAAAAACGATTAGAAAACATTTAGAATCTAATAATAGGTTATATGATAATCACACAACCAATGCAGTAACTGACATCTGGTGGGCTATATTTTCAACCCAGAGACAGAAAGAACCCAGTTGGCACAGTCACCAGGAGGTCAAATAGAGAGGAAATGCTATCATGCCGCAGTCATCAACAACAAAGGACCTTTGTCTAAAAGACGAGCCTCTCTAGAATGATGGTTGCTAATAAATAGAAAATACACATCCCGTTCCCTGGTACGCTCAGTTAATAAAATCATTTTTACCACACCCTAAACACAGTTTGCAATCATTTGAAAAAGCTTCTCCCACTGGGCCCCAGTGCAATGTGTTTAAGTATGASCATTATTACTCAAAATCCTACTTTCTACATAGTCCGTTTCTCACTGTGTATGTTTCACTGTCACAATGTAAGAGGGTGTTACGTCTGTGCATATTTCAGTTTTATAAATGTAACAGTGTGTGTAAGAAAGAGGAGAGGGAGAGAATTTGCATGACACTGATTTTGGAATGGCTATTGTCCCGAACAGGATGATTGACGGTTGTCCTTAAAGGAAGCTTATACTGAAAGTATGTGTGTGTGTGTGTGTGTGCCCTCGTGTCCTCTGTTCCCCATGCCTTAATTGAGTGTGTTTAGTGAAGCATGAAGAGGTGCATTCAGTCCTGACCAGTCAGGATGAGGCCTCAGGGCCAGTCCATTCCAAACCCCATCAATACGCCATTATCAACAAACTACATTTATTTCTCTCCATCTCATACACACACACACACACACAGTCACACACACTCACACACGCAGACTGAGACTCACACACACATACACACGCACTCACACAATCCCAATACTGACAGTGAATGCCAAGGTCACATTGAGAGTGTTAGTAATATGAAGGGAAATGACTAAATGTGCCATCATCAACAAGCAGTAGTTAACCTCACTCCTACAAGACACCCTGAGAGAAAAGCAAAGATAGAAAATAATGAAAAGGGGCAGGTAGCGTCAGTATAATCACGAGAATATATGATAAACCTGTTTTCGTAATCAACCTCCAGCACAATAGATACCCTAAAGTAAAATAAAACAAAATGTGTTCCTATATCAAACATCTTCAGAAAAATCATTATTCATGTCTAAGATAAGTATTTATCTTTGTGAAGGGGCATCGGTTCCAAGCTGTTTTTTTATTTTTGTGGATGATATACACACATTCATTACAGCCAAGTAATTGTGGTTTCCAGACCACAGCAGAAGATGTTGGTTTCCTTCTCGAAAACTACAACAGTCAGAAAAGTGRCCAGGCTCTCTTATAGCCAACGCAGGGCAGGCAGGCAGCCGCGGGAAAGAAACATCATTGTGTCAGCTGCACCAGAACTGTCACATTTCCTCACGTCTCGCTCTCCACCTATCACCAGGGGGTCCTTGGGGTCCTACGGTGGCCATTGTTGGACAATAGGCACAGCGCCCTACACATCAGCGCCCTGCAAAAGATGTCTGGGGGTGGGAGGGCAGTGGAGTTGGGGGGGGACAATGACAAAAGAGACCTATCTATTCTCAGCCGTGTGTGTCTCAGCATGTGTGTGTGTGTGCGCGCCACTTTAGGCTTTTCGCTGTGCGTGCTCTACCAGCGAAATAGAGAAGAAACTGGCATGGGCTCCAGAATGGGAGTTGAGTTAGACGAGTGTGGCGGCAGGTGTTAAGAGGGCAGACGCTGACGGATTAGTGCACGGGCCGAGTGGCACAGTGTCTCTGGGTGGGGGGGACAGGGAGGGGGGTGGTTAGTGGTAATTAAGAGGTTAAGTTGAAGGCCGGGTGATGAGGGGTTAACACAATAGGGGGATGGTGGGATGATGTCAGAGCGAAAGGAGGCAACAGATGGTAGTGGAGGCCATCAGTCCTGTGTGTGTGTGTGTGTGTGTTCTTCTACCCTTGTGGCGACCTAAAATCCCCAAAAGTCCACACAAGTATAGTAAAACAAGAAGAATTCTCCCTCATCGGGACATTTCCCACATCCCCATGAGGACAAAGGCTATTTTAAGCTTAGGGTTTAGGGTTAGGTTTACAATTAGGGTTAGAATTATGGCTAGGGTAAGGGGTTAGGTTTAAGGTTACGGGTTAGGTGTTGGAGAAAATAGGATTTTGAATGGAAATACATTTAGGTCCCCACGAGGATAAAAGAACATAACGAGTGTGTGTATGTAGTATTTCCAACTAGGCACTCTTGAGGGAATTGTTAGGTCTTGGGTCTTAAAAGTCCATATAGCAACCTTGACTAGCCTAATTGCTTCATCTTTTTTGAAACTCTCAAATTCAATTCGGCATAGTGCTCCCATCATTTTGGACCAATGAGAACAAGCTACAAAAATGTAAGACAGACATCTAGACATACTTAGAAACTAAACAACTCCACCAAACCTTCCTGAATAGAACACACACACACACTCAAACACCCACAAACACACACACACACACAAAACAAAAAGAGGCTTTCTTTGAGGGGGTTAAAACACATGCTGTGTCATTTAGTGGAGCGAGAAGGCGTCTGACAGAGTGTGTTGTGTGTTCCGACCTCTCTAACCTCTGGCTGTTCCTTTATTAGTCACTGTTCGTATGAATCTCTGTGTTCTTCAAAAGCCCAAACTAAACAGAAATGGGCCTAATACAGAAGACCATGATCTTGAATGATCATTGATTTGTGCAATAGACAACATGCCAATAGAAACTAAGGGCAAAAAGTACAATCTGCAGTATTTACAATTCAAAACAAATGTAAGTGTGCCTCTAAAGATCTATTAACTCTATGTTGAACCTTTCAAAGAGGTAAGTTCTATTGAAGATGAGAGGGGCAGTGTTCCCTCAATTGGTCTACATGAGGAAGGCAATATAGGCTAGGGGTTTCCAACACTGTCCCTGGAGAGCTACCATCCTGTAGGTTTTCACTCCAWCCCTAATCTTGCACACCTGATTCTAARGATTAGCTGGTTGATAACCTGAAATCAGGTCAGTTACAACTGGGGTTGGAGCAAAAACCTACAGCAAGGTAGTTATCTAGGAACAGGGTTGGAGAACCCTGATATAGGCTATAGCTTAGCTAGATAACACATTCAATAAAAAAATACTGGAAGTGTGATGCTTTAGACACACACACACACACACA
>NC_036869.1:15230143-15292369 GCF_002910315.2 Salvelinus sp. IW2-2015
AGGTGAACATTCCCTGTGAGTTTATCAAAAGGGCAAGGTGCAGTTATTATGATATTTGCTTACAGCCTATCTAATTGTTTTGTTTCATGGAGGGTCGGGGTCCATTTGGGATTGGGTGAATGCATCCCAGTGTTAGAATCTGTTTATTTCACCGTTATTTAACCAGGTAGGCCAGTTGAGAACAAGTTCTCATTTACAACTGCCACCTGGCCAAGATAAAGAAAAGCAGTGTGACAATAAACAACAACACAGAGTTACACATGGGATAAACAAAAGTACAGTCAATAACACAATAGAAAAATATATATACAGTGTGTGCAAATGGAGTAAGGAGGTAAGGCAATAAATAGGCCATAGTGGCGAAGTAATTACAATTTAGCAGATTAACATGGAGTGATAGATGCACAGATGATGATGTGCAAGTAGAAAAGAGCAACAACAAAAAAGTAAATAAAAACAATATGGGGATGAGGTAGGTAGTTGGATGGGCTATGTACAGATGGGCTGTGTACAGCTGCAGCGATCGGTAAGCTGCTCAGACAGCTGATGCTTAAAGTTAGTGAGGGAGATATAAGCCTACCCCGGCCAAACCTGGACGATGCTGGGCCAATTGTGCGCCGCCCTATGGGACTCCCAATCATGGCCGGATGTGATGCAGCCTGGATTCAACCCAGGGACTGCAGTGACGCCTCTTGCACTGAGATACAGTGTCTTAGACTGCTGCGCCTCTCGGGAGCCCAAGGTTTCACCGTGATTGTTTTGTAGGTGGAAGGTATAAAATAGCAGACAAAACAGGAGACAAGACAACTTAAAATACAACAGAGAGCGATAGTAAATTAAGCAACAGAGATAGGCTGGGGGATGCCTCCACTTTGATAACAAAGGGAGCCTCTTTGGTCCCAAAGTGCCCCTGTTTTGTCTACAGAAGCGACGACGGTGACAGACGTCTGTTGCGGTTAGGTCACAGTGTAGAGGCCGTTTAAATTAGGCTTTGTTTACCAGGCCGTACTGCAGCTCGAACGTCCGCCACACTGACTAATCCACATTCCTGGAGACCCACTGTGTGAAGACGTGTCAGAAACACTGTGTTATAGATGTATACAAAACACAGACTCACTGTGTGTAGACGTGCAAGAGAAACAGACTCACTGTGTGTAGACGTGCAAGAGACACAGACTCCCTGTGTGTAGACGTGCAAGAGACACAAACTCCCTGTGTGTAGACGTGCAAGAGACACAGACTCCCTCCCTGTGTGTAGACGTGCAAGAGACACAAACTCCCTGTGTGTAGACGTGCAAGAGACACAGACTCCGCACTGTGGTAGACGTGCAAGAGACACGGACTCCCTGTGTGTAGACGTGCAAGAGACACAGACTCACTGTGTGTAGACGTGCAAGAGAACACAGACTCACTCGTGTGTAGACGTGCAAGAGACACGGACTCCCTGTGTGTAGACGTGCAAGAGACACAGACTCACTGTGTGTAGACGTGCAAGAGACACAGACTCACTGTGTGTAGACGTGCAAGAGACACAGACTCACTGTGTGTAGACGTGCAAGAGACACAGACTCACTGTGTGTAGACGTGCAAGAGACACGGACTCCCTTTGTGTAGACGTGCAAGAGACACAGACTCACTGTGTGTAGACGTGCAAGAGACACAGACTCACTGGTGCAAGAAAATATTGTGTGGAAACATGTCAGAAACACATTATGAAACATGTCAGAAACACATGTATGAAACATGTCAGAAACACATGTATGAAACATGTCAGAAAACACATGTATGAAACATGTCAGAAACACATGTATGAAACACTGTTTAAAGATGTGTCAGAACAGTGTGTAGATATGTTACACACATTGTCTAAAATCCTGCTTAATGACATGTATAAACACTGTCATGGATAGATACAGTACGTAAGAAATATTGGAATATAGGTGTGTCAGAAAACACGGTAGATGTGTCTCAAACACTGTGTAAGCGGGTAAGAAACACTTGGTACATTTGCACGAAAAACAGTGCAGTTGTGTAAGAAACGCTGTATATAGATGTGTTACGTCAATTCACTTTGTATGGATATCTTCCACACAATGGGGGTGTTACAAATACTGTTTATAGATGTCAATCAGCTAAACAGACATATGAGGAAGGATGTCTCGTCACCATTCCATAACACCACTCTCCAAATCCACAAAAAAAGATCTAGTATATATATCCACAAAAAAGATCTAGTAATATATCCACAAAAAAGCAAAAAGGTGAAAGTAATTGTTAAAATAAGAGTAAGAAATAGGATGAAGTCTCATTTTCATGCTTTGTTTTAAGCATTCAGTTATGTCATAAGAGGTGCCAAATGTGCACTCGTGCAAACACACAGCATGTCTGGCCCTTAAGGCTTCCGGCAGCTGGTGTGGCTATGCTGCTGCCCGCTGTGTGTGTGTGTGTGTGTGTGTGTTGTGTGTGTGTGTGTGTGTGTGTGTGTGTGTGTGTGTGTGTGTGTGTGTGGTGTGTGTGTGTGTGTGTGTGTGTGTGTGTGTGTGTGTGTGTGTGTGTGTGTTGTGTGTGTGCATTTTGGAGGGAAAGAAAGCAAACACACATCACACTCCATCGCCCTCCTTGTTCAACTCTCCCTCCCTGTTACAAACAAATACACAGGGACTACCCTTGATAGCATGTGATGAGCTGCTCAATGAGCTTCCTTTTAACATCCCGGCCTGCTACACCGCTGCAATGTGCTGGAGGTAAACCAGGGAGGGATCTTGAGCACGGAAATTGAAGGAATGAAGAAAACACATGCAAAACGCACATTTCATTTTTTAAATTAATTAGGCAAACCAGTTAAGAACAAATTCTTATTTACAATGACAACCTACCGAAAGGCAAAAGGCCTCCTGCGGGGACGGGGGCTGGGATTAAAACGTTTAATATAGGACAAAAACCCCACCAGGACAAGAGACACCACAACACTACAGAAAGAGAGACCTAAGACAACAACATAGCATGGCAGCAACACATGACAACACAGCATGGTAGCAACCCACATGACAACAACATGGTAGCAACACAACATGGCACAAACATTTTATTTATTGTACCCGGTAATTGACTGAGAACACATTCTCATTTACAGCAACGACTGGGGAATAGTTACATGTGAGAGGGATGAATGAGCCAATTATAAATTGGGGATGATTAGGTGACTGCGATAGTATGAGGGACAGATTAGGAATTTAGCCAGGACACCAGGGTTAACACCCCTACTCTTACAATAAGTGCCATGGGATCTTTCGTGTCCACAGAGAGTCAGGACACCTGTTTAAAATTTTAAATGACAGCACCCTACAGAGGGCAGTATCCCCAATCACTACCCTGGGGTTTGGGATATTTTTTTAGACCAGAGGAAAGGGTGCTCCTACTGGCCCTCCAACACCACTTCCAGTAGCATCTGGGCTCCCATCCAGGACTAAACTGCTTAGCTTCAAAAAGCAAGCCAGCAGTGGAATGCAGGTGGTATTCTGCTGGCAAGCAGCAGCACAAAGGCAAGAAGATAGAGACAACAATACATCACGCGAAGCAGCCACGACTGTCAGTAAGAGTGTCCATCATTGAATCTTTGAATGACGAAATGGAGATAAAACTGTCCAGTTTGAGTGTTTTTTGCAGCTCGTTCCTGTCACTAGCTGCAGCAAACTGAAAAGAGGAGTGAACCAGGCATGTGTGTGCTTTGGGGACCTTTAACAGAATGTGACTGCAGAACGGGTGTTGTTATGTGGAGGATGAGGGCTGCAGTAGGTATCTCAGATAGGGGGGAGTGAGGCCTAGGAGGGTTTTATAAATTAGCATCAACCAGTGGGTCTTGTGTCAGTATACAGAGATTACCAGTTTACAGAGGAGTACAGAGTGCAGTAAGGAGCATTGGTGGCAAATCTAGCCCTCGAGAGCACCCATACCTGCCGATCTATAAATTATGTCTCCGTAATCTAGCATGGGTAGGACGGTCATCTGAATCAAAGTTAGTTTGGTAGCTTGGGTGAAAGAAGAGCGATTACGATAGAGGAAACCAAGTCAAGATTTAACCTTAGCCTGGTGGTTTGATATGTGTTGAGAGAAGGACATTGTACTGTCTAGCCATACTCCTAAGTAATGTGGCTTATAACAGTTACGATCAGCTTGATCTCTCTCCCTTTAAATAAAGGACGTACCGTGGCTGCCTTCCAAGCAATGGGAACCTCCCCAGAGAGGAGAGACAGGTTAGAAAGGTCAGAGATAGGCTTGGCGATGATAGGGGCTGCAAGAAGTTTTGGGGGGTCAAGTTTAAGGAGCTTCTTTAGCCCCACAGACTCACTGACCGCCTGCAGGGAGAAACTTTGTAGCGGGGCAGGGGGAAAAGGGGCTAGTGCATTAGAAAGCGTAGGATATGAGGACATACAGTGCATTCGGAAAGTATTCAGACTAGGGATGCACAATATATCAGTGAACATATCGGAATCGGACGATATTAGGGAAAAATGCAAACATCGGTATCGGCCCGATGTCTAGTATACGGCGATGTTAAAAACAGATGTCAAAGCTGCCGTGCATACCTACATAACGTAGGCACATGATGTAATGACGCCACGTAAAATGTTGCGCTACACGTGCAACACAGCATTCCTAACCTAGCCCACAATGCCTGCTGTGTGGATCGAGCAGTCATTTGAAAGAGAAAGAACATTTCAGCAAGACAACTCAAAGGCAAAATCCATTAAAGCCAAGATAATGGAACTCATTGTCCTTGACAATCAACCGTTCTCTGTCATGGGTGATGTTGGCTTTCGCCGACTGGTCGAGCACCGGTACACACTACCAAATGCGCTATGTTTCAGATGTTGCCCTAACGGAGTTACACAGTAACAGCGTCACAGCTCTTAGCTTCACGACATGCATACTATGGAACGCCGTTTGGGCCTTTGCATGTCAAAAAAGATGCAGTAGCACTGTCAAAGCTGTACAAAAAAGTCTGKAAACAAGCAAACACCGSCCACGAACGATGTGATTACAATACAGCATTGGTAATAAAGCATRATTGGTTCGACTGTAAATTCTGGGGTAGSTAGCTTTAGCTTGGTCCCTAGCTAGCACCAATACAACCAGCCTGAAAACAATGACCAGTAGAAACTGCAGTCATTTTCATTATTCTTAGCAATGATTTAGGAATCCTTGTGAGTAAGTATTAGCTAGGTTGCCACTTGTTGTTCGCCTACGGAAATTGAAGTTCAGTTCATGAAAATAAATAGCTAGCCAGCTACTTAACCCTGTTSCCCAAAGCTAATGTTATAAGCAGCCAGCTAGCTTCATCTGGTTAGTGAGGCTCGACCGGACCGGGTTATGTGTTGTGAAGCTAGCCACAATAAGGATTAGGCACAATAGTGGAATTTGCGGATGGCCTTCAAAATAAAAGTATGTCATTGACAGTGATGCAAATGAGTGATAGAGTAATCAATGTGTAATAACWAAGTAAAAAATGTATGAATGCGTTAAATTATTATGTGACGTGCAGTCATATTCAGATCCTGATTGGTCAACAAGCTTATTTGACACGTCAAATAGTGTTATTTGACGTGTATCTTTTTTGACGCGCAAAGACCCAAACGGCGTTCCATAGAAATCCTGGTTGAGAATGAAACGACTGAAGAAATGAACAACAAAACAGCACAGCAAGTAAATGAAAGAAGTAGGTTTTGATGATGTTTTACTGGTAATGTGGACATACGTAAATGCCAACAAAATAATGTTTGGGTCAGTGTGGTGTGTGTGTAAGCTTTATTTAACTAGGCAAGTCAGTTAAGAACAAATTCTTATTTACAATGACGGCCTACCCCGGCCAAACCCGGACAACGCTGGGCCAATTGTGTGCCGCCCTATGGGACCCCCAATCACGGCCAGATGTGACAGACCCTAGATTTGAACCAGTGACTGTAGTGACACCTCTTGCACTGAGATGCAGTGCCTTAGACCGCTGCGTCCATGTGTGTGTGTTAACTATTTAACTGTAATAGAATGCTTAAAAGGCTGCTYAAATTTAGAATATCGGTTATCGGTGTCAGTATCTGGGGGMTTTTTGGCAAGGAAAATATCGGATATCGGTATCGGACAAAAATGTCATATACTGTAGGTGCGTCACTAATTCAGACCCCTTGACTTTTTCTAAATTTTGTTACATTACAGCCTTATTCTAAAATTGATTAGATTGTTTTTTCCCCTCATCAATCGACACACAATACCCCATAATGACAAAGCAAAAACAGGTTGTTAGAATTTTTTGCAAATGTATTAAAAACAAAAAACTGAAATATCACATTTACATAAGAATTCAGACCTTTTACTCAGTACTRTGTTGAAGCACCTTGGCAGCGATTACAGCCTCGAGTTTTCTTGGGTATGACACTACAAGCTTGGCAGCCATGTATTTGGTGAGTTTCTCTTATTCTTCTCTGCAGATCCTCTCAAGCTCTGTCAGGTTGGATGRGGAGCGTCACTGCACAGCTATTTTCAGGCCTCTCTCTCGATGTTCCATCGGGTTCAAGTCCGGGCTCTGGCTCGACCACTCAAGGACAMTCAGAGACTTGTCCCMAAGCCACTCCTGCGTTGTCTTGGCTGTGCGCTTAGGGTTGTTGTCCTTTCCTGAGCGCTCTGGAGCAGGTTTTCATCAAGGAACTTTGCTCTGTTCATCTTTCCCTRGATCCTGGCTAGCCTCCCAGTCCCTGCTGCTGAAAAAGATKCCCACAGCATGATGCTGCCACCGCCATGCTTCACCGTATGGTTGATGCCAGGTTTCCTCCAGACGTGACGCTTGGCATTCAGGCCAAAGAGTTCAATCTTGGTTTCATCAGACCAAAGAATCTTGTTTCTCATGGTCTGAGAGTCCTTTAGGTGCCTTTTGGCAAACTCCAAGCGGGCTGTCATGCCTTTTACTGAGGAGTGGCTTCCATCTGGCCACTCTACCATAAAGGCCTGATTGTTGGAGTGCCGCAGAGATGGTTGTCCTTCTGGAAGGTTCTCCCATCTCCACAGACGAACTCTAGAGCTCTGTCAGAATGACCATCGGGTTCTTGGTCACCTCCCTGACCAAGGCCCTTCTCTCCCGATTGCTCAGTTTAACCGGGCGGCCAGCTCTAGGAAGAGTCTTGGTTGTTCTAAACTTCTTGCATTTAAGAATGATGGAGGCCACTGTGTTCTTGGGAACCTTCAATGCTGCAGACATTTTTTGGTACCTTTCCCCAGATCTGTGCCTCGACACAATCCTGTCTCAGAGTTCTACAGACAATTCCTTCAACCTCATGGCTTCGTTTTTGCTTTGACATGTACTGTCAACTGTGGTACCTTACATAGACAGGTGTGTGCCTTTCCAAATCAAGTCCAATCAATTGAATTTACCACAGGTGAATTACAATCAAATTGTAGAAACATCTCAACATTCCATAGCAATGGAAACATCATGCACCTGAGCTCAATTTTAAGTCTCATAGCAAAGAGTCTGAATACTTATGGAAATAAAGTATTTCTGTTTCTATTTTTAATACATTTCCAAAGATTTCTAAAAACCTGTTTTCTCTACATTGTATTTTGTTATTTTACTAGGATCCCCATTAGCTGTTGCAAAAGCAGCAGCTACTCTTCCTGGGGTCCACATGAAACATGACATAATACAGAACATTAATAGACAAGAACAGCTCAGGGACAGAACTACATACATGTTTTAATGGGATACGGTGTGTAGAWTGAATCCATTTTAGAACAAGGCTGTAACATAACAAAATGTGGGAAAACGAAAGGGGTCTGAATACTTTCCAAACGCATTGTATAGCTCCCCTACGTGAGTTTAAGGCACGATTTGGAGCAATTCCAGAATGTTGTGTATATGAGGTGGCGCTTCTTCTATTTTCCTGGTGCACCTGACAGCGGAGCACAGACCTCTCTCTCCATCTCTGCAGCCTGGATTGGTTGGTGTGGGGGACACAGGAGTATAATCTGGTGGCATTAACTTGCTCTCTAAAAAAAGCACTCTCGACAGGGATTAGATTATCATGGTAAAGTCAGCTCAGACTCTCTCTCTCTCCATCCAACCCTCTGTCTGTTMCTCTGTCAAACGCAGTGTAWYAAATAATCTGGAACGATACAAGGGTTAAATATCAAAATGAGAGCYTCTAAAGAAATACAGTCAACATGTCCAATACATATGATCCATCTCATCCAAGTCCATCTCATTTCACAGACAGCACATCTTTCACATTTAATTAGTGGCAGCCTGGCAGGCTAATGTTTAGTAGATCAAACGATGATAGTGTCATTACACAGAGATTACAATACGTATCAATTTGCTGATTGTATACCTTTAGTAGAACAAGTGTCAATTTGCTGATTGATACAATTGTAGGTGAAATTTGTGGAATTTGATGATGAAATGATGCTAAACATGGTGATAATCCTAGTATCGTATAGCCTGGCAATAAGCACAATATTTCCAGATGCATCTCCGTCATAGAAAGAGTAGAGTAAGGAAAGCTTATATAATTATGAAATGAAAGGCATGCAGTCTAAAGCCGGTAAAACGTATCGCCTAAGGCTGTGTAGGCTACATCTGAGCTATCACTCTTATGTAACTTTATCCAGGAAGTAACTACCCACAAAGACAACAGATTAACATCCAATTTTGGTTGGCATTGGATTGAGTTGTCAACAAATGTGAATTCAACTTGAAATAAACCAAACCATGAAATCCTATTGTTGATATGTAGGACAGGAGTCTTTCAAATAGGATAAAAGGCCATATCTGAATTATTTTTTACAGACAAATTCCCCCTTAAAAACAATTATATCACCACCCAGTCTATCACCACCTTTCACAGCAAACATTATTTAGTCAGTAGTTAGACTGTTTTTAACAAGTAATTAGGCCTATCATTAAATTATTTGCAGTCTATCAATCACTAAATAAAACCGATAGTTTGTAGAAAAAATAAGGAAGGGAAGCACTGCTAGGTTACACAATGGTAGGCATTTTTGTAAATAGAAGGTGCTCTTTGGTCAGGGAGTACAACATACATCTGTGTACTCCCTGACGAAGGCCAAGCTGCCGAAACACGTCAGAGTTTAAAAAATCTTTGTTCCATTGAACATTCCATACAAATAAAGGCATTTTAATTATATAAAAGATTGTTTGTTGACAGTTTGAGCATCTAGACATCATCTGTGAGGGACCATTCTAATGAAGTGCTATCCAATATGTCCTCATTTCCTGTGTGCAACTAATGACAGCTGGCAGAATCGGGATCAGGTTCCCTGAGGTGGTGCAGCATCTCAACACCGCCTCATTGGGAGACTACAGTATAGGCTATAGGTAACCGGACACCCTGAGACCCATCTAATCATGTCTTCTTCTCCCTGTCTCAGAGGGCTGAACAGAAGGGATCTGGGTCTGCCTTGTCTCCTCATCTCCCATCTGGACAAATTAACAATGTTTCACCTACAGATGTGAGATCTTAATTTGAGCCAGTTTGCTATAGCAGGAAAATAATCCTGCAGCAACAGGAAAATGTAATTATTTTTTGTGGATTATAATTAATAGACATTTTTGTAAGGGTTGATACATTTTTCATAAGGGTAAATCAAGTTAGACATTTCAAATGGAAATTACAAACTTCGAAGACTTTTTAAACCTAAAATACACTATAAGTTTAAAATGTCCTGCATTGCAACTAACAAATAGTTAGTTACTTTATTAATGGCACTTTAATAATGAGGTTTACATATCTTGCAATTCTCATCCCATATGTATATACTGTATGTTATACCACCTATTGCATCTTGCCTATGCCACTCGGTCATTGCTCATCCATATATTTATTTGTACATATTCTTATTCCATCCCTTTATTTAGATTTGTGTGTATTATGTAGTTGCGTAAATTGTTAGATTACTTGTTAGATATTGCTGCACTGTCAGAACTAGAAGCATAAGCATTTAGCTACACTTGCAATAACATCTGCTAACCATGTATATGTGACCAATAAAATTTGATTTCTCCCTCAAAACCATCAGAATTAATCTAAGATTAAAAAAAATGTCAACAATGTAGATTCTTTTTTGTGAGGACGTCACACCATTTTACATCTAGCTAAGGATTATTTTGCTTCAATGAGTTGACTATGAGTACTAATGCTAGCATACATTTTTAGAACATTAGCTTGCTATCTGAGCCAGTCAGTGAAATGATGCTGCTGACCAACCTGCTACTAATTTAGTGCTTAACACACATTGTTGAATCTTCCAAAAAAAGCTAGTTGGCAAGATACTGTAGTAGTGCTAATTCTTTATTATGAGTTTTCAGGGATGAGCTGTTCTGCCGCGACTCATTGCAGTAGCCTCCCGAGTCAGCTGTTGTGAGATGTTGTGCTCAGCCTACCCAACGATATAAAGCAACGTTAGCGATCACGGGGAAACATGCTGATCTACAGACTGATTTCTGATAACAGTCCCTCTTAAATTTGGGGCCGCAAGTCTACAACTTTAGGGTAATTTAAAAAGGCTAAGAAATGTTTATGCAGAGCTAGCTAGCTAGCCAGCTATGGCAGTAAGCAGCTGGTCAGGTAAGTCACTGGAGACCGACATCCTGGCACAGAATTTTTGCAGGAGATAGCCACCGCCTTGTTTTTATTTTCTCACAATTGCAAACTATTAAATCATGGTCACAAAGTTGAATAATTTTGCTAGTAATTCTGCCTATTTCATGGAGAGTCATGCGAGACCGCAGTGATATGTAACGAGTGCCCTGAGAGTCAGGAAGCAAGTTCAGGGAGTGAGTGTTTTAAATAAAAGAAACAATGAACACGAAACACAAACAACCCACCGACATGAAAACAGAATCAATAACACCTGAGGAAAGAACCAAGGGGAGTGACAGATATAGGGAAGATAATAAAGGAGGTGATGCAGACCAGGTCATGAGGCGCCGGTGCGCAAGACGATGGTGACAGGTGTGCGGGATAATCAGCAGCCTGATGACCTAGAGGCCGGAGAGGGAGTATACGTGACAGTACCCCCTTACCGAATGTGCGGCTCCGGCCAAACCCGGGGATCAGGAGTGGACCGGTCACCCCTGCTGATGCGCGAGAACCTGTCACGCCAGCTGAGGCACGGGAACTTGTGGAGTCAACTGGGGCGCGGGAACCTGACAGATCATTTGAGGCAGGGGAGTCTGGCGATCCGGTTGAGGTATGAGAACCTGACAAGCCGGTGGAAGCAGGGGAGCCTGGCGATCCAGCTAAGGCATGAAAGCCCGACGAGCCGGCTGATGCAGGGGAGCCTGGCGAACTGGCTTAGGCATGAAAGCCCGACGTGCCGGCTGAGGCAGGGGAGCCTGGCGATCCGGCTGAGGCATGAGAGCCTGACGAGCCGGCTGACACAGGGAAGCCTGGTGATCTGGTTGAGGTATGAGAGCCTGTAGCAGTTCGGACCCGACGTCATTACTCTGACACAAATATTTTAAATAAAATAAACACTTCCTGATGCTTCCTTTAGGTGAGGTGTTATTCTGTAATGAGTGTGCTGAGAGTCGGGAAGCAAGTTCAGGGAGTGAGTGTTTTAATAAATAAAAGAAACAATGAACACGAAACACAAACAACGCACCGACATGAAAACAGAATCAATAACACCTGAGGAAAGAACCAAGGGGAGTGACAGATACAGGGAAGATAATCAAGGAGGTGATGCAGTCCAGGTGAGTGTCATGAGGCGCAGGTGCGCAAGACGATTGTGACAGGTGTGCGGGATAATCAGCAGCCTGATGACCTAGAGGCTGGAGAGGGAGAATATGTGACAGGATATCACAAATTAGTAACTATGTTTTCATTTTTGAATGGCGGATACTCTGGAATACAAACATTTTAGGATGAGTTTGAGTGATCGTGGAAAAAATCGATACAGTTACATATCGGGATATCATTTTTGACAATATTTAATCTTGTATTGTTTTGACAATACCAATGTCTGAAATAAGACTCCAGTATTTTCTCCATTATAGCTTGTTTTCCATCTTCATTTTAAATAGGGAGCCAATTTGTTTTCAGCGCTTTTATTTCCATGACTGATCAAAACTAATTTTCTCATGGCTCTCTCTTGTCCCTCTGCAGCAGACATATGGTGAGCGATATGTCTGGAACATCGAATAGCAATAAAATCCCAGTATCGAATCGCAAATTAATATAGAATTGCGAGCATCGCATATCTTATTGGCACATAAGTATTGTGATAATATCGTATCGTAAGGTCCCTGGCAATTCCGAGCACTAATGAGTTCCACGTCCCACAAAACAGGTCGTTTGAAGTACTAGCGTCGCGTAGGAGTGACGCCACCTTTCGGAAGACAATGAATCTAAGGGGTCACTACTACAGCAAGAGTGGGAGGAGAGCGGAGAACCATGGGAGTATGAGTTTTCCCAGCAAATCAATCAGTAAAGGAAAACTCAAATTTATTTAACTTGTCAATTCTTCATATAGTCCCAAAATGTCTCCCAATGTAGTTTACTTAAATGAATAGGCCTAATTTGTAGAATAATCACATGGAAAAACACATTGGCACCTACATTACCAGTCAAAAGTTTGGACACACATTGTAGAATAATAGTGAAGACATCAAAACTATGAAATAACACATATGGAATCATGTAGCAACCTAAAAAAGTGTTAAACAAATCAAAATATATTTTACATTTTAGATTTTTCAAAGTAGCCACCCTTTGCCTTGATGACAGCTTTGCACACTCTTGGCATTCTCTCAACCAGCTTCACCTGGAATGCTTTTCCAACCGTCTTGAAGGAGTTCCCACATATGTTGAGCACTTGTTGGTTGCTTTTCCTTCACTCTGAGGTCCAACTCATCCCAAACCATCTCAATTGGGTTGATGTCGGGGGACTGTGGAGGCCAGGTCATCTGATGCAGCATTCCATCACTCTCCTTCTTGGTCAAATAGCCCTTACACAGCCTGGAGGTGTGTTAGGTCATTGGCCTGTTGAAAAACAAATGATAGTCCCACTAAGCCCAAACCAGATGGGATGGCGTATCACTGCAGAATGCTGTGGTAGCCAATTGTGGTTCAGTGTGCCTTGAATTCTAAATAAATCACTGACAGTGTCACCAGCAAAGCACCCCCACACCATCACACCTATTCCTCCATGCTTCACGGTGGGAACCACACATGCAGAGATCATTGGTCCACCTACTCTGCGTCTCACAAAGACACAGTTGGAACCAAAAATCAAAAATTTGGACTCATCAGACCAAAGGTCAGATTTCCACCGGTCCAATGTCCATTGCTCGTGTTTCTTTGTGGTGTCCTTTAGTAGTGGTTTCTTTGCAGCAATTCAACCACGAAGGCCTGATTCACGCAGTCTCCTCTGAACAGTTGATGTTGAGATGTGTCTGTTATTTGAACTCTGTAAAGCATTTATTTGGGCTGCAATTTCTGAGGCTGGTAACTCTAATAAACGTATCCTCTGCATCAGAGGTAACTCTGGGTCTTCCTTTCCTGTGGCGGTCCTCGTGAGAGCCAGTTTCATTACAGCGCTTGATGTTTTTTGCGACTGCACTTGAAGAAACGTTCAAAGTTCTTGACATTTTCCGCATTGACTGACCTTCATGTCTTAAAGTAATGGACTGTCATTTCACTTTGATTATTTCAGCTGTTCTTGCCATAATAGGGTAATCTTATAGGGTAATCTTCCGTACACCACCCCTACCTTGTCACAAGACATCTGATTGTCTCAAACGCATTTAGAAGGAAAGAAATTCCACAAACGAACAAGGTACACTTGTTTATTGAAATGCATTCCAGGTGACTACCTCATGAAGCTGGTTGAGAGAATTCCAAGAGTGTGCAAAGCTATCAAGGCAAAGGGTGACTACTTTGAAGAATCCAAAATATAAAATATATTTTGATTTGTTTAACACTTTTCTGGTTAGTACATGATTCCATATTTGTTATTTCATAGTTTTGATGTCTTCACTATTATTCTACAATGTAGAAAATAGTACAAATAAAGAAGACCCCTGGAATGAGTAGTTGTGTCCAAACTTTTGACTGGTACTGTATATCCATTCACTAATCAGGCAACATGTTTCCCATCTGTATAGAGTGGGAGACTTTAGTGAAAATGTTTTATTAAAGATGCCTAATATTGGCCCCTAAGTGCTGTTGTGTACTGTATATACATTTTGTTCAAACCCATTTGTTATTTGTTTAGCCTGATTGATTGCTCTTCATTTGAAGCATGGTTATGCTCAAACTATCCCCAAATTAGAAAGTCAAAAACAGGGACAGTAGGCATACTGTTTGCTGGCAAGACAGTCACATGAACAGCCTCTATGGTTAGATAGTAGATCCTCCTGTGTCGCTCTGTTTAGTACCAACATCCAAAGAGAGATGCAGATTCAGCAAAATGTCTCACTCATGCACACACACTAACCGGATACAAACAAATACACACACACACCATGCCAGAACAGAGTCCTCTGCCCACATTGCTCTCAGCTGTGGCATTGCCAACTGACCAGAGCCAAGCTCTTCACCAGACACCAGCATGTGTGTTCTAAACACAGCTACCGCAATTGAGCACTCTCCACACACACACACCAAAACCACTCTTATTTTCTCTACAGCCTTTACACACATTATCACACAAAGAACTTTAAGCAAAAGCACACTCACATTGAGTATGAAGCATTTCAACAATATTATGCTCAACTGTCATTCTTGACTATGAATAGTGTTTTTCAGTTAGTCGTCCACAGTTGCACAGCAGCTGTGAAAACAGTGTATTTGCATACTACTGATGCCACTACAGTACCCTGCACCTGACACGTGAGGAATGTCATTCAATAAAATTGTCCCTACATTAGAGTGCAGTACATTTCTACATCTTTTTCAAAAGTAGTAAAAATGTATACTGTAGATTGGATTCTACTTCGATTTAGCATAGTAATAATGCCTTAGATGGTGGTAAACCATTCCTATCAGGCTATAGATTATATGAGCTATTTAGCAATGGCTGTCCTGTACCATAGCAGGTTGTCCTGTAGCATAACAGGTTGTCCTGTAGCATAACAGGTTGTCCTGTACCATAGCAGGTTGTCCTGTACCAATACAGGTTGTTCTGTACATAGCAGGTTGTCCTGTACCATAGCAGGTTGTCCTGTACCATAGCAGGTTGTCCTGTAGCATAGCAGGTTGTCCTGTAGCATAACAGGTTGTCCTGTACCATAGCAGGTTGTCCTGTACATAACAGGTTGTCCTGTACATAGCAGGTTGGTCCTGTACATAGCAGGTTGTCCTGTAGCATAGCAGGTTGTCTGTGATAACAGGTTTGTCCTGTACATAGCAGGTTGTCCTGTACCATAGCAGGTTGTCTGTACATAGAGGTTGTCTGTACAATAGAGGTTGTCCTGTACATAGGGTGTCTTACATAGCAGGTTGCTGACATAGAGTGTCTGTACATACAGGTTGTCCTGTAGCATAACAGGTTGTCCTGTAGCATAAACAGGTTGTCTGTACCATAGCAGGTTGTCCTGTACCATAGCAGTTGTCCTGTAGCATAACAGGTTGCCCTGTACCATAGCAGGTTGTCCTGTACCATAGCAGTTGGTCCTGTAATAGAGGTGTCCTGTAGCAATAAGGTTGTCCTGTACCATAGCAGGTTGTCCTGTACCATAGCAGGTTGTCGTAGCATAGCAGGTTGTCCTGTAATAGCAGGTTGTCTGTACAATAGTAGGTTGTCCTGTACCATAGCAGGTGTTCTGACCATAGCAGGTTGTCCTGTACATAGCAGGTTGTCCTGTACCATAGCAGGTTGTCCTGTAGCATAACAGGTTGTCCTGTAGCATAACAGGTTGTCCTGTACCATAGCAGGTTGTACTGTACCATAGCAAGTTGTCCTGTAGCATAACAGGTTGCCTGTACCATAGCAGGTTGTCCTGTACCATAGCAAGTTGTCCTGTACCATAGCAGGTGTCTGTAGCATAACAGGTTGTCCTGTACCATAGCAGGTTGTCCTGTAGCATAGCGGTTGTCCTGTACATAGCAGGTTGTCCTGTACCATAGCAGGTTGTCCTGTAGCATAACAGGTTGTCCAGTGAGCATAGCAGGTTGTCCTGTAGCATAGCAGGTTGTCCTGTAGCATAGCAGTTTGTCTGTAGCATAACAGGTTGTCCTGTAGCATAGCAGGTTGTCCTGTGCATAACAGGTTGTCCTGTAGCATAGAAGTTGCTTAGCATACAGGTTCTGTACATAGCAGGTTGCCTGTAGCATAGCAGGTTGTCTGTACAAGCGTGTGACATAGCAGGTGTCCTGTGGCATAAAGGTTGTCCTGTACATAGCAGGTTGTCCTGTAGCATAGCAGGTTGTCCTGTACATCAAAGGTGTCTGTACATAGCAGGTTGTCCTGTGCATAACAGGTTGTCCAGTAGCATAGCAGGTTGTCCTGTAGCATAGCAGTTGTCCTGTAGCATAGCAGGTTGTCTGTAGCATAACAGGTTGTCCTGTAGCATAGCAGGTTGTCCTGTAGCATAACAGGTTGTCCTGTAGCATAGCAAGTTGTCCTGTAGCATAACAGGTGTCCTGTACCATAGCAGGTTGCCTGTAGCATAGCAGGTTGTCCTGTAGCATAGCAGGTTGTCCTGTACCATAGCAGGTTGCCTGAGCATAGCAAGTTGTCCTGTAGCATAGCAGGTTGCCTGTGGCTAGCATTGTCTGTGCATAGCAGTTGTCTGTAGCATAGCAAGTTGTCCTGTAGCATAGCAAGTTGTCCTGTAGCATAGCAAGTTGTCCTGTACCATAGCAGGTTGTCCTGTAGATAGCGAGTTGTCTGTAGCATAGCAGGTTGTCCTGTAGCATAGCAGGTTGTCCTGTAGCATAGCAGGTTGTCCTGTACCATAGCAGGTTGCCTGTAGCATAGCAAGTTGTCCTGTAGCATAGCAGGTTGTCTGTGCATAGCAGATTGTCCTGTAGCATAGCAGGTTGTCTGTACATAGCAGGTTGTCCTGTAGCTAGCAAGTTGTCCTGTAGCATAGCAAGTTTGTCCTGTAGCATAGCAAGTTGTCCTGTAGCATAGCAGGTTGTCTGTACATAGCAGGTTGTCCTGTAGCATAGCAATTGGTCCTGTAGCATAGCAGGTTGTCCTGTAGTAGCAGGTTGTCCTGTAGCATGCAGGTTCTGTACCATGCATGTTTGTCTGTAGCATAGCAGGTTGTCCTGTAGCATAGCAGGTTGTCTGTAGCAGCGGTTGTCTTACATAGCAGTTTCGGTAGCATGCAGTTGTCAGCAGTTCTATAGCAGGTGTCCTTAGCATAGCAGGTTTGTCCTGTAGCATAGCAGGTGTCCTGTAGCATAGCAGGTTGTCCTGTACATACAGGTTATCTGAGCATAGCAGGTTGTCCTGTACCATAGCAGGTTATCTGTAGCATAGCGGTTGTCCTGTAGCATAGCAGGTTGTCCTGTAGCATAGCAGGTTGTCCTGTAGATACAGTTTCTGTACATAGCAGGTTGTCTTCTGTAGCATAACAGGTTGTCCTGTACCATAACAGGTTGTCCTGTAGCATAGCAAGTTGTCCTGTAGCATAGCAGGTTGTCCTGTAGCATAGCAGGTTGTCCTGTACCATAGCAGGTTGTCCTGTGCGCTTAGCAGGTTGTCCTGTAGCATAGCAGGTTGTCGGTATCATACATTGACCGTGAAACTAAACGTCATGAATACCCCATCATGGGAATAGCAATGAATGCAATGATTTCAAGATCCTACATTCCTACATGATTTCAAGATCCTACCTTCCTACATGATTTCAAGATCTACCTTCCTACATGATTTCAAGAGCCTACCTTCCTACATGGATTAAAAACAACTTTTCAAGATAAACCATATAACTCAAAAATCTCAACAAACAACCTCTGTCCGCCATGTCTCCCCCCCATGTCTCTCCCATGTCCCCCCCCCCCCCATGTCTCTCCCACTTAATCTGTATGATTAAATCATTTTTCCTTGGCCCTAATTTTGTCGGGGATGACGATACTCTGCCTGCCGGATAGTTGCTGAGCATACTCCCCATTGATGGCCATGCTGAGAAGATTACCCTAATAGCAGCGGATTACCTCTCCACATGTTGGCCACACACGGGGGGATGGTGTTTGTGTGTGTGTGTGTGTGTGTGTGTGTGTGTGTGTGTGTGTGTGTGTGTGTGTAGGGAGCGGTGGTAGTAGAATATCTCTCGCTAGATATATATATCTGCCTGCATGTCTACCTACAATATTGGTCTAAATCTGTCTGCCTAGAATATCTGTCTGTCTTTGTCTGTCAATTCAAATAAAATGTTATTGATCGCATACACATATTTGCAGATGTTATCGCACGTGCAGCGAAATACTAACAGTGAAGTAATACCGAACAATACAAACAAATCAAAAAAGAATAAGAAAGTAATTAAGAAATATCATAAGGAGCAATGTCAGAGTTCAGAATATAAATATATAACCTCAGCAAAAAATTTAACTTTCAAAGATAATTCGTAAAAATCCAAATAACTTCCCAGACCTTCATTGTAAAGGGTTTAAACACTGTTTACCATGCTTATTCAATGAACCATGAACAATTAATGAACATGCACCCGTGGAACAATCATGCACCTGAAGACACTAACAGCTTACAGACGGTAGGCAATTAAGGTCACAGTTATGAAAACTTAGGACACTAAAGAGGACACTTTCTACTGACTCTGAAAAGGACCAAAAGAAAGATGCCCAGGGTACTTGCTCATCTGCGTGAACGTGCCTTAGGCATGCTGCAAGTAGGCATGAGGACTGCAGATGTGGCCAGGGCAATATTTGCCATGTCCGTAATGTGAGACGCCTGAGACAGCGCTACAGGGAGACAGGACGGACAGCTGATCGTCCTCGCAGTAAAAACACCTGCACACGACGGTACATCCGAATATCACACCTGCGGGACAGGTACAGGATGGCAACAACAACTGCCCGAATTACACCAGGAGTGCACAATCCCTCCATCAGTGCTCAGACTGTCCGCAATAGGCTGAGATAGGCTGAACTGAGTGCTTGTAGGCCTGTTGTAAGGCAGGTCCTCACCAGACATCACCGGCAACAACGTCGCGTATGGGCACAAACCGTCGCTGGACCAGACAGGACTGGCAAAAAGTGCTCTTCACTGACGAGTCGCGGTTTTGTCTCACCAGGGGTGATGATCGGATTCACGTTTATCGTCAAAGGAATGAGCGTTACACCGAGGCCTGTACTCTGGAGTAGGATCGATTTGGAGGTGGAGGGTCCGTCATGGTCTTGGGCGGTGTGTCACAGCATCATCGGACTGAGCTTGTTGTCATTGCAGGCAATCTCAACGCTGTGCGTTACAGGGAAGATATCCTCCTTATGTGGTACCCTTCCTGCAGGCTCATCCTGACATGACCCTCCAGCATGACAATGCCACCAGCCATACTGCTCGTTCTGTGCGTGATTTCCTGCAAGACAGGAATGTCAGTGTTCTGTCATGAACAGCAAAGAGCCCGGATCTCAATCCCATTGAGCACGTCTGGGACCTGTTGGATCGGAGGGTGAGGGCTAGGGCCATTCCCCCCAAAAATGTCTGGGAACTTGCAGGTGCCTTGGTGGAAGAGTGGGGTAACATCTCACAGTAAGAACTGGCAAATCTGGTGCAGACCATGAGGAGATACACTGCAGTACTTAATGCAGCTGGTGGCCACACTGTTACTTTTGATTTTGACCCCCCCCTCCCTTTGTTCAGGAACACATTATTCCATTTCTGTTAGTCACATATCTGTGGAACTTGTTCAGTTTATGTCTCAGTTGTTGAATCTTATGTTCTTACAAATATTTACACATGTTAAGTTTGCTGAAAATAAACGCAGTTGACAGTGAGAGGATGTTTCTTTTTTTGCTTTTACTGTACTGTATATGATGGTGTGTATAGACATTATGGACAGTATATGAATATAAATAGTGTGTACAGCAGTAGTTATTAAGGATGAGCCTTGACTAGAATACAGTATATACATAAGAAGTGGGTAAAACAGTATGTAAACATCATTAAAGTGACCAGTGTTCAATGACTATGTAAGGTGCACGGTAGAGTACCGGGTGGCAGCCAGCTTGTAACAGTGACTAAGTTCAGGGCAGGGTACTGGGCGGAGGCTGGCTTGTGGTGACTATTTAACAGTCTGATGGCCGGGAGATAGTCTGTCTGTATGTCTTTTCAAACATCCAGATTCATCTACAGATATCTCTCCATCTATATACACATCATTACTATTACAGACCTCTAAACATCAGATCCCATTCTGCCAAGCTTGATTTCGACTGCATCAGGCCTACACTGTTATGCTTTCTTTCAAAGTGTAGGCCTATCCAGTAGGCAAGTCATCCAAACCATTTTTATTTGACAAGACTTAGATTTGATAGTGGGGTTTTTGTGTCCCTGGGCTACCATTCCACAGCATGCTGTGAGGATACACATCTGCAATACAGAAATACAACTCAGGATGGAGATGGTCTAACTGTCTATTGCCTAACTGTCCATATCTTCTCTATAGGTCCAACATACTGTGGTGAGAAGGTTGAACAGCAACAACGGCTGAAGAATGACAAAGGCATACAAATATTATTGCCACTGCTAATGTGGGTTTTTAGGCAGTCCAGATGGAGTAGACTAAGAAGCCATTGAGCGAGTGGAGAGAAAAGGAATTCTAGTAATCTGCCGCTGATCCTGTACAATAGACGCCTTGTCTCTTTTGTTAGGGCCACTCACAAACACAAGTTTGCACTGACGATGATAGCACCAATAGTCTGCCTTAGGAATGGAACGAGAAAGAAAGATAAGTGTGAAAAGGATAAGATAGGTCTACAGAAAGAAACCAATGGAAAGCAATTGTGTGCCAGCAGAGTGAGCCTGTTTTCGTTATCTGAGAAGTCAAGTAAAAAATGAAATTCTATGTCTCTAATCAAGTCAAGTGTAGCCTAGAATAGACATTATAGATCTAGATATTATAGAGCCTTCTAAACTGCCTGTTGAACATTACATTCGCACTGTGAATTCATTAACCATTGAAGGACTGTTTATCCCCTCTCCTCTTCACCACAATGCACTGTCCTCCTCAAACGTTTTGGTGGCACCATTAAAAACAATCATTAAAACAATGGCAAATATTTGCATACGAACTGTCGTTTATTTTATACAGATGTATATTTATACAGTAGTAAAAGAGGTTTAAAAAAGTCCCTTACCCCAAGACCTAAACGAATTTGTTGTGTCCTCCAGTTGCCTAACAACACACTTCAGTAAAAAAATATATATATATAATAAAAAAACACGATGAAAGTAGTATGCATCTGTAGAAAGTTGTCAAATTATTTGATCGGGAACAGTCCTCCAATTACACGTTTATAGCTTACTGCTAGCTCCCCGATGAATTCCTGGCGTGATTTCTTACTGCTCTCAATGTGCCCAGGGTGCAAAGTTTCCGTCGGGTCGTTTAATCATGGTCTCGATGTCCCGTTTCGACTCGCTACCCTTGAAATAGAATCGGCTTAGTACTCGACCAGTACAAGCAATAGGCTTCCAGACAAAAATGCATCATAACAAAAAAAGTAGGCGCTAAAGCTCCGCCCTGTGTTTCAGACCGCAGTTTCTGTAGCCTAGATACAAAAACATGTCGTGAATACAATAGGCTATATTTGATCTAATTTATTAATTTGAATTGGCTGTTGAAATAATCCCTGCACACTGCCTGTACACGGACATCCAAAAATAACGCTTGTAAATGTAGGTTGCCTATAAGCATTATCTTACCTACCTGTACGTTGTTAAAACCCCAAGGGCAGAATAAATTAGATGCTGTGCATCGATGGCATGCATCAAAGTGAAGATGTCTAAGTGACGCCACCTTCACTGTGGCGGATAGTTACGTTATCTCTGTTTTGAATGTGTAATAAAGTAGGCTAGCTACCCAGACTCACGTAACATAGTAACAACTCACAGCAAGCCTATACAGTGCATTCGGAAAGTATTCAGACCCCTTGACTTTTTCCACATTTTGTTACGTTAGCCTTATTCTAAAATTGATTAAATAGTTCCCCCCCTCATTAATCTACACACAATGCCCCATAATGACAAAACGAAAACAGGCTTTTAGATTTTATTGCGTAATATACATAAGTACATAAGTATTCAGACCCTTTACTCTGTACTTTGTTGATACACCTTTAGCAGCGATTACAGCTTCGAGTCTTCTTGGGTATGATGCTACAACCTTGGCACACCTGTATTTAGGGAGTTTCTCTCATTCTTCTCTGCAGATCCTCTCAAGGTCTGTCAGGTTGGATGGGGAGCGTCGCTGCACAGCTATTTTTAAGTCTCTCCAGAGATGTTTGATCGGGTTCAAGTCCGGGCTCTGGCTCGGCCACTCAAAGACATTCAGAGACTTGTCCCAAAGCCACTCCTGCGTTGTCTTGGCTGTGTGCTTATGGTCGTTATCCTGTTGGAAGGTGAACCTTCGCCCCAGTCTGAGGTCCTGAGAGCACTGGAGCAGGTTTTCATCAAGGATCTCTCTATACATTGCTCCGTTCATCATTGCCTCTATACTGACTAGTCTCCCAGTCCCTGCCGCTGAAAAAAATCCCCACAGCATGATGCAGCCACCACCATGCTTCACTGTAGGGATGTTGTCAGGTTTCCTCCAGACGTGACACTTGGCATTCAGGCCAAAGAGTTCAATCTTGGTTTCATCAGACCAGAGAATCTTGTTTCTCATGGTCTGAGAGTCTTTAGATGCCTTTTGGCAAACTCCAAGCAGGCTGTCATGTGCCTTTTACTGAGGGGTGGCTTCTGTCTGGCCACTCTACCATAAAGGCTTGATTGGTGGAGTGCTGCAGAGATGGTTGTCCTTCTGGAAGGTTCTCCCATCTCCACAGAGGAACTCTAGAGCTCTGTTGGGTTATTGGTCAAAGCCCTTCTCCCCCGACTGCTCAGTTTGGCTGGGCTGACAGATCTAGGAAGAGCCTTGGGGGTTACAAACGTCTTCCATTTAAGAATGATGGAGGCCACTGTGTTCTTGGGGACGTTCAATGCTGCAGTTTTGCTGCAGTTTTGGTACCCTTCATAGATCGGTGCCTCAACATAATCCTGTCTCGCAGCTCTACAGACAATTCCTTCGACCTCATGGCTTGGTTTTTGCTCTGACATGCACTGTCAATTGTGGGACCTTATATAGACAGGTTTGTGCCTTTCCAAATCATGTCCAATCAATTGAATTTACCACAGGTGGACTCCAATCAAGTTGTAGAAGTAACTCAAGGATGGTCAATGGAAACAGGATGCACCCGAGCTCAATTTCGAGTCTCATAGCAAAGGGTCTGAATACTTATGTAAATAAAGTATTTCTGTTTTTATTTTTAATACATTTGCAAAAATTTCAAACATCTGTTTTCGCTTTGTCATTATGGGGTATTGTGTGTAGATTGCGGAGGATTTAAAAAATATATATATTTTAGAATAAGGCTGTAAAGTAACAACATTTGGAAAAAGTCAAGGGATCTGAATACTTTCTGAAGGCACTGTACAGTATTTAGGGGTGGCTGTTACAGAATCTCCCTGGCAAGGACGCTGTCGGACTAATTTCCAGCGTGTGTGTAGTTGTTTATGTTTGTCTAGCGCTGCATAGTCTAGTTCTCCCCCTCATGTGAGAGATATCGTTCACCTCCAGCTCGTGGCTTCAGCCAATCAGACTACTCCCATGCACTCATGGCGTGGGTGGACATAGGTGCATGATTACAAAGTAAATTGTCCCTGTTGTTACCAGTGTAGTATGAGCTAGAGTAGCAGTATTCTATACATTTCTCATTCCTGTTATTATGTTACTACTGATATTGTCTGCAGTGATTATTCACTGTTTACTACTTCCTATATATTTAAACAGTCCTTGCGCGTGTGTGTTGCTGTGCAATAGCTTACTATTTGTATAATATACAGTCCTTGCCATTATTCTTCCTGTGCTTTTGTCATGCTAGTTATTAATCCGGTGTTACTATGTAATACATGGTATTTAGGTCATCATTAGATACAGTCCTTGTTGTTCTGTCCCATACACTCTTAGAAAAAAAGGTGCTATCTAGAACCAAAAGGGGTTCTTTGGCTGTCCCCATAGGAGAACCCATTGAAGAACCACTTTTGGTTCCAGGTAGAACCCTTTTGGTTCAAGGTAGAACCCTTTTTGGTTCCATATAGAACCCTATCCACAGAGAGTTCTACCTGGAACCAAAAGGGGTTGTAACTGGAACCAAAAAGGGTTGTTCTATGGGAACAGCCGCAGAACCCTTTTGGAACCCTTTTTTCTAAGAGTGTATCCCATATTATCGTACTCTGGATGAATAGTGGTGGTATCAGTGGTGGTCGGTGCCGTTTAAGATGAGGGAGGATGGTCATTTTTTTAATGAGCATGGCCTTATTTCAATTACAGCATATTGGATGACCGTCATTCGTATTCTATTCATCCAGCTCAATGTAACATCGATAGGTTTAGGCTACTACATGATACTAAAATGTTCCCTGTACCCATCATGAGGTTGCTACTACCCAACCTATGAATGTAAGTTTACAACGTAGGTGCACAGGTCGAGAGAAATTTGAGTATGACAAAGTGACAGACACATTCAATAGCGCCTTGCACAATCTTGCCTGCATCAAGCTGATCTAGGGTGTAATCATTAGTCCAACAGTTGCAAGCAAGAGTTTCAATTGGACACATTCATGTATGTTTATCCCCCGTTTCATTTGCTTCCGTTTAGGATTTTTTTTTCAACAGAATCCGCATAATTAATACACCCCTGATCACATGCAAACACAGTTCACTTGGTCTCCCGAATGGCGCAGAGGTCTAAGGTATTGCATCTCAGTGCTAGAGGCGTCACTACAAACCCTGGTTTGATTCCAGGCTGTATCACAATCGGCCGCGATTGGGTGTCCCATAGGGTGGCGCACAATTGGCCCAGTGTCGTCCGGGTTAGGGTTTGGCAGGGGTAGGCCGTCATTGTAAATAAGAATTTGTTCTTAACTGACTTGCCTAGTTAAATAAAGGATGAAAAATAAACGTTCATGGCAGCCACATAGAAACAGCTTGATCCCTGGATAATTCATTCTGGCATCTACAGTCGTAAGTTTACCTTAACCTGAGTTTAAATGTATTTGGCTTTCACAATTCCTGACATTTAATTTGACATTTGGTAGCATTGGTTTAACTTGTGTCAACTATTTTGGGTAGCCTTCCACAAGCTTCCCACAATAAGTTGGGTGAATTTTGGCCCATTCCTCCTGACAGAGCTGGTGTAACAGAGTCAGGTTTGTAGGCCTCCTTGCTCGCACATGCTTTTTCAGTTCTGCCTACAAATTTTCTATAGGATTGAGGTCAGGGCTTTGTGATGGCCACTGCAACACCTTGACTTTGTTGTCCTGACGCCATTTTGCCACAACTTTGGAAGTATGCTTGGGGTCATTGTCCATTTGGAAGAACCATTTGCGACAAAGCTTTAACTTCCCGACTGATGTCTTGAGATGTTGTTTCAATATATCCACATAATTTTCCTCCCTCATGATGCCATCTATTTTGTGAAATGCATCAGTCCCTCCTGCAGCAAAGCAACCCCACAACATGATACTGCCACCCCTGTGCTTCACGGTTGGGATGGTGTTCTTCGGCTTGCATGCATCCCCCCTTTTCCTCCAAACATAACGATGGTCATTCTGGCCAAACAGTTATATTTTTGTTTCATCAGACCAGAGGACAATTCTCAAAAAAGTACCATCTTTGTCCCCATGTGCAGTTGCAAACCGTAGTCTGGCCTTTTTTATGGCGGTTTTGGAGCAGTGGCTTCTTCCTTGCTGAGCGGCCTTTCAGGTTATGTCGATATAGGACTCGTTTTACTGTGGATATCGATACTTTTGTACCCGTTTCCTCCAGGATCTTCACAAGGTACTTTGCTGTTGTTCTGGGATTGATTTGCACTTTTCGCACCAAAGTACGTTCATCTCTAGGAGACAGAACGCGTCTCCTTCCTGATCGGTATGATGGCTGCGTGGTCCCATGATGTTTATACTTGCGTACTATTGTTTGTACAGATGAATGTGGTACCTTCAGGCGTTTGGAAATTGCTCCCAAGGATGAACCAGACTTGTGGAGGTCTACAATTTTTTTTCTGAGGTCTTGGCTGATTTCTTTTGATTTTCCTATTATGCCAAGCAAATAGGCACTTAGTTTGAAGGTAGGCCTTGAAATACATCCACAGGTACACCTCCAATTGACTCAAATTGACTCAAATGTCAATTAGCCTATCAGAAGCTTCTAAAGCCATGACATCATTTTCTGGAATTTTCCAAGCTGTTTAAATGCACAGTCAACTTAGTGTTTGTAAACTTCTGACCCACTGGAATTGTGATACAGTGAAATAATCTGTCTGTAAACAATTGTTGGAAAAATTACATGTGTCATGCACAAAGTAGATGTCCTAACCGACTTAACAAAACTATAGTTTGTTAACAAGAAATTTGTGGAGTGGTTGAAAAACGAGTTTTAATGACTCCTAAGTGCATGTAAACTTCTGACTTCAACTGTAGTATAGTTTTATCTAAAAAGGATAACTTTTTTTATGATTCACTATTTACATTTTTCTGAAATTCACTGAGGAGGATGGTCCTCCCCTTCCTCCTCTGAGGAGCCTCATCTGGCATATTCTAGCCTGTATGTGAATATTCTTTGTTCCTTCATTCTCTGTATCTTTACAGAACCATCCCCATGTTCACCTCCATGTTCATCTCCAGTGTGTATAAAGAAAGTTCATGTGTGTGTCAACTCTCGGGTTGCCTTATTCCCCTCTAACCGGGGGCGGTGTCAGTGGGTCACAAACCAACAAACACGTAGAGCCGGGTCACTCTCTTTCAGTAATATCAACACTAAACGATTGATTGATTCATGATTGATTCATGAAAAGTGATAAACTAAGTTCAGATTTCAGAATAAGACAAGTTGGTTAGGCATGCTTGGCATAGGTTGTTATTATATGCTGTTGAATACTAGCTTTTGGTTATACAGTTGGACAACTATCATATACTGTACTGTTGAAGGCCTATACAGATCTCACACCAAGTGCGGAGATGCATATCCATAACTTTTGAATGCAAAGTAGAGAAGAGATTTCTCTTATGTTTTAAGTCTTACCCCATAACTGGATGATCCTGGACAACATTGGAATGCTCTATGTGGGTGGGGGATCGGAAAGGTCCCAGGATGTTAATTAAAATATTAAATGTCTAAATCTGTACTAAACAAAAATATAAACGCAACATGTGAAGTTTTGGTCCCATGTTTCATGAGCTGAAATAAAATATCCCAGAAATTTTCTGTGCATACAAAAAAGCTTATTTCTCTCCAATTCTGTGCAGAAATTAGTTTACATCCCTGTTCGTGAGCATTTCTTCTTTGCAAAGATAATCCATCCACGTGACAGGTGTGGAATATCAAGAACCTGATTTAACAGCATGATCATTACACAGGTGCCCCTTGTGCTGGGGACAATACAAGGCCACTCTTAAAATGTGCAGTTTCGTGAAACAACACAATGTGTCTAAGTTTTGGGGGAGCGTGAAATTGGCATGCTGACTGCAGGAATGTCGAGCAGAGCTGTTGCCAGATAATTTAATGTTCATTTCTCTACCATAAGCCGCCTCCGTCATTTTAGAGTGGCAGAACGTCCAACCGGCCTCAGAACCGCAGACCATGTATAACCACGCCAGCCCAAGAACTCCACATCTGGGTTCTTCACCTGCAGGATCGTCTGAGACCAGCCACCTGGACAGCTGATGAACTGAGGAGAATTTATGTCTGTAATAAAGCCCTTTTGTGGGGAAATACTAATTCTGATTGGCTGTGCCTGGCTCCAAGGTGGGTGGGCCTATGCCTTCCCAGGACCACCCATGGCTGCGCCCCTGCCCAGTCATGTGAAATCCACAGAGTAGGCCTAGTCGATTTATTTCAATTGACTGATTTCCTTATGAACAGTAACTCAGTAAAATCTTTGAAATTGTTGTATGTGTATAGTATTGACTACTTACTAGCAACACTCAGTTTGGTCCCTCCACCAAAAGTCCACCACAGTGATTGAGTTTGACTTACTTGCTGTACAAAGACCCTCACACACCTTTCCTATTAATATACTGTCCACACACACCATCATACACATATATATTTATATTCCGGACACAATATCAGGAAGGTATTCTTACGTTTTTTTCCCCCTGATCTCATTACCTTGTCAGGTAAAACTCTGGGTCCTATCTGGAGGCTATGACAAAAACATTTAAATTATAGATAGCTTCCCTTTTCATCTGTGCAATGACTATAGGGCTGGGTTTTTTCTTGTCGGATCATGTGAATTGTAAACACTCCTGGCCTAAGGTGAATCAAACCTTTTCAAACTACCACAAATCTTGTTATTATTCATTCTGAATCTGATATCAAAAAGGGCCTGAGACACATGAGGCAACAACAACTTAAATTACTTCACCTTTATTTTATCAGGGAGTCACACTGAGACCAAGGTTTCTTTTACAGATGAGCCCTGAATTACAGAAATTACTAAAAATATATACATCAATATAAATACAAAAAGCAAGCAGAAAGAAAAACACGGACATAAAAAACAAACGCATTCATCTGTCACGCCCTGATCTGTTTCACCTGTCTTTGTGATTGTCTCCACCCTCCTCCAGGTGTCTCCCATTTTCCCCATTATCCCCTGTGTTCTGTCTGTCTATTACCAGTTTGTATTGTTTGTCAAGCTTACCAGCGTTTTACCAGCTCCTATTTTTTCCTAGTCTCTTTTTCTTGCCCTCCTGGTATTGACCCTCACCTGTCCCGTCTCTGTACCAGCCTGCCTGACCACTCTACCTGCCCCCGACCCTGAGCCTGCCTGCTGACCTGTACCCTTGCCCCGTCTATGGATTATTGACCCCTGCCTGCCTTGACCTGTCTCTTGCCCGCCCCTTGGACTATTAACCCATTGTTTATTCAACGTGTCTGCATCTGGGTCTTACCTTGATTCCTCATATTCATCAGTAATAAGGTCCTCAATCAGCTTTCTGAATGGCCCTAGAGGCACATCAAATACAATAACCTTTTGAAGATTGTTCCACAAATAAGATGCAAGAAAACTAAAAGCTTTAATGTACCCAACTCAGTAGAGAACAAACACATTTCCAGACTTAGCCATCCCAGAGACAGGGTGTGGCAACTCATATGTCTAAAATTTAGTAATGATGTTAGGTACAGTGGGACTTTTTGTAAAAGGGCTTTATACATGAAAACATAGCAATGTATTAACCTATGTGACATCAAAGAGGTCATTCCAACTTTCTGGTGGGGAATGCAGTGATGAGTACTAAAAATGTCACCCGTAATAAAGCGCAGCGCACGATGATAAACTGCATCTAATGGCTTTAATGAAATGGCAGCTGCATTCATATCGATGATGTCGCCATTGTCTAGGACCGATAGGAACATCGACTGAATAATCTACTTTCTAGTATTTAGTGAGAGGCAGAACCTATTTCTATAGCAGAAGCCCCTTTCTATTCTCAGCTTCTTAACTAACTCATCAATATGCTTTTTAAAAAGACAGCTTTTCATTTATCCAGATGCCCAGATATTTGCAAGCAGGGACACGATCAATATGGATACTGTCCAAAGTACGTATGCTTTTTTAAAAATGCGCTCTAGAGAACCACATATAAACTCAGCAAAAAAAGAAACGTCCTTTCACTGTCAACTGAGTTTATTTTCAGCAAACTTAATATGGGTAAATATTTGTATGAAAATAACAATATTCAACAACTGAGACATAAACTGAACAAGTTCCGCAGACATGTGACTAACAGAAATGGAATAATGTGTCCCTGAACAAAAGGAGGGGTCAAAATTAAAACAGTCAGTATCTGGTGTGGCCACCAGCTGCATTAAGTACTGCAGTGCATCTCCTCTTCATGGACTGCACCAGATTTGGCAGTTCTTGCTGTGAGATGTTACCCCACTCTCCACCAAGGCACCTGCAAGTTCCCAAGTTCTGAGGGGAATGGCCCTAGCCCTCACCCTCCGATCCAACAGGTCCCAGACGTGCTCAATGGGATTGAGATCCGGGCTCTTCGCTGGCCATGGCAGAACACTGACATTCCTGTCTTGCAGGAAATCACGCACAGAATGAGCAGTATGGCTGGTGGCATTGTCATGCTGGAGGGTCATGTCAGGATGAGCCTGCAGGAAGGGTACCACATAGGGAGGAGGATGTCTTCCCTGTAACGCACAGCATTGAGATTACCTGCAATGACAACAAGCTCAGTCCGATGATGCTGTGACACACCGCCCTAGACCATGACGGATCCTCCACCTCCAAATCGATCCCACTCCAGAGTACAGGCCTCGGTGTAACGCTCATTCCTTCAACGATAAACACGAATCCATCACCCCTGGTGAGGCAAAACCGCGACTCGTCAGTGAAGAGCACTTTTTGTCAGTCCTGTCTGGTCCAGCGACGGTGGGTTTGTGCCCATAGGCGACGTTGTTGCCGGTGATGTCTGGTGAGGACCTGCCTTACAACAGGCCTACAAGCCTTCAGTCCAGCATCTCTCAGCCTATTGCAGACAGTCTGAGCAGTGATGGAGGGATTGTGCGTTCCTGGTGTAACTCGGGCAGTTGTTGCTATCCTTTACCTGTCCCGCAGGTGTGATGTTCAGATGTACCCATCCTGTGCAGGTGTTGTTACAAGTGGTCTGCCACTGCGAGGACGATCAGCTGTCCGTCCTGTCTCCCTGTAGCGCTGTCTCAGGCGTCTCACAGTACGGACATTGCAATTTATTGCCCTGACCACATCTGCAGTCGTCATGCCTCCTTGCAGCATGTCTAAGGCACGTTCACGCAGATGAGCAGGGACCCTGGGCATCTTTCTTTTGGTGTTCTTCAGAGTCAGTAGAAAGGCCTCTTTAGTGTCCTAAGTTTTCATAACTGTGACCTTAATTGCCTACTGTCTGTAAGCTGTTAGTGTCTTATCGACCGTTCCACAGGTGCATGTTCATTAATTGTTTATGGTTCATTGAACAAGCATGGTAAACAGTGTTTAAACCCTTTACAATAAAGATCTGTGAAGTTTTGGACTTTTACGAGTTATCTTTGAAAGAGGGTCCTGAAAAAAGGATGTTTATTTTTTTGCTGAGTTTACTAAGATTTACCTGCATTCAAAACTAATTTCAGGTCAATAAAGGTTTTCTGTAATACAATGAAGGCAGACTGTAGTTCAGATAGAGCCTGGTCAACCTTTGCATACTCAACAGTATTATCGGCATACAAGTGCAGGTTAAAATGTTTTACAGACAAGTTGTTATTGTTAATGTAAACAGTAAAAAGTACAGGACCCAGAATCGACCCCTGCGGGACACCTTTCGTAATATCCAGGAAACCTGATTAAACACCATCAGTAGATACATATTGAGTTATCTGTCAAGTAATTTTTAAACCAGTTACATGGCCAATTGAGGAAAGCCTCTGAATTAGCAATAAGTGACTAGCAGTATCAAAAGCCTTTGACAGGTCAATGAAGAGGGCAGCACAATGTTGCTTTTAATCCATACAGTTAACCACCTAATTTATAACCAGGGATGCAGCAGAGATGATGCTATGACCTGGTCTAAAACCCAACTGATGTACATTTACAATATATATCAAAGATTTAAAAAATATCTAAGCTGAGAATTAATCAAGGATTCTAATATTTTAGCTAGGCAAGAAAGTTTAGAAATATTGCGATAATTATTTAGGTCACACCCTTTGTGAAGGGGGAGTACATGGGCCACCTTCCAAACCTTGGGGATAGTACCAGATATAATCGTCAGGTAAAGAATATGGGTTAATGATTCTGCATTTAGGGGGGCAGAGAGCTGCAGCAAAAAATGGATCAAGCATGTAAGCCCCAGTGAATTTTGTTTTACCTCAATCTTAAGGCATCTAGCACATCACAGATAGTAAATTGTAGAAATGAAAACAAAGATTCACTAGAAGTTGACAGGTTAACCGTCGAGTCAGCTAGAAGCTGGCAGAGGAAAGAGCAGTCGATTGACTGACCAGGGTCAACTACACCACCGTTTCTCTCTAATAAAAAGCCTACCGAGATAAAATGATGATTAAAAGCATCACTTATCCCATTCTTCTCAGTTATGATGCCAGAGTCAGACAGAACTTGCTTAGGCAGGGAAGAAGATTAATTTATACGCTTCAGTGCATTTGCTGTTTTCCAACATTTTGAAGCATCACCAGCAGTATCAGAGATGGAGCTTAAAAAGTAGCTTGATTTAGCTTCCTTAAATCGAGATTGCTGGTCTGCTACAGAGTCCATTTTCTTTGCTTTGGCCCAGGCCTGAATTGGACAGCATAGTTTAGTAAACTACTATAGCTGGACTGAGCGTTATGCAAAGAATGGCTACAATGTCTTTAAATATGAATTTCACTCAACACACACAATGTTAAACAGCAGTCTATTCTAACCAAACCTGCCTTACTGAATTTCAAACAAAAACTGTACTATTCAGATCCCTACACAGGCTCAGGAACCTGGGAGGGGGGAACCTCTTCATTCAGTGCTCCCTGTAACATTCCGGCTGTAAAGTCCTGGAGATACAGAAATCTATTTGCCGCCTTCACAATGTCTAGCGTCTTCAATTTTTTTATTCGTTTGACTAGTGCAATTTAGAATTTGCACTATAAACGGAACAAATTCTTATTAGTATGTTGGGATCCTTCTCCTGCATGTCATTCACTGCAGACTGTGGGACATCCACTACCATCTCCTCTCTACTCACTCCTACAGCTATTTTCACTGCCTCCACATAGGAGACCTGCTGGATGGTCCTGATCCTAGCTACTGTGACATCCATCTGTACAGGGCATTCCGGAAACGTGATTGTCATCACAGTTAAAACAACATGCTTCAACTGACTCTTCAACTACTACATATTTATTACTTCGACAAACACTTGCCACGTGACCAAACTTTTTACCATTTGTGACCGTACACTGCAACAGTGTACATACGGTCTCTCACCGCATATACCACACACCCAAGTTTTACACAAGTTGGGAGAACCACTTCATCAAATGACAGTAATATTGATAGACGGAAGGAAGGAACCCTATCATTCGATTCAATCGACGTGTGTCTACCACCCCTGGAATGCTATCCCTAAACCACACAGCCTCTATGTCCAACGAACACCAGAGATGACACAACCAGTGCCCTACTCTGAAAATCATAGCTTTCCACATCATATGTCGACATCTTGTTGAGCCACAGCGCTTTCTCCTTTTGCGCTGTTGACACACACAAAATCAGAATCATACCGATTAAGAGTTACTTGTATAACAGAACACAGAGGGTGTTCTTTAATGGAAGCCTCTCAAACATAATCCAGGTAGAATCAGGAATTCCCCAGGGTAGCTGTTTATGTCCCTTGCTTTTTTCAATTTTTACTAAACGACATATCACTGACTTTGAGTAAAGCCAGAGTGTCTATGTATGCGGATGACTCAACACGTCAGCTACTACAATGACTGAAATTACTGCAACACTCAGCAAAGAGCTGCAGTTAGTTTCAGAGTGGGTGGCAAGGAATAAGTTAGTCCTAAATATTTCTAAAACTAAAAGCATTGTATTTGGGACAAAACATTCACTAAACCCTAAACCTCAACTAAATCTTGTAATAAATAATGTGGAAATTGAGCAAGTTAAGATGACTAAACTGCTTGGAGTAACCTTAGATTGTAAACTGTCATGGTCAAAACATATTGATACAGTAGTAGGGAAGATGGGGAGAAGTCTGTCCATAATAAAGCGATGCTTGTCTTCCTAACAACACTATCAACAAAGCAGGTCCTACAGGACCTAGTTTTGTCGCACCTTGACTACTGTTCAGTCGTGTGGTCAGGTGCCACAGAAAAGGACTTAGGTAAATTGCAATTGGCTCAGAACAGGGCAGCATGGCTGGCCCTTGGATGTACACAGAGAGCTAATATTAATAATATGCATGTCAATCCACACGACTGAACATGTTCCAAGCAGACCACCATAGTCCCTGTGCCCAACACTAAGGTAACCTACCTAAATGACTACCGACCCGTAGCACTCACGTCTGTAGCCATGAAATGCTTTGAAAGGCTGGTCATGGCACACATCAACACCATTATCCCAGAAACACTAGACCCACTCCAATTTGCATACAGCACCAACAGATGACGCAATTGAGAACGCACTACCTCACTGCCCTTTCCCACCTGGACAAAATGAACACCTATGTGAGAATGTTATTCATTAACTACAGCTCAGCGGTCAACATCATAGTGCCCTTAAAGCTCGACCCTGGGACTAAACACCTCCCTCTGCAACTCGATCCTGGATTTCCTGACGGGCCACCCCCAGGTGGTAAGGGTAGGTAACAACACATCCGCCACGCTGATCTTCAACACGGGGGCTCCTCAGGGGTGCGTGCTCAGCCCCCTCCTGTACTCCCTGTTCACTCATGACTGCATGGCCAGGCACGACTCCAACACCATCAAGTTTGCTGATTACACAACAGTGGTAGGCCTGATCACCGACAACGATGAGACAGCCTATACGGAGGTCAAAGACCTGACCGTGTGGTGCAAGGACAACAACCTCTCCCTCAACATGATCAAGACAAAGGAGATGATTGTGGACTACAGGAAAAGGAGGACCGAGCACACCCCCATTCTCATTGACGGGGCTGTAGTGGAGCATGTTGAGAGCTTCAAGTTCCTTGGTGTCCACATTACCAACAAACGAACATGGTCCAAGCACACCAAGACAGTCTCTTCACGACAAAACATATTCCCCCTCAGGAGACTGAAAAGATTTGGCATGGGTCCTCAGATTATCAAACGGATTTAGTACTGTAGATGTGTGGTAGTGGTGGAGTATGGGCCTGAGGGCACACAGTATGTTGTGAAATCTGTGAATGTATTGTAATGTTTTTAAAATGGTATAAACTGCCTTAATTTTGCTGGACCCCAGGAAGAGTAGCTTCTGCCTCGTCAATCGAACCGATTCCCCTTTACCCAATTCATCCTTCTCCATCTTTGAGACCGCAAACAGGTCACCCAAAAAAAACATCCTTGTGAATCACACTCCAACCATAAACTGCTGTTAATTTCCAACTTTAGCCCTTTTCACACCACTGTTCACCATCATCCACTCATTCTCACCAACTGTACTCGAGCCAAGAGAACCGCACAATACTTCCACCATTGCTCCTCCAGTCTCCCTCGCTCTTTGATATGAAAGATGCGAGAGTTTGTGTTCTCGAAGTAGCACCCATATTGTTAGCATTCCAGCACAGCTGTTGCTACACCAACGTTTTCAACATTTCCTCAGTTTTAATATAGTCAACTGGATGGGACTTCCAACTTCATTGGTTGATCCCTCCTTGGGATCCAGTTTGATTCATGTCCAAACGGGTCATCAGGATGGATAAACCAATCGTACTTCAAAATGGAGAGCGCCTCAATGGCGCCGCCCATGCTGTCATATGTCACAGATACAAAGATGAGTCCTCTATCTCTATGGTGCAACCAGAAATAGTTGAGGCTCTGTAGGCCAGCGTTTCCTAACCCTGGTCCTTGAATAGCCCCAACAGTACACCGTTTTGTTGTAGCCCTTGTCAAACATACCTCATTCAACTCATTGAGGGCTTGATGATTAGCTGACAAGTTGAATCAGGTGTGCTTGTCCAGGGTTAAATAAAAAAAAATTGTACTGTTGGGGTACTTGAGGACCTGGGTTGGGAAACACTGCTGTAGGCTGTAGCTAGGAGACCACTGAATGACAAGTGAATCCACCTGTTACAGGGAGCGTGGGGGGGTTACGTGAAATCCCAGGCACGGGATTGTATTCACTAGACAGTGTTGGAGGTAATGTTAAATGATTAACGGAGTAAAGTAACACTTTACCCAATTTTAAAAAGTAATTGTTACTGTGCCAATTAAAAGCGTGTTTGCATGATCCGATCTCCACATTTAGTTCTCCAGCCAGTGGAGAAAGGCTGGTTGGAGAAATGTTGAGAGATGTTGGCTTCTGTGATAGCTCATTGAGGGCTTTCCTGTCTAGTGGCAAGTGTGCCCTCTATACATCCCTATAGGTCTGGGTAGCCTATGTGCGGTCTTTAACCAGAACTGGCGGTTTGAGAGATTTTGAATGAAAAGATAGGAAATCTGTACAGATGTTTGCTTACAGTATGGCTAATTAACCAGCCCATATTAGTGTGCAGGACTTGTAGACGGGCACAGGCAGTTCCACATGAAAGGCGAAACTAGTGATCAAACCCGAGTTAGTAAGTAGCCTCTCTTTGGTAGAGCATGCTCGGCTCGCAGTGCTCCCGCCGACAGTCAGTGGTATTAAGATTTCTCATGAAAGTAACATAACAATTTTGCAAATGTCCCCAGGTGCTATTCAATTTCTATGAGAAGTATAACCCATTAAATAAAGTATTCAAAATCTCATTTTTACAATCCTACTTAAAATATCTCGGCAGTGCAGTCGAATATGTTGATAAAAGTCACCTTGTTATCACGTTTCAGGTAAGACCCAAATGCAGCCTGTGTTGAACTAACAATGTTTATTACAGCAACAGGGGCAGGCAAACAGGTCAAGGCAGGCAGGGGTCAATCATCCAGAGTAGCGGCAAAGGCACCGGACGGCAGGCGGGCTCAGGCAGAGTGGTCAGGCAGGTGGGCTCAGAGTCAGGACAGGCAAAGGTCAAAACCAGGAGAGTGAGGGGGAAAAAGCAAGACTTTGGAAAAGCAGGCGCTGAGACAAACAACTGGTTGACTTGACAAACTGGCACAGACAGACAGAAAACACAGGTATAAATACCCAGGGGATAAGTGGGGAAGATGGGTGACACCTGGAGGGGGGTGGAGACAAGCACAAGGACAGGTGAAACAGATCAGGGTGTGACACTTGTCCTAGAGAGATTTAAACGGTTATCAAAATATCACGCCAGGGTAAGCCTACACAAAACACAGCCCTTATTTTAAGTGTTTCTAAAATCACCTTTGGGAAAAATGAATGGTGGAAAAACGATTGGAAACATTTTGTTGTTTGAAGGCTATGGGTATTATGGCTCATACTATGGTACTCTATAGAGAGCAGATGTTGCTTCTCAAGGTATCTCTACCTGAACATACATGATCTAACTGATTGATAGTTGGTATTAAGCAGTCATAAAAGTATGCCTTATTTACTTTGAAGAACTATATTATTTTGTCAGACAGAATAGGCAGCAGCTCTATCGAGATGAGATGATGACTTGGAATGAAATAATAAAGTCATCAAATAAAAAAGATTATACTCTACAACTTAAATATTTTAGTAAAGTAAAATAATGTGAATAAATGATGGTTACTAAGTGATAAGCAGTAATGGTCAGTCACTATCATCATGGGAGTTCTATTAATTGTTTTATTCTGTGTTACAGCATTCAACCCAAAGAATCTTAACCCGAAAAATAAAACCGTGATTCTTTTTTAATAATCAAAATTAAACCGAACCAACCTCAAAAAGCACTAATCACTCAGCACTAGTCCCGAACAGAAATGTGTCATGGTCCATTTGTGAACAATCCACCTATTATTATTAGGATTTAAGTGCCAGAGCTTGACCAACATGTTTTTCTGAAAGTCAAACATGTTATTTTTCTGATAGAATAACCCCCCCCCAAAAAAGGTCCACGCATGTATAACCCAGCAGTCTAAATACTGCTTTGTAACTGATGCACCCTGCTGGTATATTATAGAACTTCAGCATATTGGACACGTTCAAGTTCCCCAGTATGAAAACAGTTGTGAACTATGTTTATACAGTAACAATCAAAAGTTTGGACACACCTACTCATTCAAGGGTTTTCTTTATTTTTACTATTTTCTACATGGTACAGTAATAGTGAAGACATCAAAACTATGAAATAACACATATGGAATCATGTAGTAACCAAAAAAGTGTTATACACATTTTTATTATTTTTTATCTTGGATTCTTCAAAGTAGACACCCTTTGCCTTGATGACAGCTTTGCACGGTCTTGGCATTCTCTCAACCAGCTTCACATGGAATGCTTTTCCAACAGACTTGAAGTAGTTCCCACATATGCTGAGCATTAGTTGGCTGCTTTTCCTTCACTCTGTGGTTCAACTCATCCCAAACCATCTCAATTGGGTTGAGGTCAGGTGATTGTGGAGGCCAGGTCATCTGATGCAGCACTTCATCACTCTCCTTCTTGGTCAAATAGCCCTTACCTAGCTTGGAGGTGTGTTGGGTCATTGTCCTGTTGAAAAAAAAATGACAGTCCCACTAAACGCAAACCAGATGGGATGGCGTAGCGCTGCAGAAATCTGTGGTAGCCATGCTGGTTAAGTGTGCCTTGAATTCTAAATAAATCACCAGCAAAGCACCCCCACACCATCACACTTCCTCCTCCATGATTCACGGTGGGAACCACACATGCAGAGATCATCTGTTCACCCACTCTGCATCTCACAAAGACACGGCAGCTGGAACCAAAAATCTCAAATTTGGACTCATCAGAACAAAAGACAGCTTTTCACCGGTCTAATGTCCATTGCTCATGTTTCTTGGCCCAAGCAAGTCTCTTCTTATTATTGGTGTCCTTTAGTAGTGGTTTCTTTGCAGCAATTCGACCATGAAGGTCTGATTCACTCAGTCTCCACTGAACAGTTGATGTTGAGATGTGTCTGTTACTTAAGAAGATAATTGCTTTGTGAGACGCAGACAAGGTTCACCTACACTGCGTCTCACAAAGACACGGCGGTTCTGAGATTAGTAGTGGTTTCTTTGCAGAAATTCGACCATGAAGGCCTGATTCACGCAGTCTCCTCTGAACAGTTGATGTTGAGATGTGTCTGTTACTTGAACTCTGAAGTATTTATTGGTTCTGAAATTTCTGAGGCTGGTAACTCTAATTAACTTTCCTCTGCAGCAGAGGTAACTCTGGGTCTTCCTTTCCTGTGGTGGTCCTCGTGAGAGCCAGTTTCATTATAGAGCTTGATGGTTTTTGCGACTGCACTTGAAGAAACTTTCAAAGTTCTTGACATTTTCCGCATTGACTGGCCTTCATATCTTAAAGTAATGATGGACTGTCATTTGTCTTTGCTTATTTGAGCTGTTCTTGCAATACTATAGACTTGGTCTTTTACCAAATAGGGCTATCTTCTGTATACCACCCCTACCTTGTCACAACACAACTGATTGGCTCATGAGTAGATGTGTCCAAACGTTTGACTGGTACTGTATGGCTCCTCATTTTGCATTATATAATATTACTAGATTTTATTATGGGACCATATCAAATATATGATTTGATGCAGCCACACAGAATGGCCCTCACTAAAACATTATTCTGTTGGGCACGGTCAACTTTAGGAGTTCTAAAAGGGGCAGGCCACAATGTCGCTCAAACCTTCCCCCTGTGATGCCGCAGTGTTCTAGATCTCTGCAATAAATACACACCCTGAGCCATGTATTTAGAATCTAAATACATGGCTATGCACACACCAAAGATACCTGGTCATGAAAGGGTTACCTGTCCTCAATGAAAACTACTCAAATGGTTTCCTTGTTGTGTCTTTTCTTTTGCAATCTGGTGACATTTCAACCTTCCCTGTTAGTCAGTTCCTAGCTCAGTTGATAGGAGAATGATGCGGGACAGGTAACCCCAGGAAAAAGGAATAAGGACAGGAAATTTATTTTTTGATCGCACTGGGGCATAAAGTGACTTTGAATCAAGCCATGAAGTGGTTAAGACACAGTGGTGGACTTGAAGATTGGAGTTGGAACTTGGAGACAAGCCATGACAATTAAGAACACACACACACACCTCAACCTGTATTGTTAGGGTGCAAAGTTCAGTGCAGGACTCGGCAGAAGGATTTGACATTAACACTGATATTCTAAACCGGTAATCATACAGGCGATGTGCGATGAGATTAACTTAAAATGGCTTCCATAGTATCTCTCCCAGAGGGGAATCTATCCTGTTCTGTGTGCCGTGACATCTTCAGGGACCCGGTCATCCTGTCATGTAGACACAGCTTCTGTAAAGTCTGCTTGTTGGAACTGTGGAAACATAAAGAGGTGCTGGAATGCCCTCTCTGTAGAAGAAGATCATCGCTGGAGCTTCCATTTAATCTGAATCTGAAGAGGCAGTGTGAGGCTGTCTTACAGGAGAGGAGTCGGGAAGATACGACTGAGGTGTCTGAGGTGCTCTGCAATCTGCATAATGAGAAGCTTTTCTGTCTGGAGGATCAACAGCTACTGTGTTTAAAGTGTAAGGCCTTAAAAAAAAACACCAACGACGGCCTTAGTCAGATCGATAAAGCTGCTAAGAATTATAAGGTATGAAAACTTGGATGGTTTAAGCTGGTCACTGGCGGTTAATTGTGTTTTGTGGGGAATTGCATTGATAGAAATGTTTCTTTGAAGGTGTACATTATATTTGAGGTCAGAAAGTTCAACGGTCCATTTCATGAAAATGTGTGAAACAAGTTGTCCGTGTTTTATGTGGCTATTTCAATAATAGCTCACTACAACTACTACACATTTTAGGAGGAACTCCAGACTGCACTAAAACCCTTACAGGGAAACCTGAAGGCCTTTCACAAAGTTATACAATCCTGTCATCAAGCAGCAGAAAATATTACGGTAAGAATGCTAAGTAATATAACAATGTTAAACTACAGTAACCTACCCCTTCACATAGTGGTCTATCAAATACCCCTCTTACTGTCTCCAGAGCAAGGCTCAGCACACAGAGAAGCAGATTAAGAAGCAGTTTGAAAAGCTTCATCAGTTTCTAAAAGATGAAGAGGCAGAGAGTATAGCTGCACTGCGGGAGGAAGAGGAGCAGAAGAATAAGACGGCGAAGGAGAAGATTGAAGAGATGTGCAGAGAGATGTCATCACTGTCTGAAACAATCAGAGCCATAGAAGAGGACCTGAGAGCTGAAGACAACTCATTCTTGCAGGTAAGGACTAATATCCATGTATACATTATTTGTGATACTTGATTAACTAAATTGATCTCATTGACTTTAGTGATTACATTGATTGGTAATTTGCTCATTTTCTTTCTACAGAACTACAAGGTCACAGTGAAAAGGCAAGTTAGTCGTGTTCTTTCTCTATCTTCTCTGTGGTTCTGAACCCAATCGCACAATATCAATTACTCTTGAATGTTTTGCAGAACCCAGTACACAATGCCGGACCTAGAGAGTGTTTCAGGTCCACTGATCAATGTGGCAAAGCACCTGGGCAACCTGCAGTTCAAAGTCTGGGAGAAGATGCAGGAGATTGTTCAATATAGTAAGTAATTAAACAATAAAATGTTGGCCCAATGAACACAACTTCTATAAGACTTTGGCCAGGATTCAAATCAAAGACCATAACAAATAAACCAAAAATCTCTCTCTGTGAATCCTGATGCATTACTATATGCCCCCAATAGTTTGGACCCCAATACTGCCCATCCGCGTCTCCGCCTGTCTGAAGATCTGACCAGTGTGAGAGACAGTGATGCTATACAGTGGCTTCCTGTCAACCCAGAGAGGTTTGATCACCTTCAGTTTGTCCTGGCCTCTGAGGGCTTTAACTCAGGGACACACAGCTGGCTTGTTGAGGTTGGGGAGAGTGAAAACTGGACCATAGGTGTGATCACAGACTCTGTCCAGAGGTCTGGATTGATAAAGAGTGGATACTGGAGTGTCGGATATTATGAAGGTAAATACTGGGCATTATTCCCACCTGGCCCACCCACTGATATCACATTGAGACAGAACCCTAAGCAGATCAGAGTGCATCTGGACTGTGACAGAGGAAAGTTGTCATTCTCTGACCCTGATAATAACACACTTCTACACACGTTCACACAACATTTCACAGAGAGAGTCTCTCCATTTATTGGTAATTACTGTGAATTCCACTCTCTAAAGATCTTACCACTGAAGGTCTCTGTAACAGTGGTTTAGCAGTGAGTTAGATGGTACTGCATCCGTCTAAATCAGTGATCAAATTCACTACAGGTAATCAATCTCATTATTATAGAGAAATAATGTTTTCAATGGAATGGACTATTTCACTTTTCCACTATTGAGAATCAATACTGATGTTTTTGGCTCATTAACTATTTGCATCTTTGCCACCATTCATTTCTAATAAACTGACTGAATTCGCTCTCGTGTGCATTCTTCAGAACTGTTGTCAATGATTCAAGCAAACATTTGTAACAGCTTAGTCAGTCATAACATAATATATTTTATCATGAGTTTAGAAGCTTCTCCAGACGTCTGATGGTACCAGGCCAGGTAATACTGTGAGCCAGAGTACTGAGAAACTTTACTACTGGCGCTACAGTCAATAGAGACAGTTTGACCAGGCTGGACTGATTGAGCTGCAGACTGAGTCAATACATACTGGCCCCAAGACCCTGCAGAGAGAAAGAAGGAAAATATCACATTTAGGAAGGTCAAATATTTGTAAGATTACAACCGTAATTCCTCATTTACAACATGATGCTTGTGTTCTGAAAACGTTCAAAATGTCTCTCACCTTGTGCGTAACAGACCAGAGTCCAGATGAAGATGGTGATGAAAGTCATGGTTGCCGTGGTTTCTGTTCAAAGGAAATACAGCTCTCAGTCATGAAGTGTTCAACTCACAGGGCTATAAACACTCCCAGAGCACTGAAGCATGTGATGCCAATGCAAAGTGTCTCTCTATGGAAATGTTCCTCCTGGCAAATCACTGCACTGTCATTGAGAAAAGTTCTGAAATCCTCCTCCATGTGTTGTCTGAAAGTCATTACAAAAAAGTATTTACACTGACACATTCCATCATTGCTGTATCAAGCTCTTTTCATGATTACTTGTTACAATATGATTAGATATTATCAACATAGTGCACAGCAGTTTTCATACTGTTGAAAGTTTATTGGGGAACGGGGAACGTGAATGTGTCCAATCTCCTGGAGTTCCAGACTATACCAGTAGGGGGCATCAGTGACAAAGTAAGATTCATTGATCAGGTCCATGTTGTGTTAATAACGTTCCCCTCTGTGTCTGTCTGGAGGTTTTTGTACTGCGAGTCAATCAGACTCTATCACTGTGGTGGACCAAACTGAGTGTTAGTAGTATTCAATTCTCGATCTTGACCTCTGTTATCAAAATCCCAATTCATTTTCTTAACACTACTACAACTCCCTTAAATAGAAAGTAGAAATGTGTATTTAAAAATATTGAGTTCAATTAAAATGCCTATTCAAGATGGTATATATCAAACAAGGTGCTTATAAAGTGTGTATTAGTTTCGAACAATGGTGTTATTGTTGAAATCTGAGAGTGGTTTGGATAAATGTAGGTTTACAAAGAGCGAGAGCCGTGTCTCTATAGTTTCAAAGGTTTTTGTTTGACGCGTTGCATGAGTTTGTATCACTGTGGTACACTTTTGGTGGAGGCACTAGACTGGATGTTGGAAGTAAGTTCATCTACATCTAATTTCATTTTTTTAATCAACCAGGTAATTATTAGAATCAGGTGAACTATATTGGGTTGGAGTGAAAACCTACAGGACAGTAGGTCTACAGGACAAGGGTTGGAGTGAAAACCTACAGGACAGTAGGTCTACAGGAACAGGGTTGGAGTGAAAACCTACAGGACAGTAGGTTCCAGGAACAGGGTTGGAGTGAAAACCTACAGGACAGTAGATATACAGGAACAGGGTTGGAGTGACACTACAGGACAGTAGTCTACAGGACAGGGTTGTGAAAACCTACAGGACAGTAGGTCTACAGGAACAGGGTTGGAGTGAAAACTACAGTACAGCAGATATACAGGAACAGGGTTGGAGTGAAAACCTACAGGCAGTAGGTCTACAGGAACAGGGTTGGAGTGAAAACCTACAGGACAGTAGCTCTACAGAACAGGGTTGGAGTGAAAACCTAACAGTAGATCTACAGGAACAGGGTTGGAGTGAAAACCTACAGGACAGTAGCTCTACAGGAACAGGGTTGGAGTGAAAACCTACAGTACAGCAGATATACAGGAACAGGGTTGGAGTGAAACCTACAGGCAGTAGGTCTACAGGAACAGGGTTGGAGTGAAAACCTACAGGACAGTAGCTCTACAGGAACAGGTTGGAGTGAAAACCTACAGGACAGTAGATCTACAGGACAGGGTTGGAGTGAAAACTACAGGACAGTAGCTCTACAGGAACAGGGTTGGAGTGAAAACCTACAGGACAGTAGCTGTACAGGAACAGAGGTTGAAGTGAAAACCTACAGGACAGTAGCTCTACAGGAACAGGGTTGGAGTGAAAACCTAAGGACACATAAGTATACAGGAACAGGGTTGGAGTGAAAACCTACAGGACAGTAGGTCTACAGGAACAGGGTTGGAGTGAAAACCTACAGGACAGTAGCTCTACGGGACAGGGTTGGCGTGAAAAACCTACAGGACCAGTAGCTCTACAGGAACAGGTTTGGAGTGAAAACCTACAGGACAGTAGCTCTACAGGAACAGGGTTGGAGAGCCATGCTCTTACACTATACTTGTTTGTTTTATCACATTGTCAGAGTCTATCTAGAAGATCGTGAAGGAGTCAGGCGCAGAACACAGGTAAGAGTAAAAGAACACTGTATTTACTCAATCCAAGAACGTAACAAAAAATCCAGCTATAAAACAATGACAAAACAGGACTCGAACTCCAACACACGAAAGACAATCACGCACAAAACAGAAAGGGAAACCAGAGGGTTAAATAAGGAACATAATTATGAGATGGGAACCAGGTGGGTAAACAGATAAAACAAAAGGAAAAATGAAACATGGATCAGTGGCAGCTAGAAGGCCGGTGACGTCGACCGCCGAACATCGCCCGAACAAGGAGAGGGAACAACTTCGGTGGAAGTCGTGACACACATAAACTGAAGTTAGGTGAACTATTAGAATTTTAGCAACCAGGAAATGGTGGAGTGATTTCTGCATAATGCATCTTTAAATGTAATATTATTTTGATATGGTTACGGTCAACTGGAATTTACTTCCTCAGCATTATTTTAAACATCATCATTTAAGAATTGGTCATACGTTCTGTGGAATGTTCTTCAAAATAATAATAATAATGAATAATGAAATGCAGTTTGATTCCTAGTATTTTATCCCATTACAAAAAGGGAGAGGAGTGCTGAAATATTTTCATTTAAAAAAGTTTCAGTTTTGAAGATAGTTGAATGTATTTTCAGTAATCTCATATAGTCATAATATGCTTCAGTAACTACTCAAAGGGAAGTGAAAGAGTGACAGAAAGACTGAGAAGCTGTGTGTTTGAGGGACAGAAACCTACTGAAAAAAAACCAACTTAGTTTAAAGCTAAGATGTAAAACTGCTGCATCATTATTGTCATATCAGTCTGGTGATTGATTGACAGCTCCCCTCTKTCTAACTTCCCACCTGTCTGCTAGGTGACGTTCGTCCCACCATGACGGTCCTGCCCCCSTCCAGTGTGGAGCTGCAGCAGGGGAAGGCCACTCTCATGTGCCTYGCAAACAAGGGCTTCCCCACAGACTGGAAGCTGAGCTGGAAGGTGGATGGGAGCAGTAGCAGCACCTGGGAGGTGACCGGGAGCCCTGGGGTCCTGGAGAAGGACGGCCACTACAGCTGGAGCAGCACCCTGACCCTCCCTGTCGACCAGTGGASGAAGGTGGGCTCTGTGACCTGTGAGGCCACCCAGGGCTCCCAGACTCCACTCTCGGAGACACTGAGGAGAGACCAGTGTTCTGATTAATGAGCTCCTCCTCTGACTGCATTGTTTTTATTCTGTTCTACACTTTTTACTCTGTCCTCGCCGTCTTACTGATACAGCACTACTAGCACCACAGGAGGTTGGTGGCACCTTAAATAGGGAGGACGGGCTCATGGTTATGGCTGAAATGGAATACATGGAATGTTATCGAACTCATCAAACACATGGTTTCTATGTGATCCATACCATTCCATTCACTCCATTCCAGACATTATTATGAGCCGTCCTCCCCTCAGCAGCCTCCTGTGACTAGCACACTTCTGCTGGGCTGGACCCTGTATGGGAATCCATATCTCTCTGATTCCGATGTCATAGATCTGCTTGGCTTTCTTAATCAAGTGTGTGATGCCCTTTATTGCTGTAATGCTGTTTGTTCTGACATGTTGAGATAATAAAGACATTCAATCTTTAAAATTGTTTGCCTGGATATCATTAWTTAATGAGTTTTACCATTAGACATTGAGATCTTTGTGATTTGTTTAGTTTCATGAGGAATGGAGAGCTCTGCCATGGAAAAGGATTTTACTATTACATTTCAGTTAAATAGCTTCGCTCAATGAATGCTTGGCTGATTGGGCCAAAGTTGGTACCAGTCAAAAGGATATCTACAGCACAGGAGGTTGGTGGCACCTTAATTTGGGAGGACTGGCTCATAGTGATGACTGGAACGTAATAAATGGAATAGAATTGAACTCATCAAACATATGGTTTCTATGTGTTTAATACCCTTCCATTCACTCCATTTCAGCCATTATTATGAGCCGTCCTCCCCTCAGCAGCCTCCTGTGATCTACAGTGATACTAATACTGAAACCATGTGCAATAAACTCACTGGTTTTCATGATATTACTAGTACTGAATCCATTAGCTATAAACTCACTGGTTTTCATGATATTACTAGAACTGAAGCCATGTGCTCTAAAATCACTGAAACTCTCTGGGGACAGGTGAACATCTGGCTATGGTGCTGCTCTATTCTGGGAGCATGGCAGTTCCCTGCCCATGCAAATCTGAGTTTCAACCCCACCACAGCTCACAATCTCTCAGCCTCAATCTTCTGGGACTGGGGCAGCTGTGTGTTTGACTAGAGAACTGAACATGGGCTGGGGAAGCAGATATTCCACTGAACTTTGCATAATGTTCAAATAAAGGACTTCACTCAAAAGTATTTATGGTTTTCTATATGTAAACTAAATGTATTTGTGACAGATACAGTTGAAGTCAGAAGTTTACATACACTTAGGTTGGAGTCATTAAAACTTGCTTTTCAACCACTCCATAACTTTCTTGTTAACAAACTATAGTTTTGGCAAGTCAGTTAAGACATCTATTTTTTGCATGATACAAGTAATGTTTCCAACAATTGTTTACAGACAGATTTTTTCACTTATAATTCACTGTATCACAATTCCAGTGGGTCAGAAGTTTACATACACTAAGTTGACTGTGCCTTTAAACAGCTTGGGAAATTCCAGATAATGATGTCATGGCTTTAGAAGCTTCTGAAAGGCTAATTGACATCATTTGAGTCAATTGGAGGTGTACCTGGGGATGTATTTCAAGGCCTACCTTCAAACTCAGTGCCTCTTTGCTTGACATCATGGGAAAATCAAAAGAAATCAGCGAAGACCTCAGAAAAAATGGTACACCTCCACAAGTCTGGTTCATCCTTGGGAGCAATTTCCAAACGCCTGAAGGTACCACATTCATCTGTACAAACAATAGTACGCAAGTATAAACACCATGGGACCACGCAGCTGTCACACCGCTCAGGGAGGAGATGCGTTCTGTCTCCTAGAGATGAACGTACTTTGGTGCGAAAAGTGCAAATCAAATCCAGAACAACAAAAAAGGACCTTGTGAAGATGCTGGAGGAAACAGGTACAAAAGTATCTATATCCACAGTAAACCGAGTTCTATATCGACATAACCTGAAAGGCCGCTCAGCAAGGAAGAAGCCACTGCTCCAAAACCGCCATAAAAAAGCCAGACTACGGTTTGCAACTGCACATTGGGACAAAGATCGTACTTTTTGGTTTAATGTCCTCTGGTCTGATGAAACAAAAATAGAACTGTTTGGCCGTAATGACCGTCGTTATGTTTGGAGGAAAAAGGGGGAAGCTTGCAAGCCAAAGACACCATCCCAACTGTGAAGCACGGGGTGGCCAGCATCATGTTGTGGGGGTGCTTTCTGCAGGAGGGACTGGTGCACTTCACAAAATAGATGGCATCATGAGGTAGAAATTAAGTGGATATATTGAAGCAACATCTCAAGACATCAGTCAGGAAGTTCAAGCTTGGTCGCAAATGGGTCTTCCAATGACAATGACCCCAAGCATACGGTCCACGTTCCTGACCTTATTTCCTTTGTTCAGTCTTTTGTTTAGTTGGTCAGGACGTGAGCTGGGTGGCATTCTATGTTATGTGTTTCTATGTTTGGTTTAGGGTTGTCTGATTTGCCTGATATGGTTCTCAATCAGAGGCAGGTGTTTTACGTTGTCTCTGATTGGGAACCATATTTAGGTAGGCTGTTCTCACTGTTTGTTTTGTGGGTGATTGTTCCTGTTCGTGCGTTATTTGTGTTTTATATATCTCAAGTTCAGGACTGTAGCGTCGTTGGTTTTGTTTTGTTTATTGTTTTGTTCGTCTTAAAAAAAGTATTCAAATAAATATGGATACATACCACGCTGCTATATTGGTCTGATCCTTGCTCCTCCTCAGACGAGGAGGATACGAGATCGTTACACATACTTCCAAAGTTGTGGCAAAATGGCTTAAGGACAACAAAGTCAAGGTATTGGAGTGGCCATCACAAAACCCTGACCTCAATCCTATAGAAAATTTGTGGGCAGAACTGAAAAATGTGTGTGCGAGCAAGGAGGCCTAGAAACCTGACTCAGTTACAACCAGCTCTGTCAGGAGGAATGAGCCAAATTCACCCAACTTATTGTCGGAAGCTTGTGGAAGGCTACCCGAAATGTTTGACCCAAGTTAAACAATTTAAGGCAATGCTACCAAATACTAATTGAGCGTATGTAATCTTCTGACCCACTGGGAATGTGATGAAAGAAATTAAAGCTGAAATAAATCACTCTCTACTATTTTTTTGACATTTCAGATTCTTAAAATAAGGTGGTGATCCTAACTGACTTAATTTTTACTAGGATTAAATGTCAGGAATTGTGTAACTGAGTTTAAATGTATTTGGCTAAGGTGTATGTGAACTTCCGACTTCAGCTGTATGTGTGATCGTTATATCAAAGTAGTACTTCTTGAATGGAATCAATATGACTGTATTCACTCTTTCGGGGTTGAGGGTATAGAAGTTGAGTAGGTGATGAATAGTTGGGAAGTTGGGTTTGGACTGGGTCAATATTCATGCATTTGTGTACTGAAATGGGTGATTTTCATAATATGAAGTTAAATCAAAACGTTCAACAAACATCTAGAGTTTTTCTGAATGTTGTTCAACATTTCCTACAAAATCAATCATTTCTTACATCTCTGTTTCCTTAGTGGTCCCAGTGTGTTTACACAAATGTCCTTTTTTGCAGAATACATTGAGAGATATGTAGAGTAACATAGTTCATAAACAGTCTAACCAATTCCATTGTTGTATTGTAGTGTCATATTTTGATGAATGGTGTTTAGAATACTTTAGAATACAGGAGACTCCGTAGCTCTGCAGCTGTCTAGTCAGAGCAGTTCCTCTATAGCTGAGGGAGGTTTTTGTACGACGCTCTGACACAGTGAAACCCGTTGTACATCTGCTGACAGTAGTAATCTCCAGCATCTTCAGCCTGGACTCCACTGACAGTCAGAGTGTAGTGAGAAGCAGATACACTCCCACTGAAACTCTGTCGCCCTCCACCGACCACAGTGTGTTATGGGAGTTTGGGTGATAAAGTGGGTGTTTTACTTTATGGTGTTTTTCTAATCATGTATTTGGTACAGTTCCACAAATCTAAGCATAAAAACCAAAACAGATCATCAAAATGGCTCATGTTTCAAAACTCTAAGCACATTTCCAACTGACTGAGTACAACAAACAAAGTCACATATCACTTTTTCAATTTGGATGCATATCTAATCGAATTATCTTTTCTTTTTTTTTATTCACCTCTATTTAACCAGCTAGCTAGTTGAGAACAAGTTCTCATTTACAACTGCGACCTGGCCAAGATAAAGCAAAGCAGTGCGACACAAACAACAACACAGAGTTACACATGGAATATAATAAGAGTACAGTCAATAACACAATAGAAAAAAGAGAAAGTCTATATACAGTGTGTGCAAATGGCGTGAGGAGGTAAGGCAATAAATAGGCCATAGTTGCAAGAGTAATTACAATTTAGCAGATTAACACTGGAGTGATAGATGAGCAGATGATGATGAGCAGATGATGATGTGCAGAGTAGTGAAACTGGTGTGCAAGAACAGAAAAGTGAATAAAAACAATATGGGATGAGGTAGGTAGATTGGGTCTATTTACAGATGGATTATGTACAGCTGCAGTGATCGGTTAGATGCTCTGATGATAGCTGATGTTTAAAGTTAGTGAGGGAATTGTAAGTCTCCAACTTCAGCGATTTTTGCAATTCGTTCCAGTCACTGGCAGCAGAGAAATGGAAGGAAAGGCGGCCAAAGAGGTGTTGGCTTTGGGATGACCAGTGAGATATACCTGCTGGAGCGCGTGCTACGGGTGGGTGTTGTTATCGTGACCAGTGAGCTGAGTAAGGAGCTTTACCTAGCATAGACTTATAGATGACCTGGAGCCAGTGGGTCTGGCTACGAATATGTAGGCGAGGGCCAGCGCGACTAAGCGTCGCAGTGGTGGGTGGTATAAGGCGGCTTTGGTACAACGGGTTGCGACTGTGATAGACTGCATCCGTTTGCTGAGTATAGTATTGTAAGCTATTTTGTAGATGACAGCGCCGAAGTCGAAGATCGGTAGGATAAGTCAGTTTTACTAGGGTAAGTTTTGGCGACGTGAATGAAGGAGGCTTTGTTACGAAATAGAAAGCCAATTCTAGTTTTGATTTGGATTGGAGATGTTTGATATGAGTCTGGAAGGAGAGTTTACAGTCTCGCAGACACCTAGGTATTTGTAGGTTGTCCACGTTTTCTAGGTCAGAACCGTCCAGCAATAGTGATGCTAGTCGGGGCGGCGGATGCGGGCAGCAACAGTTGAAAAGCATGCATTTGGTTTTACTAGCTTTTAACTTCTTAGCGGCTAGGGGTCAGTTTTTTTTTTTTAAATAACGTGCCCAAAGTAAACGAACATTTTCTCTGGCCCAGATCGTAGAATATGCATATAATTTACGATTAGGATAGAAAACACCCAAAGTTTCCAAAACTGTCAAAATATTGTCTGTGAGTATACATACTTATTCTGCATGCGACCTGAGAAAATGTAACCCGGGTATATATATATTTTTTTACTGTGTTTCCTGTCCCGTCTATCCTCCGTTTAAAGGGGTATCAACCAGATTCCTTTTCCAATGGCTTCCTCAGGCCTGTGACCAGGCTTTAGACATAGTTTCAGGCTTTTATTTTGAAAAATGAATGAGATTTTCAAAAATAGTCCGGTGTCCTCTGATGTTTCCTGCGCGCGACAGAGGGGCTCCCCATTTTCCTTTTGTCTCTTAATGAATAGGTATGGTGCGTTTGAATATTATCGATTATGTTTGTTAAAAACAACCTGAGGATTGATTAAAAACACATTTGACATGTTTCTCGACCATTACGGATACTTTTTGGAATTTGTCGAACGAACACGGCTTTTGTTTTCTCAACATATGCACAACCCAAATTAGCGTTTTTTTGTGATAAAGTAATATTTATCGAACAAAAAAACATTTGTTGTGTAACTGGGAGTCTCGTGAGTGAAACATCGAAGATTATCAAAGGAAGGCGATTCATTTTATTCTTTTCTGACTTTCGTGACCATGCTAATTTGGGGCTAGCTGTTGTAGCATTGAAAGCTAACACTACAAAGCTTGGATTTCTTTCGCTGTAAAATATATTTTAAAAATCTGACACAATAGGTGGATTAACAACAAGCTAAGCTGTGTTTTGGTATATTTCACTTGTGATTGCATGATTATAAATATTTTTTGTAATATTTATGCATTGGCGCCCTGCAATTCTACCGGTTGTTTAGGAAAGTGATCCCGTAAAGGGTCCGTAGCGCAGAGAAGTTAAGAGCAGTTGGAGGCCAAGGAAGGAGTGTTGTATGGCATTGAAGCTCGTTTGGAGGTTAGTTAACACAGTGTCCAAAGAAGGGCCAGATGTATACAGAATGATGTCGTCTGCGTAGAGGTGGATCAGGGAATCACCCGAGAAAGAGCGACATCGTTGATATATACAGAGAAAAGAGTCGGCCCGAGAATTGAACCCTGTGGTACCCCATAGAGACTGCCAGAGGTCCGGAAACAGGCCCTCTGATTTGACACCACTGAACTCTGACTGCGAGTAGTGTGGTGAACCAGGCAAGGCAGTCATTTGAGAACCAAGGCGATTGAGTCTGCCGATAAGAATACGATGATTGACAGAGTCGAAAGCCTTGGCCAGGTCAATGAAGACGGCTGCACAGTACTGTCTTTTTCGATGGCGGTTATGATATCGTTTAGTACCTTGAGAATGGCTGAGGTGCACCCATGACCAGTCGGAAATCGATTGCACAGCGGAGAAGGTACGGTGGGTTCTAAATGGTCGGTGATCTGTTTATTAACTTGGCTTTCGAAGACTATAGAAAGGCAGGGCAGGATGGATATAGGTCTATAACAGTTTGGGTCTAGAGTGTCATCCCCTTTGAAGAGGGGGATGACCGCGGTAGTCTTTCCAATCTTTAGGGATCTCGGGACGATACGAAGAGAGGTTGAACAGACTGGTAATAGCGGTTGCAACAATTGCGGCGGATAATTTTAGAAAGAGGGGTCCAGATTGTCTAGCCCAGCTGATTTGTATCTGCTGTTCAAAATGAAATATTCACTTACTTCTGATATGATTTCCTTGTAATTTGTTAACAATGCAATTAACTATCACTTAATTAATCAAACTGCTCAAAAATGATAACTACCGAACCAAAAAATGTAGTGGCTGGTTAATGTATAACTGCTAAACACTGTGACATTTTTTATTTTTACCTCAGAAAATATAGAAATTTGACATCAATTTATGTTGGAAGGTAAAACCAAACTATATATGAATGTGGATGTAAATACTACATCATCATTCTACATCAACCATTTTAATTTGCTCAAATTACGTTGGTAACCAGTTTATAATAGCAACCTCGGGGGTTTGTGGTATATGGCCAATATACCACGGCTAAGGGCTGTATCCGGGCACTCCGAGTTGCGTAGTGCTTACGAACAGCCCTTAGCTGTGGTATATTGGCCATATACCACTCACCCTCGTGCCTTATTGCTTAATTATAGTGTACAATGTACTGTTGAAATACCTGGGTTGTATATAACAATATATTCCAGTCATTATCTGAATTTCATTGATACACTGCAAGCTGATGAATTTCAAGCAGAGAGACAGGCGATACTGTATCAGTAGAGAAGCTGATTTTGCACAATGTTGCATGGGGCAGAAATGGCACACAACATGACTCTGTAAAAAGACCGCTATTGTGAACCACTAATCTAACTTTGGGTTGGGGAAGTCCTGTGGTTCGGGGATGGAATGGGAACTGTTTGTCTTGTTCGGTCTCATCACTTGTTTTTTGCTTGAATGACTCAAGAGTGAAAGGCCTGTGAAACCCCAATGAATGCACAATCAAAGTTCTGAACATAAGATAGAGGGCATTACAAGTGTTAMGAATTTCGAGATTTGTACTTAAGAGTTTWGAAAATATACCACTTACATCTGAAAATGTGCAAGTTCCCCAGAACCGTATAAAAAGAAAGTTACACTCTATATACCCATTKAYTTGTTGGGAGCATTTGCAGGGTGTGCGACGCATATCTATGTAGAGTGTACTACTTTCTCTCTTTCTATTTATACAGTTAGTCAGCACCTCTACATTAAATGCTGGGTGTTCGTCAGCTCATGATTTWTACCACCTGATCATAACCCCCAAAAAACTGTTTATACTTTCATAATATGTTTGAAACTACAGTATGTTAATCTCAAGCTTTTTTCTCTCATTTTGAACCTAAAGGCATGTTCCTTTGGGTGCAGATAAAGTTGTTTGTCCGTGTACCAAATGTGTTGTTACATCTGACATGTGGTAAGTTCTACCTTCATTTGGTTCAGAATAWTTTTTTRCCGCGGTTTTGGCAAGTTGGCTCACTWCTTGTTGCGGGTTAGACTGAAACTYAAATGGTTGAACCCATATTGGGRATCCGAGTGGTGTAAGGTTTGAAATGCATGCTTTAATTGATCAATTTAGGTAGAAATGTTGTTGCATAGATCTAGTGTGTTTTTCCATTGTGCTCACTGCTCAAATACCTGATTTTGACATACAATGAGGCAACTTCACAAGTATGACGAAATATTCCAACACACTAAGTTGGAGCTCCTCTGAACCAAAGCAGAAGTACATGTACTGTAAGAGAAACTTATTCATGGTAACCAAATATATGTATTTATTCATGGGGAAACTGACAGAAGCAATACAATTTAGGCTTTGACCAATGGAGGTCAAGCTTGAAGGGCGTTAGATCACTGGTTGATAAAACGTTTACTGGAGACAGGAGATCAAGTTGAGACATAGGACGAGGTGGATATTTGTATAATAAGGCAGTTTATTCACAGGTAAAAATATCTTAGCAATCGCGCAGCACGGCCCCTTCTGTCTGACTCGTATGGAATCGTCGGAAAAGAGACCTCTAACAATTTGTGCTGATTATATATGCAACAAGTAAGTAGGTTGATCTTGTAGTCTGGCCTTCCGATTGGTCGATCTGGGTCGTGGGTAGTCCTGTCCGGGCCTGATGTCGACGTTCCATTGGCTCTTAACACAGTTCTTTGTCTTAGAGTCTCAACCTCGAGCAGAATGCATGTGCGCTTGTTTTAACAGGGGCCTGTTCATGGGGGAGGGGAGTGTGTGTGGGCCTGGGTTATTATAAGGGTACGAAGTGTGGGGGTATAGTGGGGGATTGGTGCATGTTGTGTCAAGTATAGCTAGTGTTGAGAAGTTGTAAAAACAAGTACCAGTATCTATTACCATTTCTTACATCACCGAAATAACAATCTAGGCTAACCTATGGAAACCCTAGAAGTACAGCCTATACAGTCAGCAACCCAAAACGTAGGTTTTGTTGAGGACAAAATAGCAGGTGCAATGGGACTCTAATTTGGCTGCTCTAAAAACCAAGTCAAGAACGCCTAAAAAAAGCTATTTWTTTTTTTAGAGTACCCTYATTTGTTAAGGTTAGGGTTAGGGGGGTTGATTATGGGTAGGCTGAGGGTTAGAATTAGGGGTTGGCCTTTAGTCACACRAGCAGAGCACAGCTTCAGACATCAGATATTTGTGACCTGCATCCTGCTGTCGCCCCTCGACGACGACTTGGGCTGTTCCCGGATCCTCCGCGAGGCGAAGGCGTACAGGAAGGGGTCCAGGCAGCTGTTAAAAAACGTAAAGCTCCGGACGACACGCGCTGCTGCGCTTCTGTGGCTCAGCAGCGRTGCCGACGCCTCTGGCCAGGAWGTCTGCAGCACAATGCCGGCGATGTCCACCACATTGACAATGTGCACAGGYATCCAGAGGATGAAYAAGGTGACCACCACACTGGTGACCAGCCGCGTCAACTTTGCACTGCTGAACAGCGCAGTCTGGTTCACCCGCCGGTGGAGGCAGCAGTAGGACGTSACCAGCACAGAGAACGGAACCACYAACCCTAAAAGGGTCTCCAAGACGAGGACAGCAACTCTTTCAGCATCGGAGCCRGTGTGTCGCTGGCACTTGAYCTCGCCATCGCGCACATCGCGAGTGGCAACMGCGGGAGCAGTCAGAGCACAGGCGAGCCCCCACAGGGCCAGGAGCAGCACCGCCTCCCCCTTGCGCCCCAGCCTGTTCCACATCTGCGGGTATAGCACCTGGAGGTAGCGCTGGACACCGAGTAGAGTGACCGTTAGCACGTTAGCATACAGGCTGAGATAGAGCAGGAACGTGGCTAACTTGCATGCAGCACGGCCCAGAGTCCAGCCGTGCAGGAGAGTATAGATCCACACGGGCACCGTGGCCAGGCACAGGATGTCGGAGGAAGCCAGGTTCAGCATGAGGCACAGGGTGAAGTTGGGGCGTCGGGACGAGCGGCACAGGATGACCACCAGGACAGCTATGTTACCAGGGAGGCCCAGCGCACAGCACAACCCCAGGACGGTGCTCGAAATCAGGCGGCCCGAATCCGGGGAGGTGGAGTCCAAGCTAGAGTTGCTGGAGGAGTTCATGTTCACCATTGTCCGTGAAAGAATAAGAGCTATCTTGAAGACAGTAGACATCTAATTCTTTAGTTTCTCATTCTTGAAATCCTCACAAGTTTGTTATCTTCTCTTGTCATAGAGTAGTAATGAGGAAACTGATGTGGGTTAACTGCCTCTGGCCAGCTTCCTCCTGACAAAGCTGTGTGTGTGTGTGATAGAGATTCAGAGAGAGAGATATTTGTGTTTGTGGTTAACAATTAGATACTTCCAATTTTGTCATTAAGGCTTCACTCAACCTGATTCTCATAAATAGTCACATGACACTGAGAAGATAGTTTAAAGCTATAGGCAAAACATATAAACTAGATTTTAGCTGTGTCTAGGGGCAAGCCACACAGTTTTTATATARTTTTTCCCCATTAAATAAATCATTTTTTAATGTGATTTTATCATGTGCAAAAAGTTTTAATGATTTGAACTTTTGACAGATAAATGGATGTGTAATGCATTTAATCCATCTCTGTGTTGTTGGCTCTCTTTGAATGTATGACCAAAGTTTAATGCTTCCATTTAGTGTCAAAATAAGGCTAGAAAAACTACAATTCTTCCCTGCAACAGATTCTAGCATGAATCTACCATGACCGCTATCTTCTGTTATCTTAATTTGGGAAGCTATTGACAACAACTGGACATTTGTATAAAGCACATTTACTTGGAGATACACATATACTTCCATTATCGTGTTTCTTTACCTCACATCGTCGATAAATATCGTCGATAAATAAAAATATTATATTTTCTATATTATTATATATATTATTATTAATATTAGTATTATCATCAGCAGGTGAATCAAAACCAGGACTGAAGGCAATATACTCGTTCTCACAAACGCGCTAGGAAAAGGCTTAGTAGAGTCTAAACAAACAATACCTCACACAAGCACAAACAGAATGAACTGAACTAAATAAGGAGCTGATGAGACCAGGTGAGTAACTAACGCAGGTGAAATCAATGAACAAAAATGAAAGACAGGGCTACGTTCAAGAACACAACTAAACAGAACACAAGTCTGACTAAAATAATAAGTACGGAACCTTACATCATGAATGAGTTAGTTTCATTGTACAACTATTATCTTTTGTCAGTTAAAACCTCAACCTTTTACCAGAACCGTTTTCTGTCACCATCTCAAACAGCCAGTCCATTCATTCCAACCACAATACACAATCCTTATCAAGAGTCACGGAGTCCGAAAGTGATCAGATCCAATGTGGACTAGGTGGGTCTGTCAATACCAGTCGAGGTCAATCGAGACCCATCAATTCAGATGGGATGGAGTGCATAGAATCATTATGGACTAACAGCGAGGAAGTCACTGTAACAGCGGGCCAGGAGGTGGAGTTGCTCCAGGGACTCCTGGAAGTCGGTCAGCTCAGGCCCCTGGGAGAGGAAGCTGGGGGCGATGCGGCGGGGGTCCAGGGCGCTTGCACCGCGCTGCAGCTCCGACGGGCCCAGGGTGACTGCGGGGAGAAGAGCACAGGAACGGAGGGGACCGCGCTGTGGAAGAGAGGATAGGGATAGGGAGATAAGGTTAGAGGGATGGACCTGACAATAACAAGCGAGACTGTTGGATACAAGCATAGTGAGACATGTCTTTAGATGTGACATAAGGTTAGAGAGGTGGGCTTGGCAATATTGAAAGTGACAATTAAATACAGACATAGGCATATATGTGAAAGATAAAATTGAATAGACTTATTTACGGATAGATATCATAACTCTTCCGAGGAGGAGCGCATCGGGCCGGTGCTGTCATCGCGGTAACAGAAGGACCAGGAAGCGGAGTTGTACCAGTGACTCCTGAACGTAAGCCAGCTCAGGCCCCTGGAAGAGGAAGCTGGGGGCTCCGTGGTGGGGGTGTAGTGTGCTTCCACAAGAAAAGTGGGTGAGAGTCACAGGTGTGACTAGTTTCCTCATTAACCCAGCGAGAGCTTCCATTGGATAATAATCTCATGTGATTTGAGATGTGCGCATTTAAACCCTCCTGTTTATCTGTTCCAAACGGCTGCCCAAGGGAGGTGATGCAGTCCAGAGGTATCGAGGTTTACTGGAGCATGTGCGAAATGGAGTCTTGTGAGTTTGAGGCAAACAAGATGGACAGCTGCCTCCTGGGCTGCACCACCTCCTGTTGCTTTTTGTTTCTTTGATTGTTTGTTAGTTTTATTTTGCACTAGCAGTAACCCTGATAGATATATTGTCACGTTTTCTGATGTATATAAAAATGTCGATACTACTTTGTACAGGTCAGAGATTCAAAGGTTTGTCATTTGGTGTGATGAGCACCATCTCATCCTTAATGTAAAGATAACGGAGGAGATGGTGTTTGACCCCAAATCTGTCGGTGACCACGTGTCTGTGGTTGTCCACAATGCCAACATAGCACAGGTTAGTGCATATAAGTACCTGGGTGTACACTTGGACAAGGAGTACAACAACGCCTCTATTTCCTACCTAGACTAAGGGATTTTGGAGTTGACCAGAAAAAAATGCTCCTATTCTACCATGCGGTCATAGAGAGAATCCTGAGATACGGCATCACAGTCTGGATTAGCAATTTATCAAACTGCCCTGATGGTCATGGGTGTGAGGTAACATCACTCCATGCAGACTATTTTTGAATAGACCGTCATCAGACAAGCGCAGAAAATTATTTCAGATCCCTCCCATGTCCTTTATTAGGGTTCCTCCTCCCCTCAGACAGACGCTATAGTGTCCCTCCTCCCCTCAGGAAGACTCTATAGAGGCTTCCCTCCTACCCTCAGACAGGCACGATAGTGTCCCTCCTACCTTCAGGACAGGCACGATAGTGTCCCTCCTCCCCTCAGACAGCACGATAGTGTCCCCTCCCTCAGACAGACACATAGGGTCCCTCCTACCCTCAGACAGACACGATAGTGTCCCTCCTCCCCTCAGGAAGACCTATAGGTCCCTCCTACCCTCAGACAGGCACGATGTGACTCCCTCCTCCCTCAGAAGACGATGTATTGTCCCTCCTACCCTCAGACAGGCGATAGTTTCCTCTCCCCTCAAAGCTCGTTGTCCTCTACCTCAGGACTAGCAACAGATAGTGTCCCCCTCCCCTCAGACAGTACGATCATAGGTCCTCCTCCTCTTCAGGAGACTCTAATATAGAGGTCCTCCTCCCCTCAGACAGACACAGATTAAGTTCCCTTCCTCCCCTCAGACAGGGATCATAGTGGTCCCTCCTCCCTTCAGGACAGACTCTTGATAGGGTCCCTCCTCCCCTCAGACAGACTCCTATTAGCGTCCCTCCTCCCCCTCAGACAGACTCTATAGGGTCCCATCCTTCCCCTCACACCCTCAAGACTCCTCACAGACTCTCATAGGTTCCCTCCTCCCCTCAGACAGCCTTATAGGGGCCTCCATCTCCCCTTCCAGACAGCTCTTATCGGTCGCCTCCTCCCCTCAGCAAGTCCTCCCTAAACTCAGGGCCCGCCCTACAGACCCTTTCCTCTCCCCCAGACACAGGACTCTTGGCGTCCTTCCTCCCCTCCAGGCAGACACTATAGGGTCCCTCCTCCCCTCAGAAAGACGCTATTAGGCTCCTCCCCCTCAGACAGACCTCTATCCCGTCCTCCTCCCTCTCAGACGTGAACTCTATCCATCCCTCCTCCTTCCTCAGATATAGACTCATTGGGGTCCCTCCTTCCCTCAGACAGACTCAAGTGGCTCCCTCCTCCCTCAGGACAGACTCTATGGGTCCCTCCTCCCCTCAGAAGACTACTATTCCCGTCCTCTCCTTCCCCTCAGACAGACTTTCTGTTGTGGCTCCCTCTTCCCCTCAGGCAGGTCCCTCCTTATAAGGTTTTGTGGTTGGTCTCTTAATCCTACCTCTGCCTGCTCAACCAAGCATCCAAAAGGACCTTTGAACACACACGATAAGTCCGCCTTCACATCACGATGTGTTGCCTAAATGGCATATATTATATATATATATATATATAACATTTATCAGGAGTTTACAATACACTTAGGTCTGGAGTCCATTAAAATCGTTTTTGTTTCAAACCACTACCACAATTTTCTTGATAACAAACTATCAGTTCGGAGCCATGTCGGTTAGAGACATATCTACTTTTGACTACGCATGACAACAAGCTACATTATACCACAGATTGTTTCACAGACAGATTATTTCACTATAAATTCACTTGATATCACATACCACGTAGGGAGCAAGTTACATACACTACGATCTGAGCTGTGCCTTTAAACAACTTGAAAATTACAGAAATTATATTAATGGCTTATAGAAGCTTCTGATAGGCTAATTGACATAATTTGAGTCATTTGCAGGTGTACCTGGTGGATGTATTTTCAAGGGCCTACCTTCAAACTCAGCTGGCATCCTTTGACTTGACATCATGGGAAAATCAAAATAAATCAGACAAACATTGTAGACCTCCACAAAGTCTGGTTCATCCTTGGGCAGCAATTCAAACGCCTGAAGGTACCATGTTCATCTGTACATTCAATAGCACGCAAGTATAAACACCATGGGACCATGCAGCCGTCATACCGCTCAGGAAGGAGACGCGTTCTGTCTACTAGAGATGAACGTACTTTGGTGCGAAATGTGCAAATCAACTCCAGAACAACAGCAAGGGACCTTGTGAAGATGCTGGAGGAAACAGGTACAAAAGTATCTATATCCACAGTAAAAAGCGTCCTATATCAACTTAACCTGAAAGGCCGCTCAGCAAGGAAGAAGTCACTGCTCCAAAACCGCCATAAAAAGCCAGACTACGGTTTGCAACTGCACATGGGGACAAAGATAGTTGTCATGACTTCCGCCGAAGTCGGTTCCTCTCCTTGTTCGGGCGGCGGTCGCCGATCCACTTTTCATTTTCCATTGTTTTTGTCTTTGTTTCGCACACACCTGGTTTTCATTTCCCAATTACTGGTATTGTATTTAACCCTCTGTTTCCCCCATGTCTTTGTGTGTGATTGTTTATTGTTCAGGTCGGTACGTTTCCGGCAGTTTTTTTCCGGGTGCTGTTTTCACCCGTGTTTTGTGGTAACCGTTATTGTTCGCACATTGGTATGTTTACTTTGTGCTATTTATTCAGTATAGTGCGTTGTTCACTCATTTCTGCTCTCCTGCGCCTGACTTCTTGCACCAGCTACACCCACCGCCTGACATTAGTACTTTTTGGAGAAATGTCCTCTGGTCTGATGAAACAAAAAGAGAACTGTTTGGCCATAATGACCATCGTTATGTTTGGAGGAAAAAGGGGCAGGCTTGCAAGCCAAAGATTAGCATCCCAGCCGTGAAGCACGGGGGTGGCAGCGCCATGTTGTGGGGGTGCTTTGCTGCAGGAGGGACGGGTGCACTTCACAAAATAGATGGCATCATGAGGGAGGAAATTATGTGGATATATTGAAGCAACATCTCAAGACATCAGTCAGGAAGTTGAAGCTTGGTTGCAAATGGGTCTTCCAAATGGACAATGACCCCAGCATACGTCCAAAGTTGTGGCAAAATGGCTTAAGGACAACAAAGTCAAGGTACTGGAGTGGCCATCACAAAGCCCTGACCTCAGTCCCATAGAAAATTTGTGGGCAGAACTGAAAAAGCATGTGCGAGCAAGGAGGCCTACAAACCTGACTCAGCTACACCAGCTCTGTCAGGAGGAATGGGCCAAAATTCACTCAACTTATTGTGGGAAGCTTGTGGAAGGCTTCCCGAAGC
>NC_036869.1:15296714-15389020 GCF_002910315.2 Salvelinus sp. IW2-2015
TACAAACCTGACTCAGCTACACCAGCTCTGTCAGGAGGAATGGGCCAAAATTCACTCAACTTATTGTGGGAAGCTTGTGGAAGGCTTCCCGAAGCATTTGACCCAAGTTAAACAATTTAAAGGCAATGCTACCAAATACTAATTGAGTGTTTGGAAACGTCTGACCCACTGGGAATGTGAATAAAAGCTAAAATAAATAATTCTCTCTACTATTACTCTGACATTTCACATTCTTAAAATAAAGTGGTGATCCTAACTGACCGAAGAGGGAATTTTTACTAGGATTAAATATCAGGAATTGTGAAAAACTGAGTTTAAATGTATTTGGCTAAGGTTTATGTAAACTTTAACTGTATGTATTGCTGTTCCAGTAGCAGCTGGAGGAGAGCAGCAGCAGCACAGACTGAAGAGAGACGTGTTATTGACGTGTTATTGCTAGTGTTTCCCAGCAACACCAGAGCGGGTCCTCCTCCACAGAGGAACACTATTGTCTCCATGACCATCACCACCAAGAGATGACGTCATTCTCTATGGACTTAACATCATCTCTGACTCTACAATCTCAGGTTCATCATTTGAACGAGAGAGTGTCAGGTTTTGGCCAGGACTGTTCTGGTTTTTTGTCACTAGATGTCCCCATTGCACCTTTTTTGTACCTTTTGTTTTTCCCTTGCTCTAATTATTGTTTGCACCTGTATGTTAGCACCCAGCCCCAGCCCAAGCCTTGTTGTGAACATATATTTTTCTCTTGTTGGATTTTCCAGAGGTTCTCTGGTTTTGTTCTTTTGTATTTTGGATTAGTCTTTTAAGGTTTGTTTTTCCCTTGCTGTTTTTACCACTTTGTGGATTTCTTTGTATTTTGGAAGATATCTATTTTTTATTAAACCACCATCTCTAGTACTGCTGTGTCTGCCTCATCTTCTGGGTTCTGCCGATTTAGTGACTGTTTCTCGCACCGGGTCCTGACAGAGAGAACATTTATAGTGAAGCTAAATGTTAGTTGTATTTGGTGGAAGGGGTTTCTTGCAGATTTGCTGCAGATCTATAGATAGCATGTAATACTGACTACTAATGGCCCATCGTGTTTAGATGACTGTGTGTGAGGAGGCTTGAGTTTATAATGGGAGAACTAGTTGCACTGTCTGTATATAGTATTTTCACTGTATATTTACTGTACAAGATGGAGACCACAGTGGTGCTGTATCATACTATAGTAGGGCAATATCTGATACAATACTCCTGTGCTCACAGTGTATAATGAATGGTAGGTTCACACTGGGCACAGACAACAGTTCAACGTCTAGTATTGATTTACAGTTGGTTGAGTTGTCAACTAACCGTGAATTCAACGTGAAATCAACAACAAATGTTGCCATGTCATTGTATTTAGGTTAAAAGTTGGATAAAAAAAGACGAAATCCCTTACACCGATGACTTTTTGCAAATCCAATTGGTTTTCCATGTTGATTCAACTTCATCACAAAGATTTGTTTGGTTTAAATGATGTGGAAACAGCGTTGATTCAACCAGTTTCTGCCCAGTGGGTTGAGTGTTTGTACAGTAGAACTCAGTGACGCATGTCATTGTCTTCACCCTCAGCACCTGCAGTAAGTCCCAGCTGCAGCAGTGGACTCTGACTGAGGGAGGTTTTTGTGCGGCTCTAAATCACCGTGTGAACACAGGACCACTGTGGAGACTCTGACAGTAGTAAACTCCTGTATCCTCAGCCTTGACTTCACTGATGGTCAGAGTGAAGTCAACACCATTTCCTCTCCCACTGCCACTGAACCTGGTGGAAACTGCTGTGAACCTGTCTGATGTGACATAGATCAGGAGTTTAGGAGATTCTCCAGATGTCTGATGGTACCAGGCCAGGTAATACTGTGAGCCAGAGTACTGAGTAACTTTACTACTGGCGCTACAGTCAATAGAGACAGTTTGACCAGGCTGGACTGATTGAGCTGGAGACTGAGTCAGTACATACTGGCCCCAAGACCCTGCAGAGAGAAAGAAGGAAAATATCACATTTAGGAAGGTCAAATATTTGTAAGATTATAACCGTATATCCTCATTTACAACATGATGCTTGTGTTCTGAAAATGTTCAAAATGTCTCTCACCTTGTGCGTAACAGACCAGAGTCCAGATGAAGATGGTGATGAAAGTCATGGTTGTTGTGGGTTCTGTTCAAATGAAATACAGCTCTCAGTCATGAAGTGTTCAACTCACAGGGCTATAAACACTCCCAGAGCACTGAAGCATGTGATGCCAATGCAAAGTGTCTCTCTNCATGAAGTGTTCAACTCACAGGGCTATAAACACTCCCAGAGCACTGAAGCATGTGATGCCAATGCAAAGTGTCTCTCTATGGAAATGTTCCTCCTGGCAAATCACTGCACTGTCATTGAGAAAAGTTCTGAAATCCTCCTCCATGTGTTGTCTGAAAGTCATTACAAAAAAGTATTTATACTGACACATTCCATCATTGCTGTATCAAGCTCTTTTCATGATTACTTGTTACAATATGATTAGATACTATCAACATAGTGCACAGCAGTTTTCATACTGTTGAAAGTTTACTGGGGAACGGGGAACGTGAATGTGTCCAATCTCCTGGAGTTCCAGACTATACCAGTAGGGGGCATCCGTGACAAAGTAAGATTCATTGATCAGGTCCATGTTGTGTTAAAAACGTTCCCCTCTGTGTCTGTCTGGAGGTTTTTGTACTGCGAGTCAATCAGACTCTATCACTGTGGTTGACTTTTGGTGGAGGGACCAAACTGAGTGTTGGTAGTAAGTATTCCATTTTCGATCTTGACCTCTATCAAAATCCCAATTCATTTTCTTAACACTATTACAACTACCTTAAATTGAAAGTGGAAATATGTATTTATTTTTGAAGAATTTGTGTTGTATTTATTAACCTTAGAAGAAAATTGAGTTAAATTAAAATGCCATTTCAAGATGATATATAAAACAAGGTGCTTATAAAGTGTGTATTAGTTTCGAACAATAGTGGTATTGTTGAAATCTGAGAGTGGTTTGGATAAATGTAGGTTTACAAAGAGCGAGAGCCGTGTCTCTATAGTTTCAAAGGTTTTTGTATGGCCGTTGCATGAGTTTGTATCACTGTGGTACACTTTTGGTGGAGGCACTAGACTGGATGTTGGAAGTAAGTTCATCTACATCTAATTTATTTTTTCCCCTTAGTTGTACTATCTATTTGCTATATTGCTATCTTATTTGACATTTTATTTGATGTTTGCTATCTTTTCCAAAGTGCTGTTATCTTACAAAGTTCTGCTGTTCATAAGATTATACTTTTGGTTACACCAGGGCTCACCAACCATGTTCCTGGAGAGCTACCCTCCTGTAAGTTTTCACTCCAACCCAAGTTGTAATTAACCTGATTCAGCTTATCAACCAGGTAATTATTAGAATCAGATGAAATATATTAGGGTTGGAGTGAAAATCTACAGGACAGTAGCTCTACAGGAACAGGGTTGGAGATCCATGCTCTTACACTATGCTTGCTTGTTTTGTCACATAAACTGAAGCTAGGTGAACTATTAGAATTTTAGCAACCAGGAAATGGTGGAGTGATTTCTGCATAATGCATCTTTAAATGTAATACTATTTTGACATGGTTACGGTTAACTGGAATTTACTTCCTCAGCATTATTTTAAACATCATCATTTAAGAATTGGTCATACGTTCTGTGGAATTTTCTTTAAAATAATAATAATAATGAATAATGAAATGCAGTTTGATTCCTAGTATTTTATCCCATTACAAAAAGGGAGAGGAATGCTGAAATATTTTCATTTAAAAAAAGTTTAAGTTTTGAAGATAGTTGAATGTATTTTCAGTAATCTCATATAGTCATAATATGCTTCAGTAGCTACTCAAAGGGAAGTGAAAGAGTGACAGAAAGACTGAGAAGCTGTGTGTTTGAGGGACAGAAACCTACTGAAAAAAAACCCATCTTAGTTTAAAGCTAAGATGTAAAACTGCTGCATCATTATTGTCATATCAGTCTGGTGATTGATTGACAGCTCCCCTCTCTCTAACTTCCCACCTGTCTGCTAGGTGACGTTCGTCCCACCATGACGGTCCTGCCCCCCTCCAGTGTGGAGCTGCAGCAGGGGAAGGCCACTCTCATGTGCCTGGCAAACAAGGGCTTCCCCACAGACTGGAAGCTGAGCTGGAAGGTGGATGGGAGCAGTAGCAGCACCTGGGAGGTGACCGGGAGCCCTGGGGTCCTGGAGAAGGACGGCCACTACAGCTGGAGCAGCACCCTGACCCTCCCTGTCGACCAGTGGAGGAAGGTGGGCTCTGTGACCTGTGAGGCCACCCAGGGCTCCCAGACTCCACTCTCGGAGACACTGAGGAGAGACCAGTGTTCTGATTAATGAGCTCCTCCTCTGACTCCACTGTTTTTACTCTGTTCTACACTTTTTACTCTGTCCTCGCCGTCTTACTGATKCAGCACTACTAGCACCACAGGAGGTTGGTGGCACCTTAAATAGGGAGGACGGGCTCATAGTTATGGCTGGAATGGAATACATGGAATGTTATCGAACTCATCAAACACATGGTTTCTATGTGATCCATACCATTCCATTCACTCCATTCCAGACATTATTATGAGCCGTCCTCCCCTCAGCAGCCTCCTGTGACTAGCACACTTCTGCTGGGCTGGACCCTGTATGGGAATCCATATCTCTCTGATTCCGATGTCATAGATCTGCTTGGCTTTCTTAATCAAGTGTGTGATGCCCTTTATTGCTGTAATGCTGTTTGTTCTGACATGTTGAGATAATAAAGACATTCAATCTTTAAAATTGTTTGCCTGGATATCATTAATTAATGAGTTTTACCATTAGACATTGAGATCTTTGTGATTTGGTTTAGTTTCATGAGGAATGGAGAGCTCTGCCATGGAAAAGGATTTTACTATTACATTTCAGTTAAATAGCTTCGCTCAATGAATGCTTGGCTGATTGGGCCAAAGTTGGTACCAGTCAAAAGGATATCTACAGCACAGGAGGTTGGTGGCACCTTATTTGGGAGGACTGGCTCATAGTGACGACTGGAACGGAATAAATGGAATGTATTGAACTCATCAAACATATGGTTTCTATGTGTTTGATACCCTTCCATTCACTCCATTTCAGCCATTATTATGAGCCGTCCTCCCCTAGCAGCCTCCTGTGATCTTTTATTTATTTTTTATTTCACCTTTATTTAACCAGGTAGGCAAATTGAGAACACGTTCTCATTTACAATTGCGACCTGGCCAAGATAAAGCAAAGCAGTTCGACACACATACAACAACACAAGTTAAACATGGAGTAAAACAAACATACAGTCAATAATACAGTGAAAAAATAAGTCTATATACAATGTGAGCAAGTGAGGTGAGATAAGGGAGGCGAAGGCAAACAAAATAATATATATAAATAAATAAAAATATAAAAAAGGCCATGGTGGCGAAGTAAATACATATAGCAAGTAAAAAACACTGGAATGGTTGGTTTGCAGTGGAAGAAAGTGCAAGTAGAGAAAGAAATAATGGGGTGCAAAGGAGCAAAAATAATAAATAAATACAGTAGGTAAAGAGGTAGTTGTTTGGGCTAAATTATAGATGGGCTATGTACAGGTGCAGTAATATATGAGCTGCTCTGACAGCTGGTGCTTAAAGCTAGTGAGGGAGATAAGTGTTTCCAGTTTCAGACATTTTTGTAGTTCGTTCCAGTCATTGGCAGCAGAGAACTGGAAGGAGAGGCGGCCAAAGGAAGAATTGGTTTTGGGGGTGACCAGAGAGATAGACCTGCTGGAGCGCGTGCTACAGGTAGGTGCTGCTATGGTGACCAGCGAGCTGAGATAAGGAGGGACTTTACCTAGCAGGGTTTTGTAGATGACCTGGAGCCAGTGGGTTTGGCGACGAGTATGAAGCGAGGCCGCCAACGAGAGTGTACAGGTCGCAGTGGTGGGTAGCATATGGGGCTTTGGTGACAAAACGGATGGCACTGTGATAGACTGCATCCAATTTATTGAGTAGGGTTTTGGAGGCTATTTTGTAAATGCATCACCGAAGTCGAGGATTGGTAGGATGGTCAGTTTTACAAGGGTATGTTTGGCAGCATGAGTGAAGGATGCTTTGTTGCGGAATAGGAAGCCATTCTAGATTTATTTGGATTGGAGATGTTTGATGTGAGTCTGGAAGGAGAGTTTACAGTCTAACCAGACACCTAGGTATTTGTAGTTGTCCACATATTCTAAGTCAGAGCCGTCCAGAGTAGTGATGTTGGACAGGCGGGCAGGTGCAGGCAGCGATCGGTTGAAGAGCATGCATTTAGTTTTACTTGTATTTAAGAGCAATTGGGCCACGGAAGGAGAGTTGTATGGCATTGAAGCTCGCCTGGAGGGTTGTTAACACAGTGTCAAAAGAAGGCCCAGAAGTATACAGAATAGTGTCGTCTGCGTAGAGGTGGATCAGAGACTCACCAGCAGCAGAGCGACATCATTGATGTTTACAGAGAAGAGAGTCGGTCCAAGAATTTAACCCTGTGGACCCCCATAGAGACTGCCAGAGGTCCGGACAACAGGCCCTCCGATTTGACACACTGAACTCGATCAGAGAAGTAGTTGGTGAACCAGGCGAGGCAATCATTAGAGAAACCAAGGCTGTCGAGTCTGCCGATGAGGATGTGGTGATTGACAGAGTCAAAAGCCTTGGCCAGGTCAATGAATACGGCTGCACAGTATTGTTTCTTATCGATGGCGGTTAAGATATCATTTATGACCTTGAGCGTGGCTGAGGTGCACCCATGACCAGCTCTGAAACCAGATTGCATAGCGGAGAAGGTATGGTGGGATTCGAAATGGTCAGTAATCTGTTTGTTGACTTGGCTTTCGAAGACCTTAGAAAGGCAGGGTAGGATAGATATAGGTCTGTAGCTGTTTGGGTCAAGAGTGTCCCCCCTTTGAAGAGGGGGATAACCGCAGCTGCTTTCCAATCTTTGGGAATCTCAGATGAACGAAAGAGAGGTTGAAAAGGCTAGTAATAGGGTGGAAACAATTTCAGCAGATAGTTTTAGAAAGAAAGGGTCCAGATTATCTAGCCCGGCTGATTTGTAAGGGTCCAGATTTTGCAGCTCTTTCAGAACATCAGCTGACTGTATTTGGGAGAAAGAGAAATGGGGAAGGCGTGGGCGAGTAGCAGAGGGGAGGGCAGTGCTGTTGACTGGGTAGGGGTAGCCAGGTGGAAAGCATGGCCAGCCGTAGAAAAATGCTTTATTGAAATTCTCAATTATAGCGGATTTGTCGGTGGTGACAGTGTTTCCTATCTTCAGTGCAGTTGGAAGCTGGGAGGAGGTGTTCTTATTCTCCATGGACTTTACAGTGTCCCAGACTTTTTTGAGTTTGTGTTGCAGGAAGCAAATTTCTGCTTGAAAAAGCTAGCCTTGGCTTTTCTAATTGCCTGTGTATATTGGTTTCTAGCTTCCCTGAAAAGTTGCATATCACGGGGGCTGTTCGATGCTAATGCAGAACGCCATAGGATGTTTTCTGTTGGTTAAGGGCAGTCAGTCAGGAGAGAACCAAGGGCTATATCTGTTCCTGGTTCTAAATTTCTTGAATGGGGCATGCTTATTCAAATGGTGAGGAAGGCATTTTTTTAAATTCAGGCATCCTCTACTGACGGGATGAGATCAATATCCTTCCAGGATACCTCGGCCAGGTCGATTAGAAAGGCCTGCTCGCTGAAGTGTTTCAGGGAGCGTTTGACAGTGATGAGTGGAGGTCGTTTGACCGCTGACCCATTACGGATGCAGGCAATGAGGTAGTGATCGCTGAGATCTTGGTTGAAAACAGCAGAGGTGTATTTGGAGGGCAAGTTGGTTAGGATGATATCTATGAGGGTACCCCTGTTTACGGATTTGGGGTGGTTCCTGGTAGGTTCATTGATAATTTTGTGTGAGATTGAGGGCATCAAGCTTAGATTGTAGGATGGCTGGGGTGTTAAGCATGTTCCAATTTAGGTCGCCTAGCAGCACGAGCTCTGAAGATAGATGGGGGGCAATCAGTTCACATATGGTGTCCAGAGGCAGCTGGGGCAGAGGGTGGTCTATAGCAGGCGGCAACGGTGAGAGACTTGTTTTTAGAGAGGTGGATTTTTAAAAGTAGAAGTTCAATTGTTTGGGAACAGACCTGGATAGTAAAACAGAACTCTGCAGGCAATCTTTGCAGTAGATTGCAACACCGCCCCTTTGGCCGTTCTATCTTGTCTGAAAATCTTGTAGTTAGGGATGAAAATGTCAGAATTTTTGGTGGTCTTCCTAAGAGGATTCAGACACGGCTAAAACATCTGGGTTGGCAGAGTGTGTTAAAGCAGTGAACAAAAACAACTTAGGGAGGAGGCTTCTAATGTTAACATGCATGAAACCAAGGCTATTACGGTTACAGAAGTCATTAAAAGAGAGCGCCTGGGGAATAGGAGTGGAGCTAGGTACTGAAGGGCCTGGATCACCTCTACCATCACAGAGGAACAGAGGAGGAGTAGGATAAGGGTACGGCTAAAAGCTATGAGAATTGGTCGTCTGAACGTCTAGAACAGAGACTAAAAGGAAGTATCTGGGGTGCGATAATAGCTTCAAGGAATAATGTACAGACAAAGGTATGGTAGGATGTGAATACAGTGGAGGTAAACCTAGGTATTGAGTGATGATGAGAGAGATATTGTCTCTAGAAACATCATTGAAACCAGGTGATGTCATCGCATATGTGGGTGGTGGAACTGAAAGTTGGATATGGTATAGTGAGCAGGGCTAGAGGCTCTACAGTGAAATAAGCCAATAAAACTAACCAGAACAGCAATGGACAAGGCAATTTACATTAAGGAGAGGCATGCTTAATCGAGTGATAATATGGGTCCAGTGAGTAGAGGTTGGTTTGGGTCACGGTGATCCAGACAGCTGGCCGGGTAGCTGGCTATCGGTAGCAAGATAGCATAGGATGGAGGTCTATTTTTAGTCACCTCGTGCGTTTCCGTCGTAGATTAGTGGGGTTCCGTGTGGTAGAGGGGATCAATCCAATTGGCAAAATAGATATAGTGACCCAAGAAAAATTGTCCAATATACTTATTCAGATAGCAGCCGATAAGACAGCTAACGATTAGCGGGCCCCAGATAAGCGTTCAGGTAACGTCGCGACGGAGGTGCCAGTTGGATAACTCCCTCGGGCAGATAACGTCGGTAGTCAGTCGTGAAGGCCCATCTACAGTGAAACTAATACTGAAACCATGTACAATAAACTCACTGGTCTTCATGATATTACTAGTACTGAATCCATTAGCTATAACTCACTGGTATTCATGATTTACTAATACTGAAGCCATTAGCTATAACTCATTGGTCTTCATGATATTACTAATACTGAATCCATTAGCTATAAACTCACTGGTCTTCATGATATTACTAATACTGAATCCATTAGCTATAACTATAGCACCACTCGGTCCCGTGTGGCTCAGTTGGTAGAGCATGGCGCTTGCAACGCCAGGGTTGTGGGTTCATTCCCACGGGGGACCAGGATGAATATGTATGAACTTTCCAATTTGTAAGTCGCTCTGGATAAGAGCATCAGCTAAATGACTTAAATGTAAATGTAATAAACTCACTGGTCTTCATGATATTACTAATACTGAATCCATTAGCTATAAAATCACTGGTCTCCATGATATTACTAGTACTGAATCCGTTAGCTATAAACTCACTAGTCTTCATGATATTACTAATACTGAATCCATTAGCTATAAACTCACTGTCTTCATGATATTACTAATACTGAATCCATTAGCTATAAAATCACTGGTCTTCATGATATTTCTAATACTGAAGCCATTGCTATAAAGCCATGTCTAATGATATTTCAATACTGAAGCCATGTGCTCTAAAATCACTGAAACTCTCTGGGGACAGGTGAACATCTGGCTATGGTGCTGCTCTATTCTGGGAGCATGGCAGTTCCCTGCCCATGCAAATCTGAGTTTCAACCCCACCACAGCTCACAATCTCTCAGCCTCAATCTTCTGGGACTGGGGCAGCTGTGTGTTTGACTAGAGAACGAACATGGGCTGGGGAAGCAGATATTACACTGGACTTTGCAATAATGTTCAAATAGGGGACTTCAATCTAAGATCTTTCATGAACTTGTATATGTAAACAAAATGTATTTGTGACAGATATGTATAATCGTGATATCAAAGTAGTACTTCTTGAATGGAATCAATTGACTGTATTCACTCTTTCAAGGTTGGAGCGGTATAGAAGTTGAGTAGGTGATGAGTAGTTGGGAAGTTGGATTTGGACGGGTCAATATTCATGCATTTGTGTACTGAAATGGGTGATTTTCATAATATGAAGTTAATCAAAACTTTCAACAAACATCTGACTTTTTCTGAATGTTGTTCAACATTTCCTCAAAATAATCATTTCTTACATCTCTGTTTCCTAGTGTCCCAGTTGTTTACACAAATGTCCTTTTTGCAGAATACATTGAGAGATATGTACAGTAACATAGTCCATAACAAGTCTAACCAATTCCATTATTGTACACTGCAGTCAGAGTGTAGTGAGAAGCAGATACACTCCACTGGGAGTTTGGGTGATAAAGTGGGTGGTTTAACTTTATGGTGTTTTTCAATCATGTATTTGGTACAGTTCCACAAATCTAAGCATAAAAACCAAAACAGATCATCAAAATGGCTCATGTTTCAAAACTCTAAGCACATTTCCAACTGACTGAGTACAACAAACAAAGTCACATATCACTTTTTCAATTTGGATGCATATCTAATCGAATTARRTTTWCTTTTTTTATTTCACCTCTATTTAACCAGCTAAGCTAGTTGAGAACAAGTTCTCATTTACAACTGCGACCTGGCCAAGATAAAGCAAAGCAGTGCGACACAAACAACACCACAGGGTTACACATGGAATAAACAAGCGCACAGTCAATAACACAATAGAAGAAAAGAAAGTCTATATACAGTGTGTGCAAATGGCGTGAGGAGGTAAGGCAGAAAATAGGCCATAGTAGCAAAGTAATTACAATTTAGCAGATTAACACTGGAGTGATAGATGAGCAGATGATGATGAGCAGATGATGATGTGCAAGTAGTGAAACTGGTGTGCAAAAGAGCAGAAAAGTGAATAAAAACAATATGGGGATGAGGTAGGTAGATTGGATGGGCTATTTACAGATGGACTATGTACAGCTGCAATGATCGGTTAGATGCTCTGATGATAGCTGATGTTTAAAGTTAGTGAGGGAAATGTAAGTCTCCAACTTCAGCGATTTTTGCAATTCGTTCCAGTCACTGGCAGCAGAGAACTGGAAGGAAAGGCGGCCAAAGGAGGTGTTGGCTTTGGGGATGACCAGTGAGATATACCTGCTGGAGCACGTGCTACGGGTGGGTGTTGTTATCGTGACCAGTGAGCTGAGATAAGGAGGAGCTTAACCTAGCATAGACTTATAGATGACCTGGAGCCAGTGGGTCTGGCTACGAATATGTAGTGAGGGCCAGCCGACAAGAGCATACAGGTCGCAGTGGTGGGTGGTATAAGGGGCTTTGGTAACAAAACGGGTTGCACTGTGATAGACTGCATCCAGTTTGCTGAGTAGAGTATTGGAAGCTATTTTGTAGATGACAGCGCCGAAGTCGAGGATCGGTAGGATAGTCAGTTTTACTAGGGTAAGTTTTGCAGCGTGAGTGAAGGAGGCTTTGTTGTGAAATAGAAAGCCAATTCTAGATTTGATTTTGGATTGGAGATGTTTGATATGAGTCTGGAAGGAGAGTTTACAGTCTAGCCAGACACCTAGGTATTTGTAGTTGTCCACGTTTTCTAGGTCAGAACCGTCCAGAATAGTGATGCTAGTCGGGCGGGCGGATGCGGGTAGCGAACAGTTGAAAAGCATGCATTTGGTTTTACTAGCTTTTAACTTCTTAGCGCTAGGGGTCAGATTTTTTTTATTTTTAATAACGTGCCCAAAGTAAACGGACATTTTCTCTGGCCCAGATCGTAGAATATGCATATAATTTACAGATTAGGATAGAAAACACTCCAAAGTTTCCAAAACTGTCAAAATATTGTCTGTGAGTATAACAATACTTATTCTGCATGCGAAAACCTGAGAAAATGTAACACGGAAATTATATATGTATTTTTTAATCTGTGTTTCCTGTCCCGTCTATCCTCCGTTTAAAGGGGTATCAACCAGATTCCTTTTCRAATGGCTTCCTCAGGCTGTGACCAGGCTTTAGACATAGTTTCAGGCTTTTATTTTGAAAAATGAATGAGATTTTTCAAAAATAGTCCGGTGTCCTCTGAATGTTTCCTGCGCGCGACAGAGGGGCTCCCCATTTTCCTTTTGTCTCTTAATGAATAGGTTATGGTCCGTTTGAAATATTATCGATTATGTTTGTTAAAAACAACCTGAGGATTGATTATAAAACACATTTGACATGTTTCTACGACCATTACGGATACTTTTTGGAATTTGTCGAACGGAACACYGCTTTTGTTTTCTCAACATAATGCACAACCCAAATTACGTTTTTTTGTGATAAAAGTAATATTTATCGAACAAAAAGAACATTTGTTGTGTAACTGGGAGTCTCGTGAGTGGAAACATCRGAAGATTATCAAAGGAAAGCGATTCATTTTATTACTTTTCTGACTTTCGTGACCATGCTAATTTGGGGCTAGCTGTTGTAGCATTGAAAGCTACACTCACAAAAGCTTGGATTTCTTTCGCTGTAAAATATATTTTAAAAATCTGACACAATAGGTGGATTAACAACAAGCTAAGCTGTGTTTTGGTATATTTCACTTGTGATTGCATGATTATAAATATTTTTTGTAATATTTATGCACTTGGCGCCCTGCAATTCTAGCGGTTGTTTAGGAAAGTGATTCCGTAAAAGGGATCCGTAGCGCAGAGAAGTTAAGAGCAGTTGGAGGCCAAGGAAGGAGTGTTGTATGGCATTGAAGCTCGTTTGGAGGTTAGTTAACACAGTGTCCAAAGAAGGGCCAGATATATACAGAATGATGTTGTCTGCGTAGAGGTGGATCAGGGAATCACCCGCAGAAAGAGCGACATTGTTGATATATACAGAGAAAAGAGTCGGCCCGAGAATTGAACCCTGTGGTACCCCCATAGAGACTGCCAGAGGTCCGGACAACAGGCCCTCTGATTTGACACACTGAACTCTGACTGTGAAGTAGTTGGTGAACCAGGCGAGGCAGTCATTTGAGAAACCAAGGCGATTGAGTCTGCCGATAAGAATACGYTGATTGACAGAGTCGAAAGCCTTGGCCAGGTCGATGAAGACGGCTGCACAGTACTGTCTTTTATCGATGGCGGTTATGATATCGTTTAGTACCTTGAGAATGGCTGAGGTGCACCCATGACCAGCTCGGAAATCGGATTGCACAGCGGAGAAGGTACGGTGGGATTCTAAATGGTCGGTGATCTGTTTATTAACTTGGCTTTCGAAGACTATAGAAAGGCAGGGCAGGATGGATATAGGTCTATAACAGTTTGGGTCTAGAGTGTCATCCCCTTTGAAGAGGGGGATGACCGCGGTAGCTTTCCAATCTTTAGGGATCTCGGACGATACGAAAGAGAGGTTGAACAGACTGGTAATAGCGGTTGCAACAATTGCGGCGGATAATTTTAGAAAGAGAGGGTCCAGATTGTCTAGCCCWGCTGATTTGTATCTGCTGTTCAAAATGAAATATTCACTTACTTCTGATATGATTTCCTTGTAATTTGRTAACAATGCAATTAACTATCACTTAATTAATCAAACTGCTCAAAAATGATAACTACCGAACCAAAATAATGTAGTGGCTGGTTAATGTATAACTGCTAAACACTGTACATTTCTATATTTTTACCTCAGAAAATATAGAAATTTGACATCAATTTATGTTGGAAGGTAAAACCAAACTATATATGAATGTGGATGTAAATACTACATCATCATTCTACATCAACCATTTTAATTTGCTCAAATTACGTTGGTAACCAGTTTATAATAGCAACCTCGGGGGTTTGTGGTATATGGCCAATATACCACGGCTAAGGGCTGTATCCGGGCACTCCGAGTTGCGTAGTGCTTACGAACAGCCCTTAGCTGTGGTATATTGGCCATATACCACTCACCCTCGTGCCTTATTGCTTAATTATAGTGTACAATGTACTGTTGAAATACCTGGGTTGTATATAACAATATATTCCAGTCATTAGCTGAATTTCATTGATACACTGCAAGCTGATGAATTTCAAGCAGAGAGACAGGTGATATTGTATCAGTAGAGAAGCTGATTTTGCACAATGTTGCATGGGGCAGAAATGGCATACAACACGACTCTGTAAAAAGACCGCTATTGTGAACCACTAATCTAACTTTGGGTTGGGGAAGTCCTGTGGTTCGGGGGTGGAATGGGAACTGTTTGTCTTGTTCGGTCTCATCACTTGTTTTTCTGTCCACGTGTATCTGTTTTGTGTACCTCATTAAAAAGATAACCATTTGATCACCAATAAATAATAAATGGTATATGGTCCTACGTACACTATGTACTGTATAATGATAATAAAACTATAAGAATGACATACAGTGCCTTCAGAAAGTATTCATACCCCTTGAATTATGCCACATTTTGTTGTGTTACAGCCTGAATTCAAAATGCATTAAAAATATTGCATCCTTACCCATCTACACACAATACCCCATAATGACCAAGTGAAAACATGTTTTGGAAAACTTTTGCAAATGTATTGAAAATGAAATATAGAAATAGCTCATTTACATAAGTATTCACACCCATGAATAATTTGTAGAACCACCTTTGGCAGTGATTACAGCTGTGAGTCTTTCTGAGTAAGTCTCAGCGTTCCACACTTGGATTGCCAAGCATTTCCCCATTACTCTTTTGAAAATTCTTCAAGCTCTGTCAAATTGGTTGTTGATCATTGCTAAATAAAAATGTTTAGTCAAAGTTAGAATTTAAAAAATTTAAGTAAAAATGTTACTCGGCCACTCCGGAACATTCACTATCTTCTTGGTAAGCAACTCCAGTGTAGATTAGCCTCATTTTAGGTTATAGTCCTGCTGAAAGGTGAATTTGTTTCCCAATGTCTGGTGGAAAGCAGACTGGAAAAGGTTTTCCTATAGGATTTTGCCTGTGCTTGGCTCCATTCCATTTATTTTTTATCCTGAAAAACTCCCCAGTCCATAATGATTACAAGCATACCCATAACATGAAGCAGTTACCACTATGTTTGAAAATATGGAATGGTACTCAGTAATGTGTTGTATTGGATTTGCCCCAAACATAATACTTCATATTCAAGACCAAAAATGAATTGCCTCATCTTTTGCAGTATTATTTTGGTGCCTTGTTGCAAACAGGATTGTAACGGCTGATTTCCTCCTCTTCGTCTTCGTGTAGCAGGGATCGGACCAAGACGCAGAGTGGTAAGTGTCCATGTTTTATTATAAATAAACTGAACACTACACAAAACAAAATAACAAAGAGAATCTAACCGAAAAACAGTCCCGTGTGGCACAAACACTGACACGGAAGACAAACACCCACAAACCAACAGTGAAAACAGGCAACCTAAATATGGTTCCCAAATCAGAGACAATGCAAAACTGTCTCTGATTGAGAACCATATCAGGCCAATTGACAAACCTAAACATAGAAACATATAACATAGACTGCCCACCCCAACTCACGCCCTGACCATACTAACTAAAGACAAAACAAAAGAAAATAAAGGTCAGAGCGTGACAAGGATACATGTTTTGAAATATTTGTATTCTGTACAGGCTTCCTCTTTTCACTCTGTCAATTAGATTAGTATTGTGAAGTAACTACAATGTTGTTGATCCATCCTCCTGTCACGTTCCTGACCTGTTTTCTGTTGTTTTGTATGTGTGTGATGGTCAGGGCGTGAGTTTTGGGTGGGCAGTCTATGTTTGCTGTTTCTATGTTGGTTTTGGGTTGCCTGGTATGGCTCTTAATTAGAGGCAGGTGTTTTGCGTTTTCCTCTAATTGAGTCATATTAAGGTAGGTTGTTCTCACTGTTTGTTTGTGGGTGATTGTCTCCTGTGTCAGTGTCTGTATGTTACGCCACACGGGACTGTTCCGGTTTTTGTTAGTTCGTTCGTTTTATGTAGTCTGTTTTCCTGGTTCATGCGTTCTTCACGTTGTATGTAAGTTCGTGTCCAGGTCTGTCTACATTCGTTTATTTGTTTTGTAATTATTCAAGTGTTTGTCGTGTTTTTCCGTTTTGTCTATTAAATCAATATGTATTCACAACCCGCTGCATTTTGGTCAAATCCCTGCTACTCCTCTTCGGATGAGGAGAAGGAGGAAGCCCGTTACACCTCCGATTTCTCATATCACAGCCATTAAACTCTGTAACTGTTTTAAAGTCCCCATTGGCCTCATGGTGGAATCCCTTAACGGTTTCCTTCCTGTCTGGCAACTGAGATAGGAAGGATGCTTTGCCACAACTTTGGAAGTATGCTTGGGGTCATTGTCCATTTGAAAGATCCATTTGCAACCAAGCTTTAAATTCCTGACTGATGTCTTGAGATGTTGCTTCAATATATCCACATCATTTTCCTACCTCACACACCACCTACCTCACACACTTATTTTGTGAAGTGCACCAGTCCAACAAAGCACCCCCACAACATGATGCTCCCACCCCTGTGCTTCCCAGTTGGGATGGTGTTTTTCGGCTTGCAAGCCTCCCCCCTTTTCCTCCAAACATAACGATGGCCATTATGGCCAAACAGTTATATTTTTGTTTCATCAGACCAGAGGACATTTCTCCAAAAAGTACAATCTTTGCAAACCGTATTGTGGCTTTTTTATGGCGGTTTTGGAGCAGTGGCTTCTTCCTTGCTGAGCGGCCTTTCAGGTTATGTCGATATAGGACTTGTTTTACTGTGGATATAGATACATTTGTACCTGTTTCCTCCAGCATCTTCACAAGGTCCTTTGCTGTTGTTCTGGGATTGATTTGCACTTCTCGCACCAAAGTACGTTAATCTCTAGGAGACAGAACGCTTCTCCTTCCTGAGTGGTATGACGGCTGCATGGTCCCATGGTGTTTATACTTGCGTACTATTGTTTGTACAGATGAATGTGGTACCTTCAGGCATTTGGAAATTGCTCCCAAGGATGAACCAGACTTGTGGAGGTCTACAATTGTTTTCTGAGGTCTTGGCTGATTTCTTTAGATTTTCCCATGATGTCAAGCAAAGAGGCACTGAGTTTGAAGGTAGGCCTTGAAATACATCCACAGGTACACCTCCAATTGACTCAAATGATGTCAATTACCCTATCAGAAGCTTCTAAAGCCATGACATAATTTTCTGGAATTTTCCAAGCTGTTTAAAGGCACAGTCAATTTAGTGTATGTAAACTTCTGACCCACTGGAATTGTGATACCGTGAATTATAAGTCAAATAATCTCTGTCTGTAAACAACTCTTGGAAAAATTACTTGTGTCATGCACAAAGTAGATGTCCTAACTGACTTGCAAAAACTATAGTTTGTTAATAACAAGAAAATTGTGGAGTGGTTGAAAAACTAGTTTTAATGACTCCAACCTAAGTGTATGTAAACTTCCGACTTCAACTGTATAAGTACTGTATAGCGGTAACCTATAGTGTTGAATACATGGTTTAAAGTGTCAATATATGTTTAAGATTTAGCCTTTTTGTAATTTATGTTCCTTTAGGTGGGGATAAAGTTGTTTGTCCGTGTACCAAATGTGTTGTTACATCTGACATATGGTAAGTTCTACCTTCACTTGGTTCAGAATAATTTTTTTCGGCAGTGTTGGCAAGTTGACTCACTTCTTGTTGCGGGTTAGACTGAAACTAAAATGGTTGAACCCATATTGGGCATCAGAGTGGTGCAAGGTTTGCTGCATAGATCTCGTGTTTTTCCGTCGTGCTCACTGCTCAAATACCTGTCCAGATTTTGACATACATTGGGGCAACTTCACAAGTATGACGAAATAGTACAACACATTATGGTTCAACCAAAGCAGAAGTACATGTATTTTAAGAGAAACAACAAAGATGTATTCATGGAAACAAAATATATTTATTTATGCATGGGAAAGCTGACAGAAGCAATACAATTTAAGTTTTGACCAATAGAGGTCAAGCTTGAAAGGAGATAGATCACCAAAATAACAAATCTAGGCTACCCTACGGATACCTAGGAAGTACAGACTATAGAGACCCAGAGTCAGCAACCTAAAACATAGGGTTTGTTGAGGAGAAGAAAAAGCAGGGTTGATGGGACTCCTATTTCACTGCTCTAAAAACCAAGTCAAAAACACATAAAAAAGTTATTTCTTATTGAGAGTAGCCTAATTTGTTACAGTTTGGGGGTTTGACTATGTGTAGGCTGAGGGTTAGATTTAGGGGTTGTGTAAGGGGCTTAATACAGTTGTATTCCAGCCACTAGGGGGTACTCTGGTGAAGCCCATGGGAAATAAAGAAATATAGTTGAAGTGAATTGGGGACAGGAAGAATGAAAAACATAAAAAGACTGTAAACGGCTGTTACCTGTGCTYACATGATTAAAAGTGAAGTAAACCATACTTTTCGCGTTGTAGTTTATATGATAAGCTCCTTGGAAGGGTAACAGTTGCTTGCCAGTCACATGCCTTTAGTCGCACCAGCAGAGCACAGCTCCAGACATCAGATCTTTGTGGCCTGCATCCCGCTGTCGCCCCTCGACGACGATTTGGGCTGTTCCCGGATCCTCGTACAGGAAGGGGTCCAGGCCGCTGTTAAAAAACGTAAAGCTCCGGACGACACGCGCTGCTGCGCTTCTGTGGCTCAGCGGCGCTGCCAAGGCCTCTGGCTGGGAAGCCCGCAGCACACTGCCGGTGATGTCCACCACATTGACAATGTGCACAGGGATCCAGACGATGAAGAAGGTGACCACCACACTGGTAACCAGCCGCGTCAACTTTGCACTGCTGAACAGCGCTGTCTGGTTCACCCGCCGGTGGAGGCAGCAGTAGGACGTGACCAGCACAGAGAACGGGACCACAAACCATAAAAGGGTCTCCAAGACGAGGACAGCAACTCTTTCAGCATCAGAGCCCGTGTGTCGCTGGCACTTGTTGGGGTTACCCAGGGGGTCAGGTGTGGGGCTACACTAATACCATGATTACTGTATATATGTGATAACCTTTGTATGCTTGCAATGCACAATGATGGAAAAGTACTGAGTAAATGGAGATGTTCTAGTTCTCAGGCTGAGAATTGTCTGCTCCTGCTGATAGTCACACAGGCTCAAGGCCGAGATAGTAGAGTGACAAACCAGTCTAGACATGTTTTTCTCATCGTAGATACTTTGTATCTAAACCAATGCAACAATGTTAAGATATGATTGACAGTAGGTTGTATATAGAGTGTGGTCTCCTGTTTCGCTACACAGATCTGTACTATAGACTACTGAGGTATTCTGTATGTGAATCTCTGTCTGAGTGTTATACCAAGGTTCCTGTGTCTGTGTCATCTATGTGGAAGACTGATTGTTAAAGGAAACTTACATCACCTCATGCAAAGGACCAGCCAACATTTGGCGAGCTTGCCAGGAGTGAGTGACCACTGCTTCTGGATGATCTTCGTCCCACTGTGCAGCGCATCAAATTATAAGGTAAGCAGACGCCTGTTAAACCTAAAGTCTGAAATTAGAAAAAGCACTGTGTGGTTGATGACCCATTCCAGAATGTACAGTAAGAGGCAGCTCACTCATGGGGTTGATGATTACAGGAACAGTCGATACCTAAATGTATGTACAAGCCCGGCTGTATGTATATGTGATAAATGACCCAGAACCCCAGGTGTAATAGTTAGACATTCCTGAGGGTCTAATGGAACCTTGTGTGCGGAACTTGGTTATAGATGAGGATGAACCAAGTCAGTACTGAGGTACTGGGTGACAAGTGATTGAAAGTGTTTTATTCACATGGTGTTCTTACCTGAGGGAAGACACTGGTTTTATGTATGGTGTCCTTACCTGAGGGAAGACACTGGTTTTATGTATGGTGTATTTACCTGAGGGAAGACACTGGTTTTAATGTATGGTGTTCTTACCTGAGGGAAGACACTGGTTTATGTATGGTGTCTTCCTGAGGGAAGACACTGAGGTTTTATGTATGGTGTCCTTCCCTGAGGGAAGACACTGGTTTTTATGATATGGTGGTCCTTACCTGAGGGAAGACACTGGTTTTATGTATGGTGTTCTTACTGAGGGAAGACACTGGTTTTATGTATGGTGTCTTACCTGAGGGAAGACACTGGTTTTATGTTATGGTGTTCTTACCTGAGGGAAGACACTGGTTTTATGTATGGGTGTCCTTACCTGAGGGAAGACACTGGTTTTATGTATGGTGTTTCTTACCTGAGGGAAGACACTGGTTTTATGTATGGTGGTCCTTACCTGAGGGAAGACACTGGTTTTATGTATGGTGTTCTTACCTGAGGGAAGACACTGGGTTCTATGTATGGTGTCCTTACCTGAGGGAAGACACTGGTTTTATGTATGGTGTTCTTACCTGAGGGAAGACACTGGTTTTATGTATGGTGTCCTTACCTGAGGGAAGACACTGGTTTTATGAATGGTGTTCTTACCTGAGGGAAGACACTGGTTTTATGTATGGTGTTCTTACCTGAGGGAAGACACTGGTTTTATTGTATGGTGTTCTTACCCTGAGAGAAGACACTGGTTTTATGTATGGTGTTCTTACCTGAGGGAAGCACTGGTTTTATGTATGGTGTCCTGACCTGAGGGAAGACACTGGTTTTTATGTATGGTGTTCTTACCTGAGGGAAGACACTGGTTTTATGTATGGTGTTCTACCTGAGGGAAGACACTGGTTTTATTTATGGTGTTCTTACCTGAGGGAAGACACTGGTTTTTGTATGGTGTTTACCTGAGGGAAGACACTGGTTTTATGTATGGTGTTCTTACCTGAGGGAAGACACTGGTTTTATGTATGGTGTTCTTACCTGAGGGAACACTGGTTTTATGTATGGTGTTTCTTACCTGGGGAGGACACAGGTTTAGTATGGTGTTCTTACCTGAGGGAAGACACTGGTTTATGTATGGTGTTCTTACCTGAGGGAAGACACTGGTTTATGTATGGTGTTCTTACCTGAGGGAAGACACTGGTTTTATGTATGGTGTTCTTACCTGAGGGAAGACACTGGTTTTATGTATGGTGTTCTTACCTGAGGGAAGACACTGGTTTTATGTATGGTGTTTGACCTGAGGGAAGACACTGGTTTTATGTATGGTGTTCTTACCTGAGAGAAGACACTGGTTTTATGTATGGTGTTCTTACCTGAGGGAAGACACTGGTTTTATGTATGGTGTCTTACCTGAGGGAAGACACTGGTTTTATGTATGGTGTTCTTACCTGAGGGAAGACACTGGTTTTATGTATGGTGTCCTTACCTGAGGGAAGACACTGGTTTTATGTATGGTGTTCTACCTGCGGGAGGACACTGGTTTTATGTATGGTGTCTTGACCTGAGGGAAGACACTGGTTTTATGTATGGTGTTCTTACCTGAGGGAAGACACTGGTTTTTGTATGGTGTCTTGCCTGAGGGAAGACACCTGGTTTTATGTATGGTGTTCTTACCTGAGGGAAGACACTGGTTTTATGTATGGTGTTCTTACCTGAGGGAAGACACTGGTTTTATGTATGGTGTTCTTACCTGAGGGAAGACACTGGTTTTATGTATGGTGTCCTTACCTGAGGGAAGACACTGGTTTTATGTATGGTGTTCTTACCTGAGGGAAGACACTGGTTTTATGTATGGTGTCCTTACCTGAGGGAAGACACTGGTTTTATGTATGGTGTCCCTGACCTGAGGGAAGACACTGGTTTTATGTATGGTGTTCTTACCTGAGGGAAGCACCTGGTTTTATGTATGGTGTCCTTACCTGAGGGAGACACTGGTTTTATGTATTGTCCTGACCTGAGGGAGACACTGGTTTTATGTATGGTGTTCTTACCTGAGGGAAGACACTGGTTTTATGTATGGTGTTCTTACCTGAGGGAAGACACTGGTTTTATGTATGGTGTCTTACCTGAGGGAAGACACTGGTTTTATGTATGGTGTTCTTACTGAGGGAAGACACTGGTTTTATGTAGGTGTTCTTACCTGAGGGAAGACACTGGTTTTTATGTATGGTGTTCTTACCTGAGGGAAGACACTGGTTTTATGTATGGTGTTCTTACCTGGGGAAGACACTGGTTTTATGTATGGTGTTCTTACCTGAGGGAAGACACTGGTTTTATGTATGGTGTCTTACCTGAGGGAAGACACTGGTTTTATGTATGGTGTTCTTACCTGAGGGAGACACTGGTTTTTGTATGGTGTTCTTACCTGAGGAAGACACTGGTTTTATGTATGGTGTCCTACCTGAGGGAAGACACTGGTTTTATGTATGGTGTTCTTACCTGAGGGAAGACACTGGTTTTATGTATGGTGTTCTTACCTGAGGGAAGACACTGGTTTTATGTAGTGGTGTTCTTACCTGAGGGAGACACTGGTTTTATGTATGGTGTCTTACCTGAGGGAAGACACTGGTTTTATGTATGGTGTTCTACCTGAGGGAAGACACTGGTTTTATGTATGGTGTTCTACCTGAGGGAGACACTGGTTTTATGTATGTGTGTCCTTACCTGAGGGAAGACACTGGTTTTATGTATGGTGTTCTTACCTGAGGGAAGACACTGGTTTTATGTATGGTGTTCTTACTGAGGGAAGCCACTGGTTTTATGTATGGTGTTCTTACCTGAGGGAAGACACTGGTTTTATGTATGGTGTCCTTACCTGAGGGAAGACACTGGTTTTATGTATGGTGTCCTTACTGAGGGAGACACTGTTTTGTATGGTGTTCCTTACCTGAGGGAAGACACTGGTTTTATGTATGGTGTTCTTACCTGAGGGAGACACTGGTTTATGTATGGTGTCCTTACCTGAGGGAAGACACTGGTTTTATGTATGGTGTTCTTACCTGAGGGAAGACACTGGTTTTATGTATGGTGTCCTTACTGAGGGAAGACACTGGTTTTATGTGTGGTGTTCTTACCTGAGGGAAGACACTGGTTTTATGTATGGTGTCCTTACCTGAGGGAAGACACTGGTTTTATGTATGGTGTTCTTACCTGAGGGAAGACACTGGTTTTATGTATGGTGTTTTACCTGAGGGAAGACACTGGTTTTATGTATGGTGTCCTTACCTGAGGGAAGACACTGGTTTTATGTGTGGTGTTCTTACCTGAGGGAAGACACTGGTTTTATGTATGGTGTCCTTACCTGAGGGAAGACACTGGTTTTATGTATGGTGTTCTTACCTGAGGGAGACACTGGTTTTGTTTTGATATATGTATAATTGGTGGTGTTGTAGATTGTGTGGGACAATTGTTGTATGAGTTGAGTGTATTTGAATAAACAGTGAATGGATATATGCTAGTCCAATATCAATAATTTTCTATGTACTGAAATAAATCTAGACTGGTATTGATAACAAGTCTTTAAGACTAGTACAAGAAGGGATACATTTGTGAATTGCGTATTGGGAAAGACATATTGTGAGTTTACTCTTCCATTACATCCACAAGAGAGGAGATAGGGAGACCCCGTACTGAAGTTAAAAAACAATTGAACCAATTGTGGTTATTTACATACATGTGGAACCATTTACAGTGGCGTGGTTAGTGAATAAATGTAGTGAAACTAAAGAAGAAGAGGGGTTAGAGAAAATAGAAACTGGGTTGGGTATATCATCCTATGTTAGGTTCTACTACCCGTTATACAGGATAGAACTGCGTGGGTATATCATCCTATGTTAGGTTCTACTACCCGTATACAGGGATAGAACTGGGTTGGGTATATCATCCTATGTTAGGTTCTACTACCCGTATACAGGGATAGAACTGGGTTGGTATATCATCCTATGTTAAGGTTCTACTACCCGTAACAGGGATAGAAACTGCGTTGGGTATATCATCCTATGTTAGGTTCTACTACCGCGTATACAGGATAGAACTGGTTGGGTATATCATCCTATGTTAGTCTACTACCCGTATACAGGGATAGAACTGCGTTGGGTATATATCCTATGTAGGTTCTACTACCGTAATACGGGATAGAACTGCGTTGGGTATATCATCTATGTTAGTTCTACTACCCGTATACAGGGATAGAACTGCGTTGGGTATATCATCCTATGTTAGGTTCTACTACCCGTATACAGGAATAGAACTGGGTTGGGTATATTCCTATGTTAGGTTCTACTACCCGTATACAGGGATAGAATGCGGTTGGGTTATATCCTCCTATGTTAGGTTCTACTACCCGTATACAAGGAATGAACTGGGTTGGATATATCATCCTATGTTAGGTTCTACTACCCGTATACAGGGATAGAACTGCGTTGGGTATATCATCCTATGTTAGGTTCTACTACCCGTATACAGGGATAGAACTGGTTGGGTATATCATCCTATGTTAGGTTCTACTACCGTTACAGGGATAGAACTGGGTTGGGTATATCATCCTATGTTAGGTTTCTACTACCCGTATACAGGGATAGAACTGGGTTGGGTTATCATCCTATGTTAGGTTCTACTACCCGTATACAGGGATAGAACTGCGTTGGGTATATCATCCTATGTTAGGTTCTACTACCCGTATACAGGATAGAACTGCGTTGGTATATCATCCTATGTTAGGTTCTACTACCCGTATACAGGGATAGAACTGGGTTGGGTATATCATCCTATGTTAGGTTCTACTACCCGTATACAGGGATAGAACTGGGGTTGGGTATATCATCCTATGTTAGGTTCTACTTACCCGTATACAGGGATAGAACTGGGTTGGGTATATCATCCTATGTAGGTTCTACTACCGTATACAGGGATAGAACTGCGTTGGGTATATCATCCTATGTTAGGTTCTACTACCCGTATACAGGGATAGAACTGCGTTGGGTATATCATCCTATGTTAGGTCTACTACCGTATACAGGGATAGAACTGCGTTGGGTATATCATCCTATGTTAGTTCTACTACCGTATACACGGATAGAACTGGGTTGGGTATATCATCCTATGTTAGGTTCTACTACCCGTATACAGGGCTAGAACTGCGTTGGTATATCTCCTATGTGTAGGCGGTTTTCTACTACCCGTATACAGGATAGAACTTGCGTTTGCGGCTTATACTCATCCTATGTTACGGCCGTTTCTTTTTATCACCTTATCCGTCATGTAATAGGGGTAAGTCAGCAACAGGGATACTAAACATAGAAGGAACTGTTGTTGGGGATTCATATACCATCATCCACCCAGTTCTATGTATTAGGTTTTATGAGAATAGCACCTACCCCGTATACATGGGGGATGAACTCGGCTTGGGTATATCATCCGGCGTATGTGTATGCGTGTCTTAACGCACCTACGCCATCTAGGCAGGGATATGCGAACTGCGCCTTGCCGTCACCGATTCCTTCTTCTCTTCTCTGGTTGTTTAGCGGGTTACCCCTTCCACCGTGCTCAACTCCGCCGTTCTCCTGCCTATGTCTTACCGAGGGTGGATAGATGCCTCCGTACCTAGGGCCTGTCTCTTCGCCCCCGACGTGCGTTCTCATTCATCCCATGTTCCGTGGTAGCCTTTAGACTAAACATAGGATGATATAACCTCAATCCGCTCAGTTTTCTTCTTGTAAGTAGCGGTAAGTTTAGCACCCTATAACATAGGACTGATTTACCACCTCGCTCACAGTAACAGGGATAAGACAAGCTTGCGTTGTGGTAAATCCCTTCATATCACTATGTTGAGGGTGTTTACATAGAACCACCGCTAAATCCAAGGAAGGGTAAGGGAAACTTGACGTATTCCCAGGACTTAGTTCCTCAGTTCTATCCCTGTTACGGGTAGTAAACCTAACATAGGAGATCTATAATGCCCATTACCGACAGGGTTATCTATCCCCTTGTATCACCGTCGGGTAGTAATGAAACAACGGAGGGATGATTAATAGAACCAGCTGAAAGAGACCGTTAATTCGGGGCCTGTATCTACCGGTAAGAAGATAAACTAACCATTCAATGCGATGGTTAGCCCGAATCGTCCAATGGTTCACTGGCTATCCCGGTAACGGGTCTGTTAGACTACCTCTAAACCCCACTAGGGATGTATATATACCCAACCACAGAGTGGCTATCCCTGTAATACGGGTAGTTAGAACCTAACATAAGGATGATATAGACCCCAAACGCTATGTTCGAGTCCTGTATACTGGGTGTAGAACTCTAACCGAGGAGATGAATACCCAACGCAGTATCTATCCCTAGTTCATATACTCGGGGTAGTAAAAGACCTAACTGTATTAGGATGATATACGCGCAAACCAGTTCTATCCCTGTATTCTATCGGGTAGAATACTATACCCACGTATACAGGGAATAAGAACTGGGTAGGAGTTATTCATCACCCTAATGTTGGTCTACTACCCCGTATAAGGGAAAAGCACTGGGAATTAGGGTATAATCATCCTATGTAGGTTCATACTACCCCGTAAAATAGACAAGCTAGGACAATAGGACTGGAAAACCCACCAGTTCTAGTCCCTGGTGACGGTTCGTTGTAGCCGTTGCCCCTTGGATATGCTATCTATCTTGATCACGTTGGTCTTTTAGGTCTCTTATACCTTGCGGGTCTATGCATTCCACCAGCCGGTTATTCATGTCACTCGCTTCCGGGTAGCGCCTATCCGGCGCCTCGTACTTGACTCTACTTCCCTATTCGATTCAGGTCCGTATAACCTATCCGGTTTTCAATACCGGGGGGCTCTGTCGACCCTGCACATCACTGGTGGTATTATCCTCATCTCACAGCTATTTTCTCGATTACATAGACTAGGAGGTCAATCAGTCCACATTACATAGAACCTGATTAAAATAAAGTCACGGGGCACCATGACAGGTTCAACCAAAGGCAGTGCAGAGACAGTGGGTCCCACACCAATGAAACATACTAGTCCTAAACAATATTTACAGGACAAATATCCCTACTTGAAACCGACCTGGACTGGGTGTTTTGTAAATGGAATAAATGGACAAACAAAGAAGAAAAGGAACATTTGATAAGACTAAGTGTGATGTGATAAGTGACATAGTCAAGGGAAGGCAAGGCAGTAAGAAGAAGGGTAATAAGAAGGTTACCATACTGTCAGACACTATATTGGGACTCATTCGGACTGAAGGACAGACGTTTTATGCTCAAAGTCAGTTGAAACAGTTGAAGAGTCAATGGATGGCGGAACAAGGGAAAAAGAGAGACCCAGGATGTGGGCCCCTTCAACCTACAGCTCCCCCACCGTATGAAGATAAAGAAGGAGGTGTGGAAGTGAGAGAAGGTTTATACCCTTTAATAGCTACTGGTACAAAGGTCATTATTAAGGGGGAACTAATGAAAGAAGGAGAAGAGGACGAGAGTCTACAAACGGGGGAAAAAAGAATAGAGCGAGACGGAGAAAATAGTTTCAGTAATTGGCGAATTGCGGAATTAGGGTCCCCCTGGTCCTCGTCAACCCCTCTAGGAAACCCAGGCAAAGACAAAGACAGGAAGATTCCYCATATGGCCAGCAGTTCATATAAGGGCAGTAGTGGACCCTGGGATCCGGAGAAGGACTGGGAAACAGGCAGTACGAAAACGATCTCATACAAACCAGTGAGAACTGCCAGACATATGATGGAAGAGCAACGTTTGGAACAAGTAAAAGAATACTGTGTTTTCGAAGAACAATGGAAAGACTTGAGGCGTAAAGTCCACGAACACCGAAAACAACTGAGGGAACTACAGGATGACAATTCTGAGGAAAACAGGAGACAATATGATGAACTAAGAGAACAACTCACGGAAGAGGAAAGAATGGAAGGTGATATAGAAGAGAAAATGGAAAGAATGAAACTCGAAGAGGAAAAATGTAGAGGATATAGAGCAAGAAGTTCGGATGATGACCCAAAGGGCGTGTTCCCTCTAGTGTACAAACAAGGCCCGGGCGGGCAAATGTATGCTGAATACAAGCCCTGGAGTTTTGGAGATATTGCAAATTGCTGCTAAATCCCTACCAAGAATGTCGAAATGAGCTGAAGTCTGGATAAGAGAATTTGAAACAAGACACGGCCACCAGACCCTTTGCCTTGGAGATATGAAGGGAATTTTATCCCGGGCACTCAACCATGGACAGTTCACTGATGCAATGATCCGTTGTGGGTTAATGGCTCAACCCGCTGAGCTGGAGTTAAGCCAGTGCAGACAACACCTATGGGACTGCTTGAGAGATATGTTCCCTACCATGCGAGACATGAGTAGACTATCTGACTATAAATTTGGACCCGACTCAGATTTCGGAGATTGGATAGATAACCTGAAACAGAAATGGCTTGAGGAATTGGGAGAGCGCCATGACCATTCTGAAGCCACCGAGGAAACATTGTTTTTATGAACAGAGCCTGCGCAAACTCCCAGAAAAAGTACAGACGAACTGAGGAGTGTGGCTGGTGAAGGTCACAGTGGGAATGTGAGGATTATATGAGACACACTGCCAGAACTGTCTTTGGATAACAAGCAGAAATCAAGACACAGGGGCTTGATGTGCGCAGTAAAAAAAGTCTCTACAGTGCCCCCAGTGACCTAGGCTCAACCCACAGCCCATGTGTGCCTTTTGGTACTTCCCCTCGGACCTATAGAACCCACACATGGGGCTCCCATCACTCAGAATGGCCACCTATGGCAAATGCTGGGGTGTGGAAATTTGGACACATGAGGAACCATGTCCACAAATCCTCCAATTATCAAGGATGGCTCACGCTGGAGTGACGAAGAGGGAGGACATTCGGGGATTAACAGACGGGATTAGGAACAACGATCCACGATGCGCACAGAGGATTCACAGCAGGACCGTGGTCTGGCACCAGAGCGCGAGAATCAACCACAGAAAGGGGGAGAAGGAGGGTCTGGTGACAAGAAATCAGACACTAACAGTTCTATTTCTGACGATCAGCAATAACGAGAACCGCCCTTTCCTCCAGTGGCCCCAGTACTATATGAGATAGTAGAAAAGGACCAATAATCAAACTTCACAGTTGAACTGTGACTTAAGAGTGGGCTGACTCTCTGCACTGGCCTACTCTCTACAATTGCGTCCTGACTCTTCGGACCTGGCTGACCTCTCTGACACTGCTGACCTCTCTTCTCTGGCTGCTTCTGACACTGGCTGACCTCTCTGACACTGGCCTGACCTCTCTGACACTGCCTGACCTCTCTGACACTGGCCTGACCTCTCTGACACTGGACCTGACCTCTCCTGACACTTGGCCTGACCCTCTTCTGACACTGGCCTGACCTCATCGTGACACATGCCCTGACATGATGATGACTTGGAGATTTTCGTTGCCGGTTCTGCATATATAGATCAAACTACAGGGAAGAAACATGCAGGGTTTGGTATTGTGACAATTGATAGAACCACTCACTACAACAACCGATTACCGGGATACTTTCTCAGCTTCTCAGGCTGAACTTTGGCGCTAACCACTGCCTGTAAAATGAGGAAAGGGAAAGGTGATACAATGTTCTCTGATTCTGCTTATGCAATAGGGGTTTGTCTCTCCTGGTGTGGTGTCTGGAGGAGTAGGGGTTTTCACAATGCTTGTGGAAGTCCTATTTGTAATAGAACTATGGTTTTAGATCTCTTGGAGGCTATGATGCTGCCCTCTGCTTTGGCTATTGTGAAGGTTGCTGCTCACACTGGGGGGAAAGACTTTGTGAGTATGGGTAACGCCATGGCAGACGAGGCTGCTAAATTGGCTGCCTCAAAGTGTCATTGCCACTCCATGTTCTTCTCTGCTACTGTTGGGAAAGACACTGATGATTTGGCATCTAAACAGGCTTGGAATGTTGGTTCTTATTTGGTATGGCAACAGCGGGGTTGTAAACTTGACCCGGTTTCTAAAATTTGGAGACAGACTCCGTTTGGCAGACCGTGTCTGCCAACTTGTCTTATTGCTTCTGTTTGCCAAGTGGCCCATGGTATGGCCCATTTGTCAAGGGGGGGAATGAAAGAGGTAATTTCTTTGGATTGGTTTTGTCCAAATTTGACTCAGCATGTGAAACAGTTTCTGTTGCCAAAGGAACACCTCTGAAACCAGGTAATTTCCCTACACCAAGAGAACCATTTGTCCATCTTGCCATTTGTCCATCTTGCCAAATAGGACTTTTATAGTTCTATTACAAATAGGATTTTATAGATCTTGCAGAAAGAAAAAAAAGGAAAAGGTACGGTTTAGTCCTTAGTGACAGGTTCACCAGGTGGGTGGAGGCATTTCCCACCACACACTGTGATGCTAAGACAGTAGCAAAGCTACAAGTGTGTGAGATAATACCTAGATTTGGTGTTCCTGAGGTTTTATCTGCAGACAATGGTACACACTTAACTGGTGATGTAATGAAGCAGGTAACCATAATGATGGGAGTGAACCAGAAGTTTGTGTCCATCTACCACCCCCAGAGTAATGGGGTTATCCAGGTCCACAAGAGAAAATGGAACCAGCCAAGATGGATGGGGCCATTCAAGGTAACAATGGCAACACCAACGGCGGTCAGAGTTCAGGAAAGGTCTGGCTGGCACCTCCTGTCCCACTGCCAGAAGGTGTTCAGCCCACAGGAGATGATGGAGCCAGACAGCCTGAAAGAAGAGGCAGAAGCAGATGTGAGTCGAGACCAAAGACTTGAAAAAGATGAAGGGCAAGACCAAAGCCCTGAAGAACCAACTGTTTTACATGATCAGCAAGGTTATGTTGTAAATAAACAAACCCTTNAAAGACTTGAAAAAGATGAAGGGCAAGACCAAAGCCCTGAAGAACCAACTGTTTTACATGATCAGCAAGGTTATGTTGTAAATAAACAAACCCTTTTTTTCCCACCTTTATTTAACCAGGTAGGCCAGTTGAGAACAAGTTCTCATTTACAACTGCGACCCGGTCAAGATATAGCAAAGCAGTGCGACAAAAACAACAACACAGAGTTACACATGGGATAAACAAATGTACAGTCAATAACACAATAGAAAAATCTGTATACAGTGTGTGCAAATGAAGTAAGGTGGTAAGGCAATAAATAGGCCATAGTGGCGAAGTAATTACAATTTAGCAATTAACATGGAGTGATAGATGTGCAGATGAGGATGTGCTAGTAGGAATACTGGTGTGCAAAAGAGCAGAAAAACAAAAAACAAATATGGGGATGAGGTAGGTAGTTGGATGGGCTATTTACAGATGGGCTGTGTACAGCTGCAGCGATCAGTCAGCTGCTCTGACAGCTGACACTTAAAGTTAGTGAGGGAGATATAAGTCTCCAACTTCAGTGATTTTTGCAATTCGTTCCAGCCTTATTAGGGGGTATAAGAGAGGGAAGATGACAGCATGTGGTCGTTGGTGGTTGACTGTGTTGGCTCTATCCACACTACTTGTTTGTGTTGGTGAAGCCGGCCCTGTCAACACATGGGTAAAGTTTGCTTGAGACTTAGGTAGAAAAGTGTCTCCAAACGGGACTGCAGTGTTAATTTTGTCTAAACCCAAATCCATGAGGGAGTTGTTTGGTTCAATGAGTAGACCAATGGCAGAGACAGATCAGGTCTGTGGAATGTTGTATTTTATGAGGAGGGCAAAAGACAAGCAGAGCCAGCGTAATTGTACCCTAGGACTCTTTTATGGACATGAGCTAATTGATCAGGGTAATAAGAACGTATCGAAAGGAACTGGGGGATACAATATATGGGGAGGGTGTTTGACAAATGGGAATCCAGAAGCTGAGGATAAAATAGGGACTGTAACTCGTGGGTTTTGGCCACGGCATAATCCCCGGGATGATGATAATTGGAAGATAGTTAGGAAAAGGCTTATGTGTACTCACCCAACGTATGGCTGGAGTGAAAACATGTGGACCACTGTGGCTGAACCAATTTTAGAGAATCTGAAGTAAGAACGTGTTCCGCCATTATGTATCTGTAACAATGGCTCTTTGGCTGTGGGTGTAACAGTGCATTGTAGATCTTTTGCAGGCTACCTCCCTGAAGAAGAAGAGCGCAGGCAACATTTTAGTACACCCTATGGCTGGCATTTAGTGGATGTCTCATATTTAATTACTAGAGTGACCCATCTTGCTCTAAACGATGGTATGGGATCACCCTGGGGGTTTATGTGGATTTGCGGCAGTAGAGGTTATCTGGTCATTCCAAATAACTGCCCCGGGTGTTGTTTCCTCGGTGAAACTATTTTATCAATGCTCTCAGTCCCCGCCTCTGCTATACTAACTAACCGTTCCACTGATCCCATTTCCACACATATAAAAAGTTTGATTCCAATTAACAATGAGGCGTATGGCCATGTCCTTAAACCAGCTGAGATATTCGGTATCTCCATTATTCCTAACATTGGTGTATCCATTTTAGGTAAATGGATGAAAAATTTGACTTACGCACTACAAGCTCATATTAATTTGACCTACAAGGGTTTTAGCCAGCTCTCCCTGGATGTCCAGAATCTTAAGGCAGTTACAGCTAGGCACAGTTTGGCTTTGGATTACCTGCTGGTGTAACAGTTTAGCTTCCATCCCTCTCATCGCCCCTACCTGGGCTTGAACCAGGGACCCTCTGCACACATTGACAACTGACACCCTCGAAGCATCGTTACCTTTCGCTCCACAAAAGCCGCTAACTAGCTAGCCATTTCACACCGGTTACACTGGCAGCACAGGGAGGCGAGTGTAAGGCCCTGGGACTGGACCTCGATGGCGAATGCGTAATTTTACTTCCTGACTCCTCCGATAACATGACCAGAATCCTGCTTGATATGTCTAAGCTCTCTAATACTCTCAGCCCTAGTGACGATGATGTTCTGAAAAGGATGGGTAAATGGTTCACTGGGAAACTTGGAAATGTTATGGGCCAGATTTTAATGGGTATATTATCATTTGTAGTTCCTGTTATTGGTAGGCTTTTGCTGTGTTTAGATTTTTTGTTGTCTTGGTAAATGGGCAGTAAAGAAGACCATGCCTGGTTTAATGGTATTGGCTTTACCTGCCCCCTATGATGAATACTATGATGCCACTGGTGTTGACCCCAACTATGACCCTCTCGCTGCCGAACTGACCGAGAGGATGATTCCTATACTACCTATATGTGATGGTTAAAAGTTCCAGGTGTCTAACGTCAATATCTGTACATGGTTATATGAGACTAGGTAGTCTCAAAGGGGATAATGTTGGGGGTTACCCAGGGGGTCAGGTGTGGGGCTACACCAGTGCCATGATTACTGTATATATGTGATAACCTTTGTATGCTTGCAATGCGCAATGATGGAAAAGTACTGAGTAAATGGAGATGTTCTAGTTCTCAGGCTGAGAATTGTCTGCTCCTGCTGATAGTCACACAGGCTCAAGGCCGAGATAGTAGAGTGACAAACCAGTCTAGACATGTTTTTCTCATCTTAAATACTTTGTATCTAATCCAATGCAACAATGTTAAGATATGATTGACGGTAGGTTGTATATAGAGTGTGGTCTCCTGTTTCGCTACACAGATCTTTACTATAGACTACTGAGGTATTCTGTATGTGAATCTGAGTTTTATATCAAGGTTCCTGTGTCATCTAACTGGAAGACTGATTGTTAAACTTTTTTATATTGAACCTTTATTTAACTAGGCAAGTCAGTTAAGAACAAATACTTATTTTCAATGATGGCCTAGGAACAGTGGGTTAACTGCCTTGTTCAGGGGCAGAACGACAGATTTTTACCTTGTCAGCTCTGGGATTCGATCTAGCAACCTTTTGGTTACTGGCCCAACGCTCTAACCACTAGGCAACCTGCCGCCCCAACTTACATCACCCCATGCAATGGACCACCCAACACACTTGAGCTCGTCATCGCCCACATCTCGATGGCAACGGTGGGGGCAGACAGGGCACTGGCGAGCCCCCACAGGGCCAGGAGCAGCACCGCCTCCCCCTTGCGCCTGTTCCACATCTGCGGGTATAGCACCTGGAGGTAGCGCTGGACACCGAGTAGAGTGACCGTTAGCACGTTAGCATACAGGCTGAGGTAGAGCAGGAAGGTGCCTAGCTTGCATGCAGCACGGCCCAGAGTCCAGCCGTGCAGGAGAGTATAGATCCACACGGGCACCGTGGCCAGGCACAGGATGTCGGAGGAAGCCAGGTTCAGCATGAGGCACAGGGTGAAGTTGGGGCGTCAGGACGAGCGGCGCAGGATGACCACCAGGACAGCTATGTTACCAGGGAGGCCCAGCGCACAGCACAACCCCAGGACGGTGCTCGAAATCAGGCGGCCCGAATTCGGGGAGGTGGAGACCAAGCTAGAGGTGCTGGAGGAGTTCAGGTTCTCCAATGTCTGTGAAATAATAAGATATCTAAGAGCTATCTGGAAGAAGGCAGACTTCAGACATCTAACCTCAAGTTTGTTATCTTCTTTTGACTTCTTGTCAGGGTGATAGGGAAAATTGTGGGTTAACTGCCTCTGGTCAGCTTCCTCTTAATGAGCTGTGGGTGTGTGCATGAGATGTTGGCATAATTCTGTATTTGTCAAAGGCTACAGCCAACCTGATTCTCATAAATAGGCACACTACACTGAGAAGATAGTTAGTTTCAAGCTATAGGCAAAGCATCTACCATATGTGCCTAGGGGCCAGCCATGCAATTTTTGTATATTTTATAATTTTTCAGTGATTTTAACTTGTGTAAAAAGTTTAAATGATTTGAACTTTTGACAGAAATGGATGCGTAATGTAATCCATCTCCTTGTTGCAAGGGCTTGATAAATATAACCACTTTTTCTTAGCGTTCCACATTTTGTTTTGCCATAGCTTCAATGTTGCCATCTAAAGGCAAGGACGGAAAAACTATATAAAAGATTACTGCACCTTTAATTTCCTCCCTGCCACAGATTCTAGCAGAAATCTACAATGACTTATGTTAATTTGGGAAACTATTGACAATAACTGGACAGTTGTATAAAGCACATTTATTTGCAGATACAAATATATACAGTACTTGCATTCTCGCCTTTCTTTAACTCGCATTGTAGTTCTTGTGTTAAAAAAAAGAAAAGAAATCTATATTATTATCATCACTGCATTGTTGTCAAATAGCTCGCAAGGTAAGAACTGGAGAGGACTGTTTTATACCTTTTGTATCCTGTGCATGTGGCGAATTAACTTCACTATCAGTTCCAATATATAGCCTACCAACATTCACCCTTCATTGACCTTTCCTTCTTCTATCCTCTTATTTTGTCTCTCCTTTATTTAATGACTGAGTTTCACAGTCCAAATATCTTTGTCAGTTAAGATAACCGTTCTCTGTCACCATCTCAGTTGTAAATGAGAACTTATTCTCAACTGGCCTACCTGGTTAAATAAAGGGTGAAATAAAAAAAATAAACAGCCGTTCCATTCTTTCCAACCAGAATTCACAATCCTTATCAAGTCTCACTGAGTCTTTATGAATGAGATCAGATCCACAGACAAAAATATACAATGTGGATGGGTGGGTCTGTCAATACTAGTCAATGTCAATTGAGACCCATCTATTCAGATGGTATGGAGTGCGCAGAATCATTCTGGGCTAACAGCGCGGAAAACAGAAAAGAGAAAATGACTCTTGCGGTTCAGCGGTTGTCAGTCAATCAATCATCACTGTCAATCATCGTCGTCCTCTTCCGAGGAGGAGCGCATCATGCCTCCGCTATCGTTGCGGTAACAGCGGGCCAGGAGGCGGAGTTGCTCCAGGGACTCCTGGAAGTCGGGCAGCTCAGGCCCCTGGGAGAGGAAGCTGGGGGCGATGCGGCGGGGGTCCAGGGTGCTGGCACCGCGGTGCAGCTCTGACAGCCACGGGCCCAGGGCCGGAGAAGACTGCAGGGAGGTGAGCACGGGGAGGGAGGAGACCACACAGGACCGCTCTGTGTGGAAGAGAGGATAGGAAGAGGGAGATAAGGTTAGAGGTATAGACCTGACAATAATGGGAGAGACTGTTGGATACAAGCATAGTGAGGCATGAAAATAGAATAGACTTATTTAGGGATTGTGAGGCAGAGATCTGAAGTGAAGTGACTGACAGGGAGTGAGCGGGGAAGGGTAGAATATGCATATACAATCACCTGTGTAGCCAGATAAAATGGCTTTTACTATTACTATTTATTAATACTGCACAATTTAAAAACACTTGCCCCCTAATCCCCCCTTCCCAGATACATGTGTAAATATTGCACTAAAAATCATGCCTTCCTATATTATACTTCTGCAAAAATTATATATTCTACTGAGCCATTTACTTTATGTTCGTATTCTTATATTTTATTCTTGTTGTTGCATTGCCGAGAAGGAACCTGCAAGTAAGCATTTCATTGGATGGTGTATACCATGTGTATCCTGAACATACGACTAATAAAACTTGATAACAGAAACATAGACTGAGTCAGAGAGACAAACATTGAAAATAACTTGACAGAGTGAGACAGCGCAGTTAGATAAATGGACCAGAAATGCCAGAGAAACATTAGGATTAGATTTACTCACTGTTTGGGGGAGGGGCTTGACTCTGCAGAAAGCCCTGTGGACCCAAGGATTGGCTGAATATCTGTGGGAAGGGCGGGGTCAGCTTACTGGGGCTGGATACAAGCTGGACCGAACTGCACAGGGAGAATGAGGAAATGGTCAATTGTGATTTTCATGGTTTAAACAGCAGGATTGGTTTGGTCTATCAAACTACTACAGTCGTGTGTGTGTTGAATCCGTCCATGTGGCCATGTCTCTAAGCCTGCCTATGTGAGTGTGTGACATTGTCAGTGCATGAGTGGAAGTGTGTGTGTGTGTGTGTGTGTGTGTGTGTGTGTGTGTGTGTGTGTGTGTGTGTGTGTGTGAGAAAACGGGTGCTATTGAGTATGCAAGAATGACACTCACAAAGGCGTAGCGGGGTAGTGAGCATTGATGTAGGAGGCTAGCACCTCTTCCCCACAGTCAAGGCTATGCAGCTGGGTGGGCGGCTGCATCCCTGGTCTCAGCTGGCTGCAGATGGGACCGCAACGTTACAGCAATGCACATTAACACCAGAGCAACGTTTCCACACACCTTCAGAACCATTAAAAACATCTGCAAATTTGTCAACTCAACCTTTGACTAACGCTGACAGGATAACTTATCTGATATAAATGCGGAGTGATATTGGGAGTTTTGTATCTAAAACCCTATGAGTTGGAATACCCAGATGTACACAGACCTACATGCCCCAAAAATACACTTGCAGTTGACAGAGTAACATAACAGTAACATAACAGCCATGTTTTGTCTCACCTGACCAGACTCTGCCCCTCTAAACCCTTGAGGGTCACTGATTGGCCGAAGCAGTGGCCATCGCCCAGCTCGGGGCAAGCCGATAGGGGTTTCCACGGCAACACATCGGCGCAGTCACCCAGGGCGTCGGGGAGAGAGCTGCCTTGCGTCATCGGAAAGGGGAGGGCTCCGTACGCAGCCACCACCTGAGGAAAAACATCTCGGCCATGTTAATTAAATCAAAAACCAAATGAAACTTTATTTGTCACATGCGCCGAATACAGCAATAGCTTACTGTGAAATGCTTACTTACAAGCCCTCAACCAACAGTGCAGTTCAAGAAGAGTTAAGAAAATACTTACCAAATAGACTAAAGTAAAAAATAATAATTGGGCGGGACGTTATTAGGCACCAAACGGAAGAAAACAGACTGAAACAGGGAGGAACTACACAGACTTGGCCAACAAGAAATGTTTTCAAATTATTTTTTGTTGTGTGCCCACTAATCAATATGACCCTGGTCTCACACACACTGTAAATCTGTTAAATGTATAGTAGGCTGTGGGGAAGACATAATGATTATCTTGTGCCCTGGACATTCCCTTCTAAATGTTATTTGAGGAGGACAACTGAAGCCAACCAGAGCTGCAGTCTAGCTTGAGCTGTTATTTTAGTCATACCTGTAAACCTTTCAGACCTTTCACAGGTTATTTAACCAGGTTAGTGTCATTGGGAAGAAGTGGAAAAAATTCTGACATAAGAGATAGCAGTAGGGTTAGCATTGTAAATAGCTTGATTTTAAACTAATGCATTCAAAGAAAGCACCCAACTCTCACCTTTCTCCCGGACACTGCCAGTGCGTCTGCAAACTCCCACATGGGGGTGCTGTTGTTCCTCAGCCTATAAGGGACAGTAAGGGAGTCCAGGGCCAGAGCCAGCACAGAGCTGGAGTGGTACCACAGTGAGGGCTGGAGACCGAAAAGACAGTGAGTGATGGGAATAGACAGAGAAACACACACATATTTCTGGGGTTGTAGGACATCGATGCTAACAGTGCTAAAAATAACTGTTAGCATCCTCTCAAGCAACGGTGGGGGAGAGCGATGTCAATCATTTGCACTACAGCTCAATCAAGTCTATATATTTTCAGCGACAGAACGAATAAATGAGTACCAAAATGTGGGAATAGACAGATGATAGATGGGAAAAGAGGGTGGCGTCTGTCTGACTCACGTCGTAGTTGAGGTGGGGGAAGGAGGGGGGTTGGGCGGGCCGTCTGCCCAGCCCGCCCTTCAGGGTCAAAGGGCAGAAGAACGAGCTGTTATTGGCCATGTGGACCATGCCTAAGGAGTAGTTCAACAGGTGATAGAGCTCCTTCATCGGGGTCTGAGGAAAGCAACAGAAGAACAATGTCATAGGACTTTATTCACAACACAATAGATGTGCATGAAACAATTACTATGATATGGACAAAACCAGATTATAGTCATTAAATCAGTAGCAAATTGTGAAATAAAAACAAAATCACAGATCTCAGCTGAACTCTGAATTACATTTCTATCTACAATTTACAGCGAATAAAACCCATGGCATTACATGGCAAAGAACACCTGGGTCATGTTCATTAGGCACCAAACGGAAGAAAACTGACAAACAGGGAGGGACTACCTGGACTTGGCCAATAAGAAATGCTAATTGTCCATTGAGTGCCCTAATGAACATGACACTGTTGAAGAAAACAGTGCTTACTGATGAACTGCCTGAAAACACACTGCCAAAAACCTCCCTCTTGTCACTCACTGTGTCTGGGTGACTAACAGGTGCGAGCCCCCAGGTAAGGATGCCCCGTCCCCCATAGGAGTCCTGCAGCATCTCGGTGACCTTTGAACCCAGGCCAGAGAAGCCATCAGCCAGGTCACAGAGCACCTGGAACCCCTGGGAGGGAGAGGGATGGCAGAAGGAAGAGCAGGAGAAAGAGAAAGGAGAGATGACAAACAGATTCAATCAGCCATTCGAGGAGTGATTGTACCGAATGGGGCCTTTAGAATGAACAAAGTATGTTTGGATGGATATGGATATTTTTGGTATTCGAGACATGTAGTTTTCCAGGACCAGGGTTTGTGATAACCCCTATTGGAGAGTCATGGTAAAGGATCACCAGTCAGTTACCTGTAGGTAGTCACATTCCTCTATGAAGAAGTGTAGTCTGTCCTCCAGATCCTCCAGCACTGAGCCATGAAGCAGAGCCTCCCCCTGGCCAAACGTTTCCAGGCGGTGGGCCTCCCTGTAGAACACAATGCCAAAACAAAGTCATTTTCCTGAGAAATCCAAGTTAGTTCTGCTGTAGCGTATGGGAAAAGCACTCCGTGTGAAATAATTGGAGTAGACCTAGCCACATAATAGGACTGGATGTACACTAAGAAAGGCACTGCGAGTAATGTACTGTAGTGTGTGACCTTAATCATTTTTCAGGTTCATATCTGTTCAACAACTCATCAACCAAACTTTGGAACTGGTAGGGACAGCTCAGGGCTTCATGCCCTCTTATCCCGCTTTTCAGTTTCCAATTGAGGTTTTGGGTTGGGCAAGGGTGCATCATAGTTAACCTTTTCTTGTCATCTTCAACTTGACTTTTATTAAAACAAACTATTTGGTTTAAAATATGTAAAGAATAAAAAAGACAGTCAAATAAAGAGGGGGTGGGGTTGGATATAGGATACGAACCCGGGTAAAGGTTTCATTTTTTGGGTTGGGAATGAGATACGGAGAACTGCATCTTTGGCTGTTACTATTTGACTGTATGTGCCTATGGTGATGCTCTCACCCGTCATGGTTGTACTCGTGGATGACAGAGATTGTGCGGGGGTGCAGGTGGATCCTCAAGAAGTCCGACCATACCCTCACACTGCCCTCCAGTCGATAGCCCCTCTGAGCGCGCTCCAAGCGGCTGTTCACCGTCTCCATGGCTAAAGCCCCTACTCAGGAAACACGGATCGATGAAAAGGAAGTGTGTGTGAGTGACCGAGCGGCTTGTTTCTCGGTCTGATCCTCTTTTAGCCCATTCTGGACATACAGGTTCACACACAATAGTTTGCTAACATATAAATCATATTAAATATTGATTAAATGTCATCTTGGAAATTATACTTTAAAAGGAAGACCTTACCTGAACAGTGAGGCACTAGAGTTGGGTCAAAATCAACCTCAGCCAATATCTCCCCCTTCTGGACATAAAAATAACTGTCATAACAAGACACTTGAATGAGAGCCTTTTCGAACACGACTTATGCCTGGTCCAAGAACAACTCCAATTTCCTTGCCCTGGGCCCAAACCCTTTGGTGATTGAATAACTGCAAGTATTGGGCAGGTGTAAGTAATATGGTGACGGCTCTACCTAGCCTTTCAACAGGCTTCAGCGAGTTTCGGCAATATTGCTTACACCTATCTGGTTCCTTCAGACATGCAATCGGGCTAATGCCAGGTGTACACTACACAACTTTCAAAATCCTGACGTCGCTGAGCCTCTCACATTAAATTACCGTATTTCCTGTATGTTTTTGTCTTGCCAACGTAGTGGTGCGCACACTCAACGATCTGGCACAGACGGGTTGTCACACACTACAAGATTCTTCACTTGGTCATGAAGATTCTCCATACCACCATGCTGTCTTGCGAAAAAACAATGATGTGATTAGATTGTGTAGCTAGAATGAGCTGTGGCTCAAAGCAGCCTCAAACGTTTTCAGTCAGATATTCACGCTTGCCATAGAGTTGACATTTCTAACAAACATGTTGAATTGAGAGCTGTAACAATTTGGCACTTTTGCTTTGGTTAAAGCCAAGTACAAAGGCATACTAGTAGTACTCATTGCTCCTGCACGAGTGAACACATTCTGGGTGATGCAAAATAACGTTGCCATTTCACTGGCGAGCTCTCATTGGCTATTGCTGCTCACCGTTCTCAAAACTTGACGTTGCACATCTTACATCACAAGAGAATTCCAGATTTTGTGCTGATAAAATTAAACGTTTGAAAAGATCACGACGTTTGGGACTGCTCACAGACGGGATTGGTAGCGTCTCTGACACGCTCACAGTAAATGAGCGTCGGTGATGGCCGTGCACTCCAAATAGGCAACATGGGGATTTTGTCTCCGATCTCAAAAACTTGTATGGGACAGCCAAATCGGGGACAAAATTGATAAGTGTACACCCGGCTTAAAGGTTTAAAGGCTAGGAGTTGTTTTTGGACTATCCTGTTTAAAAAGCCTTCATTCTTTGGGTTTAAAGGGAGAGAAGTAGTATACTTGGTGTTTGTGTCATACTCACGTCTAGCTTGTCCAGGTCTAGGAGAAAGGAGTTCTTTGTTGGCAGGCTCTCTTTGTGCACCATTACATTGCCCTCCCTGCAAAGAGAAGTAATTTACTTCATACACATAAACAAGGTTTGAGGGAAACACACACACAGACAGACAAATGCACGCACACACACTTACCATGTAATAGCAGTGGGATCCTTCCCAGTCTCATAGAGGCTCCCCTCCTGTCTCAGTGTCTGAAGGCTACCTATATAATGGCAATGGACACAGAGGATGTTGATTCAGTATTTAAATGTAGCCAACCTTGTTGTTCAATCTATATCTACCACTGTAGCCACAGTAGCTATCCTTACTCCAATGACATGCATTGTCCATTTGTCACCGTCAAACCTAAAGATGTACACTGTAATTGTGGCAAACTTTGTAAAACCTTCAACATGACATGTTTACTCAATCTGTGAACTCTAAGTGACATTCAGCAAACCATTTGTGTGAAATTTCAAGGAAGCGGTTAAGTGCTTCAGAACATTTCGGCAACATGGTGCCCTTATGAATGATGCACTGCAGGTTACCAAGGGTTGGTTACCTTTAAGGTCCATGGCGATCAGGCGGGGGGTGTAGGTAATATGACCCCCAAAGGTTTGCCCCTCTCTGAAGAGAACATCATTCTGGAGCTCACCTGGGGGTGCATCTGGGTCATAGGTCAGTGAGGCATCCTGATGCAATACAAACAGGGAGAGAATAAAATGTATCTTAATAGTGGCATAAGATGCAGTCAAGATTTACATACATAACATATGATTTGCCTTAAAATATTTGCTATGTATACTGTGTCAACTCATACAAAGACAAATGGTAATTCAATGTGTCACCTTCCATGGTGCAAAGGGAGGTGCACTGAGCACCAATTGACAATGTTTATGAAGACAGACAATAAACAGCCCACACTACAACAGCAGGTCCCGACACCATAAACAAACCATCTCTGCCTACAAAGACATAGTTAGCAGCAAAGACATAGTTAGCAGGCTAGCTATCTCGAACGTTAAATCACGTCTTTTTTTCCTGAGATTTAAAAATGACTCCTGGGTTTTTCCTCGTTGTTACCTAGCTAGCTACAGTACATGGATTATTTTATCTAGTTACTTTTGCTCTAGCGGTATAACGTTAGATGGCTGTGCAATATTTGTCGATGGTTGTTGCAGTAAAATGTGGGCCACACCCTCGCCTCGCTCCCTTTTGCTGCACCTCTCACCCTCTGTGCACCAAAACACCACTCTTCTCCGCATTGTTAGCCTGGCTATTTCAGTTTGAATGTACGATAACTAGGGTCATGCTAGCTAACTACAGTAACTAGTTATTTCAGAATAGTAGTGGCTAGCTAACCAGCTAACTTAGCCACGTACTGCACCAGTTGTTAACTAAAATAGTAGCTAGATAGCTAGCTTGCCAACTACAACTTTTAAAACACATGCATGTTATATGCAGAAACCGATAACTTTAGCCCGTATCAACCTGTAAATTCCACCAATGTGTGCCAACGAAGTTTGAATAGTGCCCGAGTTGAAGAGTGACGATTTCTCTACACAGGCTACCCATCGTGACGTCTATAAATTAATACAAAAAATATCACAAATGCATAAATCTGTTAATTTCAGAATATTCTTTTAGAAGAAGAAATATGACGCTCCATCATGGCAGGAAAACATGACAACAGAGTTATGGTTCACTCTAACCGTGTGTGCATCGTTCAGAGGGAGCCCACCCTTGATGAAGGCCTTAGCGTCTACTATTGGTTAATAAGAAGTACACGAACGAATATGATTGGCTCTTTAAAACGTTTTTCAAAAAGTGGATAGGGTTCGGTTTCACTGCGCCGAGGAGGCACACGTGCAGCGCACAGCGCTCTGATAGGAGCGCGGTGAGAAAGCAGCCTCTTTATTGGCCTGTTGATTGTAGACAAAGACCCTGTTCAGTAGACTGTCTAATGTTGGCCTACCTGCGATTTATGAAAATAAAATATGATGGGTAGCCTATATTTACCACGAGAGGATGCATCTTCACCGATTAAAATGAATAAAATAATTTCTAAAGATTACCAGATGGGTTTAACATGGTATATAGACAAAGATGTGTTTAACAAACTCTCTCTATCAATGTTATATCTGTGGTTTTGAGCTCGTCAGATTGTAGTCCTAAAACCCGGAAATAAATTACTTCTGGTTGGTTCAGCCATACCTATGGGAAAACAATCGGGTTTTGGGATAAACGTCGAAAATAAGGTCTGAGGTTAACACAGGCTTAGGAGATCGTATACGTTTTGTTCTATGATATAATATCAGCCAGTTAATATGACCATTAATAATTATGAACCCTTTATATGTTTTAAAAATATATATAAATGCCTCAAAATTCACAAAACGTGACGTTATCTGATAAAGATTATCTCATGGAACAAAACGTATAGAAACCCCTAACCCTGTGTTTAACACACACCATATTTTCGGCGTTTATCCCAAAACCTTAGCAAAACGCCATTCATTTCCCCATAAGCGTTACCATGTTAAACCATGGCAGAGTTAGTGCCTACAAAAAACGCCATTACTATTTTTCTCTGGCATTGTAGAAAACGTAATCGTGGACAGAGTTGTCACATGATACTGTGTTTGCAACTACAAAAATGTCCCGCGGTGCTTTACCTTGACACACCTGTGAAACAACCCACCCCTACTTAAGTTTCACTTTACGACCTAGTTTGACAAACACTGGGACAAGTTAACGTATTTACTTGATTAAAACATCATATTTGAATCTCATGGAACAGCAGTAGCCTAGACATCAGGTAAGTCAGTCTAACTACAATTAGGCTACAGGGTTCAAAGTTCCTTATGTCTTGATGTTTTCACTATGGATTTGGTCTAGTATCGTTTGACCAGACTCGCAAAGCAAGATTTTACGACAACATTCCTTCTCTGTAACGCTCTCTGTTTCTGCACTGCATTACAAATTGATATAAAGTAGGCTAATACTTCTTTCTTTACCTTTACCAACTGTATCTAATAATATAAAACAATATCTCTTTCTGAGTGCAGTGGGCATAAGAATGTTGCTAATTCCCACTTTGCACAGGAAAAGTTCACTTCCTTCCATTTAAAAGATTAAAGTTCAATACTCACTGACTCACAGCTTATTAGCTTATCAAATAGATTGATTTGTAGTCACAAAGTAATACATAAACAGTTTTATTGCTCTTGCCTTTCAGGTGAATCAGTGGGACTTTCCCTTATGAGAATGTTTTGTACCAACTTGTTTTATGGAATATCATTTGAAATGTTGAAACACAATGGTAAATAGTCACTTTGCAGACAGACAGACGGGCCAATAATTGCACTCACAACACATAGCCCCTAGACATGAATATCATACAGACCGAGACAGGCAGAGAAACAGTGATGTCAGAGCACCTGACTTTAAACCCAGAGCCAGATGAAGAACGAGCTGGAGGGCCTTCTACAACCAGTAGATCTGCTGCTACAGGACCTCAAACACCTGGATCGGAACAACAGGGCCTAGAGCACAGGAGGATGGAAGGAGAAAAGGGGGAAGAGGATGAGGAGGAGGCAACCAGCTCAGCTACCTTTGAGCCTAGCACTTTGCTATGGCTGGGAGACAAAGGGATGGTGCGAGAGGGAGAGAAAGGAAGTGTAGCGTCTGAGAGCAAGGGAACTGAAGGGGAGGAGAGGGAGATAGGGAGCCAAGAGCTTCTGGAGGAACAGGAGAGACAGCAGGAGAGTGAGCGAAAGGCAAAATGGAGAGAAAGCATGCCAGAGGGAGAGAGATGGACAGATGAGGAGGTGGAGGGAGGCCAAGATGAGAAAAGGGATGGTTTGCTTGCAGATGATGAAGATGAGGAGGAAGGCCAAGTCAATTGGATGCCAGAAAAGACTATGCAGGGCTTCACTCCGACAGTGATAGTGCGTCCATCTAGCAAATGGGGGGAGTTCCCACCCGAAAATAACTACTATGAGGAAATGGACACTGAGAAGAGTTCTTTCTTAGAGCCCCAGACACATACAGGCCCACCAGTATACTACTACCCACAATGGACAGAGGAGCGGGACAACTACACACGTATGTACCAATGCCGTACCAAAACCATTTATGTCAATTGGGGTCAGCTCCATTTCAATTCTAATCAGTTCAGGGATTGAAGGGCATTACTATGAAACAAATATTTGTCATTATGTTGATTTTTAAAAAATACAAATAATTTATGGTACTTTTTTTATTTTATCTGATCCGTTCCCCCTGAAGCTAGGACAGCAGATTCCCTGTTCCCTGCCCATCTTCTGAAAACATCTGAAACCCTACCTCAAAGAGTGTTTAAAATAATCCCACAGCGCAACCCTTTTTTTTCTTCTTTTAAGTCTTAATTTGTTTTTATTATAATACTACTTTTTTGTTTTTATTTAAACAATTTTCTCCTATTTGGCTCTAATTTAATTGAACTCAGATTCCTCTGTTATTTAGATATGTGTTGCGGTGATGTTCTGAAACTTGGCCTGGGCATTGGTGCTGCAGCTGTTCTATTCCCTCTACTCGTGTGGGGCGGCTATGCCCTCTTGCCCTTTGATGCCCCGCCACTGGACAGCGCCCCTCCCAGGCTGGTGTACACACTGCGCTGCTCCTTCTTTGCTGTCATACCCATCATTCTAGGTAAGACTGGACTATTAGGGTAGGGCCGCGATATGCTGTTGTTGCCTATCAGCCATTTAATAGACTCATAACGTGTGTTACTTCTTGCTCTTGGCAATGCTAATGTTTTAATAAAGAAAATTGAACTCGCATGTATGCATTGCTTTGCTGTTCCTCACTTTTTTTGTCTTATTCAACCTCTGGGAGGGAAACAATCGTCCTCTCCCCCTACCTCTATCCCCATCCCTTGCACTGTCCCCCTTCCCTCCTCTCCCCTCCCAGGTGTGCTGGTGCAGGGGGTGGCGCGGCTGCACTACGGCGCCTTAACGCCGCTCTACGAGGGCAAGGTGGGGGAGGAGAGCCGGGAGATGGCGGTGCACCGGCACTACGTGGTTGACTCGCTCTCCCTCTTCCTGCTCTACTTCCTGCAACTGGCCGTTATGGCCACCTACATCAGCCAGGACATGCTCAAGATGGTGCCACTGCTCACCATCATCTTTGCCTTTGGCAGGTGTGTGAAATATATGTTCATCCCCGACGTGGCATCACTAGATAATCAGCCGTTCTTGAGATTGGGCATACGTCTGGAGTGTAGTCAGCCTAAAACGTGGCCATTGTTCCCCTTTCTCAACAAGGGCCATGGCTTGTGGAGGGATAGGTAATACTGCTTCGTGGATGCAAAATGGGTTGTGTTCGTGCAGATGGGTAGTAGCATTCCCTTATCACTGATCCATACTTTCAGTCAACATTGTTATCCTTATATTTTCTTACCTTTTTATATCATGTTTGTAAACTCTTGATACGTTCTCTGTATATTATCTCCATGTTCTCTGACCCATAGAATTATCTGGTATTCGTTTTTTGTTCTGCGTCGCCTTTTGGAGATTTAAATTAGTCTCGGCAGACTGGAATTATGATGTTTTCTGTTACTTCCTGCTATCTTCAAATTACTATGTAGTCTACCTTAAGTTTAAACTGGGGCAATATGACAGCGGTTACTAATATTCACTGAATATGGGCGAGTTCGTTTTAACATGGCCAGTGCCCTGGGTGGGCAGAGTTTTAGACCATTCCATTGGTCCTTAAGTGAAATCTCCACCAACCCAGGCCATGCAAAATGAACTTGCCCCATGTCTCTTCTTCTATAGGCTGAACTACTGGGTTCGTGTGACCCAATTGGCTGATCTTGTTGTGATCTCTCACCCTACAGGCTGATCTACTGGGTGTGTGTGACCCTAGGCAGCAGTGTGAGGGGGTTGGGCTTCGGCCTCTCCTTCCTGCCCATACTGGTCATGCTGGGCGCCAACCTCTACTTTGTTTGCTCGTCACTCAGTGAAGGGGCTGTCTTTGATGTGGCCCCGCCCACCACTGCTCCACCTCCCCGGCAGAGTTGGTGGGGCTAAGGAGGAAGAGGAGTAGATACGCCCAGTCCTGAAGCCTAGATGGACCCCCAGTCCCTAGACACTTGTGTAGATCTGATAAGGATAAATTACATAGGAATATGTCCACTTTGCTTTCTGATAGACCAGGGGCATGCTCAGTAGGCAAACATTGTGCAACCTTGCAGATAGAAATGTATTCTTTACTCTATATGTCAGAGATGCAAGTGTGTTCACAATATAACACACATTCCCCAATGTTTTGCCCTACTGAGGTTTGTTTGAAATGTTGTTGGTACCCATTCAGCTCTACACAACTGTCATGGTGTTGATTTGGAAGGAGAGAGGGGGGAAGAATCAATCAAGTTCATCAGCTTGGATTTCAACTTCATCTGAAACATTGGATTGCATTTGCAGTGGTTGATGGTGAAATACAATGACTTGAGGCTAGCAACCCCATAGAAGTTGCTTGTAATTGAAGGATCGTGTGCCATACGCCCTATGGGACTCCCAATCACGGGGGTCTTCCCCAAGTTTACATTTATGAAGACTTGAATGCAACTTTGCTGGAGTATAAACCTAGTGCAGAGTTGACCATTTTAAGAAAAAAGAAAAAATGTGGTGTCAAACAGGCTAGAAGCCCATAACAAGGAATAACAAAATATATTTAACTGAAGTAACCAAATACAATTACCAATGGTGTGAGTGGTTGCGTGCATAGATGTGATAATGAGGGGTGTTGAATGGTACCCAAACAAAATGGCCACAAAAATGCTACAACCAAAATCCAACAGTGTTGTCTGCATGGAGTCTCCTCAATGAATGGGGAAGAGGTGTGTCCCATTTCGCTGACAACCCTCCCGGCTTTGCCCACCGACATCCTAATAAGGAAAATGAGAGAATACGGCTGGGAGGGTTGTCACAGCGGATATAATTGTTTCAACTGTGCAATGTTTACATTTCATTTCCAAATTTGTACAGCATTTAATACTCCCAATGGATGGGAATGAAGTGTAATTTAATGACTACATGCAATATGTGCCTTGTCTGTACAGTACCATAAAAAGCAATGAACAATCAGTACATTGTTTGTATATGGCAGCCAGCTGATATTGTTGTATTCCTTTTGGACATAGTCGTTCAATATGTTTACACTCATAATGGAATGATGTTTCTCAAAGCACCTAATATTCCTGAGTTGTGTCATGACATCATGAAGCCAAGGGATGAAATGAGGGTTGACAGCCAGCTCAAAAGATGACAAGATCCCTTCTTCACTCAATTTGTCTATTTAATATATAAAATACGGTAAAACATACGCAAAAAGGTTAAGGGACTTGGATACTTTGGTACAACAAACACTTTTGTAAAAGCGGTATAGAATTTTAATAACATCAGTGCATACATTGTATATGAAAATATACACAAAATGTATATCGTTCTCAAAAACAAAAATAACCTTTACAACGAAAACCCAAAGCAGACTAACCGAGCACAATATATTAGCTATCATTTGTTTTTCTTACGCTACATTTTTTACGAGGTTCTTACTCATTTGTGATGCATTGTGATTTTTTAAAAATGTAACGAGCATTTATTTGTTTTGTATAATCCCACGCATTTACATTTTCAAATTCGGTTAATTGCTAATTTGTCCCCCCCCCCCCACATAAATAAATGTTCATATCTTAATCAATATTGCAGCATTTAACTGGTATTTTCCTTCATTGCATTTGCTATGTCACAATAACTGATTGTGCAATTTTAGCCAGTTTCAAGAAAGGAAGCCAGTTTCACTTATGTATATAAGGTCGATTAAATAAAAGGTTGAATATCCTACACAAAATACCAAAAAAATATAAGCTCCATAATAATAGAATATTAATAAAAGACAATGGAACTGTCACCAGCACAAATAAACACTTGAAAAATAGTAAGATCTAGAAAACATTTTACACAAGAAAAAAAGGGTGCAGGTTTTTCATTTAACATTATAGATTGTCTTCAGACTACATTGCTAGATTGGACAGAGAACCTTTTGTACATGAGTGGCCTGCAAGTGTCAGGGTATTAAAACCAAATCAGTGTGGTGTCAAATGTCTCAAACCAGAGGGACCTCTCCTTCAGACTGAGGTGGGCCTGACTACACAAAAGTTCAGATAGAAATGTAGCGTGTAGAAAATAAAACCCTTTGTCATAAAGAATTGGGCATGGATGTCTGTTCTAGACATTACATTTCTATCTGCAACGTTGCACCCCACTAGAAAGGTCACTGGTGCCAGCCATACGCACTGAACCCTGGGATACTCTGAGCAGGCAATGAAACTAAATCTGTGTTGCATAATGTACAGTAGATACATTTATAGAAATCAACACCGCCTTCTTACATTGTGTTAAATAGGACAACTCCATTAGACGTAGCTCACGGCAGAGTGTGAAGCATTTGAAAACATGATTTCATATGAATGATTAAAATGTGATTTCAAAAATTGGCAAATTACTTTAAATAAAGTAGCATTCGTTTTCGCTCAGCCTAACAGTGTATACTGTAGTTTACGAAGTCTGATCCTTTTAAGACAAAATACCATGATTCAATGCAATTGTACTAGTTTAATAGTACAATCCATTTTATTTCTATAATTTGTTATAGTGGTCTATCACTTGACTTTGATTATTGGGGATTGGGTTCAGCGCGTGAGGCCAAAGGACATGTTGACGCCGCAGCCAAGCAGGCCTCAAGAGTGAGACAGAAAGTGCACACCATCAACACTAGCATTATATAGGTTACTGAAACAAACTTCTCGGCTACTGCGGCAGGACTCCTGCATCGTAGCTCGAAACATATCACAATCACACTCATATGCAAACAGATCCACTGAGAATGAACACATTGCTTGTTTTAGGGATACCTAGCGAAGTCTATGCAAATATATTCATATGTACACACATCTGTATTGAAAAGCCTACTGCTTTGCTGCCAACTGAAGCTATAGAAATATAGAATATGTATTTTTCCATTCTGCTGAAACAGCTCTTTTGAAACATTGCAAAGAGCTGCAGAAAGCTAAGGGAACATCAAAATGCTTTTGTATAATGGGTGATTGTATACAAAGTCTTACTCTTAATTCCCCAAAACTACAGTTCAACAGTTCTAACCTTTATGAATGTGTCCAAAATGCCAAGACCAAATACTTCCTTAAAAGAGAGCAACCAGAAGTCCAAAAACAAACTTTAAATATGCATTGCATTGGGGTCTTCTACTAGTAGAATGAGCCTTAAGAAGTCCTGTGACACGCATCTCAGAATCTAGCCTAAATTCTGGTGCAACAAAGATTGCAAAAATTCCTTCAGAATCAGAAAGGAAACACAGGTGACGACACAACATACATCTGAGCATAGAGATATTGAGAGCAGAATCAAAGTCAGTGTTTTCTTTACTGTTTCATGGAGGTGGTCAGTCATAATAACTGAACAATATTCTTCAGTGTCCCTGTACTGCGTCTGAGGCATTTGGCATTTAGGAAAAGAGGTTGATATCGGCACTCTGGCAAGATGCTCGATTTGGCCTTGGCTGACAGTGCCAGTTGACCACAGAGTGCCACCTGAGGCTTTGGCTGGGGTGTTGGAAATTGGTGGCAGCGGCGGGATCCATTCCTGTGTATCCCTGACCGACCGGACATCCTGTTTGCCCGTCTGGGGTCTCTTCGCTCAGTGCCACTGATGAAGCTGAGCCAGCAATCTTTGCAAGCAGCGCTCGTCAAAACAGTCATTCCCAAAGTGCATTTTGAAGGGGTGCTTTCTGAAGCAGACAGTGCTAATTATATCTAACAACAGAACTGAAGAGTCAACAGGGCAGAAAGTCCCACGGTGAAAACTAGCACTTGTGTCAAGCAAACACAGCAAAAGCCTTCCGTCGTACTGTTAACGATAGTCGTGCTCAAATTAAAATACGTGACGCGTCGACTAACGTCTCTAGATTCACTTTTACGTCTTGTATAAACAGCAATGAGCAGTCAAAACATTTAGGAGAATATGTTCTATTTTAAATCCATCCATTATCTTATCATCCTGATAGCGCAAGTGTTAATTCCCACAAAACACACAAACTCAATTTGAGCGGGACAGCATCGAGATTCTTTGAGCCCCCATATTCACTGCGCGGCCCAATACAAAATCCAACAGCACACTATAGCATCCTCCCCTCAGGTGGAGCACAAGCCCATACATTTCTGTCTCTGCTTTGAGTCCTGGGGAGCTGGGTAGGTGGAGGTAAATTCTTTGGATGGAGGCAGGGAAGAGGGGGTTGTGTGGGGGTGGCAAATGGCAGGTGGCGGCGGGGGGGTGTTCTGTGTTTGTGGTGCTTCAGGGGTCGATGATGTTGGCGCCATGGCCTCTATGTGACCCACGCGTCGAGTCTCATGCGTTTTATGTTGGCTCCCTCCTGCTCCGCCTCATTCTGGGCCCGCAGGAGCTCCACCGAGGGGCTGAATTCGGGGGGCAGGGAACGGCCAGGGTTGCCCATGTTGCCCGCTGCACTTCCGCCAATGCCACCTCCTCCTCTGCCGCCTGCCGCAGGGTCGTCGCGGTCGTTGCCCTCGTAGGAGCTGCCGTTGCTGCTGAGGCTATCGGCGGGGGAACGGCCGGTTGGGGGCTCCAGGCACAGCAGGGAACCAGGGTATTGTGGCGGGGGCGCGGCCGCCTGGACGCCCCCCCCGGAGGAGGACGGCGGGGGGCACGGGGAGCGGCGGTCTCGGCCAGGCGAGATGGGCTCAGACTTGATGCTCATGTTGGAGTTGGTGTTGACAGTCAGCATGGTGCCCTGAGGTATGTGCCCCACCGGCCTGAGCGTCAGAGAGGGAGTGATAAGTACAGGAGAGGGGAGGGGAAAGATGGACAAAGATTAAGCACAGAGATGGAAATTAAGAGAAAGAGAAGGAAAACAGGACGGGTGAGTTTCACTTGACAATTACAATATATTGCAATACAAGCATAGTGACAGGTTTCTGATGTGAAGTTTTGGAGGGAACCCCTAATCACAAGACAGAGCACCAACAAGGCATAGTAGTAGCAACACCATTTGAATTGATGATCAAATCCATTCCAAGCAATTGACAAGTAAAAGTAACCCTCAAGCTCCCAAAACCCATACAAAACAGGCCAACAGCATTAGAAAAGCATGAAATTGTCTGTGTATGAAGGAGTGATTTGGCAAGAGATCATGGCGGCTAAGGAAAAACAATCCAGAAACTGGGTTTTTCAAAAATCCCAGTTGGAGGATTCCCGGTTCCGGAATTTTTGAAAAACCTGGGAACTTTGGTAAGGTGTAAATCACCACCACAGAATTGACATGCCGGGGCAGCCAAAAGCGCACAGACATGACATAGTACGGAGAAATACAGTACCGGCCCAACCACTCATCTCTACCCAAGAGGAGGTTGGACTGCGAGGCGCTGTGGGGAGAAAGAAACATTGGAGCACTTGCAAAAGAAAATGACAGAGTATGTAGCTATGTATGTGAAAGGTGTAAATGAAGGGGTATATTAGTATTCATCAATCTACCGATCCATCTATACAGCAATGCAAACAAAAATAGATGGATATAATAATACATTAATGGAAATATGTATATGTTAAGGATAGATAGATCATAAATAGATTGAAGTTGTGCCCAATCCCATTTCTTCCAATATAGAAGAAGCATTAAAAAAAATAAGAGCTGTGACCATCACATTTTCAGGAGCGGTAAATAATATTTCATGGTTTTCATAAGTGGTCTCTGGACAGTCCGTTGCCTGATTCAATCGATTCAATGTTAGTGCAAGCCTTTGTGTCCCCCTGTGGTTAATGCTAATATGTCACCATCTGGAAAAGACACCTCTCTCCCTTTATAATAAAAGACTTTGCTTACGTTTGTAAATGTATTTGGCATTGTCCTAAATAAAATTGTTCTGAAAAAGGGTCTGTGTTCTTAAGGAAGGAAAACATGGAATAGAGAACAGTCCCCATCCACCCGAAGGTACACGTGACACCTCAGCAAAGACATTCACCTCAGATTAGCTGCCAGACTGGAGATCTGGCTAGACAGGTCCCCGCTCTGTTTGTCCATGCCCCACATGCTGTGGACAAGAGGAGAGAACACACTCAGTCACACAGGCTACTGAGGCTGAGTGTGTGTGCATGGTGGCCATTTTGACCTCTACTACTTGGGTCAATTGACCACCGGAGGATTTGGCTGGGCTGGGGGGAGGTATTGGTGCTAGCAGTGGGATCCATTTTGACCTCTCCTGTTCGGGACAAAACAGTGACTTTTCTCCTTCAGGCCTTGAAGACCCGCCTGTTAGCAGCTTTGGAGGTTCTAAGCAACTACGCTATCCTGTGTGCTGCCATCATAAAGCTGAGTGTGGAGCCACAACGCAGCATAATACGACCGCCCTTATTGGTGCCCTGTGTGAGGAAAATAATACCTGGCATCTGACCTAAGATAATGAGGTATTTTATCAGTATATAAACTTTAAAACAAATCCTGTATTAAGTCGCATCCCTAAAAAAAACGATGGTGCTTCAAGAAGAAAAGGATCTGGGGTGGCATATGTCAGTGACACCAATTCACAGACCCCATCTAAAGAATGTGAATTGCTTGCAGCTACAAATGACATGGGGACACTATGCTACATGACAGGAATGGCCAGTCGCATAGTGTTTTGATGGACAGGTCGACAGTCATCAATTGGTTTGTAGAGAATGGAGGAGGGCTTCATGGTTGCTTTGTGACGTGACAATGCAAGGATGGACTTACACCAAGTTGCTAAGCGACGCCAGACTAAGTTGTTGCTGTTGCTGCTGCTGTTGCTGCTGGGATAAAGACGGTTGCTGTTGCCACGACACGTTGCCTTGCAGCAGGCCGCCTGGTGACGCCAGGGCGTGGAGAGCGGTGATGTCAGCGCTCGTCAGCTGGTATTCTGAGGGAGGCGAAAGAGAGGGAAAATGGTTAATCCACATTCATTTCCTTTTATGTGCTGTAATGTTGAAATGAATCAATCTATATAGGAACTCTGTACACACTACTGCAGCTATGGTGCATTTTGCAGCTGTTTGTTACTCACTGTTTGTTACTCCGCCACTCTGAAACTACTGATTTTGGTGTGAGGGAGAAATGAAAACCAGAAGGACTGCAGAACTCGAAGGCCAGAGTTGTGCAATCCTGAACTAGTGTCTGTGCAATATATACACAATGCAAGCATGTCTATTGGACAAGAATATGAAACGCAACATACAACAATTTCAGAGATTTTACAGTTCAGTTCATATAAAGGATCAGTCAATATAAATAAGTTATTAGGCCCTACCATATGGATTTTACATGACTGGGAATATTGATATGCATCAGTTGGTCACAGATAACTTTTTTAAAAAGGTAGGGGCGTGGATCAGAAAACCAGTCAGTATCTGGTGTGACCACCATTTGCCTCATGCAGCATGACATCTCCTTTGCATAGAGTTGATCAGGCTGTAGATTGTGGCCTGTGGAACGTTGTCCCACTCTTTAATGGCTGTGCGAAGTTGCTGGACATTAGCGGAAACTCGAACACACTGTCGTACACGTTGATCCAGAGCATCCCAAACATGCTCAATGGGTGACATGTCTGGTAAGTATGCAGGCCATGGAAGAACTGGGACATTTTCAGCTTCCAGGAATTGTGTATAGATCCTTCCGACATGGGGATGTGCATTATCACGCTGAAACATGAGGTGATAGCAGAGGATGAATGGCATGACAATGGGCCTCAGGTTCTCGTCACGGTATCTCTGTGCATTCAAATTGCCATCGATAAAATGCTATTGTGTTCGTTGTCCAGATGCCTGCCCGTAACCATAACCCCACCATGAAGCACCCTGTTCACAACGATGACATCAGCAAACCGCTCACCCACACGACGCCATATGGCGTGGTGTGCCGGTTGAACATACTGCCAAATTCTCTAAAACAACTTGAGGCAGCTTATGGTAGAGAAATTAACATTGAATTATCTGGCAACAGCTCTGGTGGACATTCCTGCAGTCAGCATGCCAAATGCACACTCCCTCAAAACTTGAGACATCTGTGGCATTGTGCTGTGTGACAAAACTGAACATTTTAGAGTGGCCTTTTATTGCCCCAAGCACAAGGTGCACCTGTGTAATGATCATGTCGTTTAATCAGCTTCTTAATATGCCACACCTGTAAGGTGGATGGATTATCTTGGCAAAAGAGAAATGCTCACTAACAGGGATGTAAAAAACATTTGAGAAATAATATTTTTGTGCGTATGAAACATTTCTGGGATCTTTTATTTCAGCTCATGAAACATGGGACTAACACTTTACATGTTGCGCTTATATTTTTGTTCAGTGTATAAGCTTTTGTGGCAATCTGCTCATGCTTCAGGTAACCTGTGTTGTAAGCTGTTGGCATGGCGGAGAAGGGCAGCCCCTGCGCCAGGAGGCTGGGCGTTGTCACGGAGACCACCGGCGTGGTGAGCGCCTGGGCCATTTGTGCGCCGGCCAAACGCTGGGCATTCTGGGAAGAAAGGAAATTATGGAAAATGTTAGACCAAATAAACAAAGAATTTAAACCTTGGTGTTTGACAGAAATGAGCAACATGTTTAAAACCTGTGTATTCAATGAATGAAACTTCTGACATGATCGAATGTCAATTGTTGATACGGTTGGATTCATGACAAGCTAAGCCTTTCAAAATGTATCTCGTATTAGGTGGAGGTGTTGTCGGGAGACATCTTGTGATATCATGCATCACACACACAATAGTGGTGGTGGCATTGCCAGGTGAATGTGAGCGAGCCTTAAAGCTATAGTTCACATTTTAAAATGAATAACTTACTTCAAAAAGTGAATTATCCCTTTAAATGCATGCCATTCATTGTTTGGGTAACCCCATGCAGTTTCCAGATGGACAGGGAATGTGCTGCAAGTTGGTGGTGGCAACAAACTGCCAAGTGAAATGACACCCATCATGCTGCCCAACAGTGTCAGCGTTGATGGAAGAAAATGGGCCGACAAACGATGAAAATGATCCAAGCGGAGTATGTGGCAAACGTTGCCCAAAGTTGCTGCTAACATTCCCACTGATAGATGCTAGCGTAGCTTGAAAGAATCTTTATTTTTCACCTTAAATACAGCATCTGATCATAGTTGTAGGACTATATGCAGTCATGCTGGAGTCACACAACTACAACCCTAAAATCACATGCATTCCAGTGGCGACTATAAACTCATGACCATACCACTGGACCATAGCCAAAGAGACTATCTATACTTTGCCCTTAAATGACACACTCATGAGCGTTGCATTGCACACTTGTGACCATGTGAATGTAAGGGGAAGGTCAACAGTCATCGACACATGCGAGTGACAGGAGAGAGAAAAAATATATTAAAAAATTCACCTCGTTCACCATCTCCAGCTCATCATCTGTCTGCAAAGGGGCGGGAGCGGAAATAATTACGCCACTGACCTTTCTCTGAACCCAAACACATGAATCTCTAGTCTCGACCGACCGTTGACTAAAGGTCATGCTGGACAGAAGACCGTGAACAGAGAGAAGGTCCTGTTTGTCAACGATACTACACTGAGTGTACAAAACATAGGAACACCTGCTCTTTCCATGACAGACTGACCAGGTGAAAGTTATGATCCCTTATCAATGTCACCTGTTAAATCCACTTCAATCAGCGTCGATGAAGGGGAGGAGACAGGTTAAAGAAGGATTTTTAAGCTTTAAAACAATTGAGACATGGATCGTGTAATGTGTGCCATTCAGAGGGTGAATGGGCAAGACAAAAGATTTAAGTGCCGAGGTATGGTAGTGGGTGGCAGGCACACCGGTTTGAGTGTGTCAAGAATTGCAACGCTGCTGGGGTTTTCACGCTTAACAGTTTCCCATGTGTATCAAGAATGGTCCACCACCCAAAGGACATCCAGCCAACTTGACTCAACAGTGGGAATCATTGAAGTCAACATGGGCCAGCATCCCTGTGGAACGCTTTCGACACCTTGTAGAGTCCTTGCCCCGGTGAATTGAGGCTGTTCTGAGGGCAGAAGGTGGTGCAACTCAATATTAGGAAGGTGTCCCTAATGTTTTGTACAATCAGTGTATATTACTGATATTATAGTGTATGATATAATATTTTTTTTAGAACCTTTGCTTACTCTAGGTGGCACAGGTTGTTTTTCGGCAATCTGGTGGTTTTGGTGGAGGCACAAATCTAAAATAAAAATCTTTAACTAGAAAAAAAACAACTCCAAAGTCCATACTAGATTTCACTCTTGCTACGAAACTGAGATGACCATGTGCATAATAAGTGTCAACGAGTTTGTGGAAGGGGAATAGTCACAACCCGCATCAATTATTATTTTGATGCATATAAAGTCAACAAAACACAGACATGTCCCATTTAGTCTGGTAAAGCCTGGTTGACCCCAGTTAGACCTGGTATGGCCTGGTTCTGATTGAACTTGGTTAGTGGTTGAGCTCACCATCTGCATCAGGCTCTTCCCACCCTGAGAGGTGATTACCCGGAGGTCTGGCTTGCGGCTGTTGACCATCTGTGGGCTCTGAGGCGGGGGCGGGGACTTGGCCGGAACTACTTTCCCCAAGCTGTTGCCATTGGAGACAGAGAGGAGGCCCGGGGAGGCTCTGGCACTGACGTATCCGTTAGCTGGAGGGGGAAAGGAATGAAGCGAGATAAATGACAAAACCCATGCAGGTAAATCAACACCTAGGCACAGCAGTAATTGCTTAGTGTATTTAGAAGACGAAACCTCAGAGGCTAATAGTCCTTTTATTTCATCATCACTGATCTGAAAGGAGCTTATATGACATACAGCACAGAGCCATGTTTTAATCTATCCTTCAACTATACGTGGTCACAGAGGAAATTATATGAGGGAGGGGGGCTGCCTTCTTGGGACAGGTCTTTCTTCGTGCAATGCGATAATCGGAACGATGCAGAATTTTTAAAGATTTAGTGTTGGCATACACCAAGAAAACGCCAGGGGAAAATGTATTTCTTTCTTCCACAATTATAAAAATGCCTCCACTATGACAGAGAAAATGTTCATGGGGCAGGGTTGTAGTGCTGCCAGAAGACTCTCCAAAGGGTTGCTAAAATGTCTGTCCTCAAAACGGTTTGTGGACATAGGGCTCAGGTAGGCTACGACGCAATTAACTAACTCGCTCTACTGTCCAAGAGTATGTCTTGCAAGATCACATACGCCTAATGATTAATTAGTATTTTACATAGTAAAACCAAATATAATAGCATAGTAAGCCTACATTACACCAAAAACACTTAATCATATTTTATGAGCTTTTAGGAAGGTTAGCTCACTGAATCTGAATAGTCCCCCAAAAAATTCTAATGCGCCCAAAACTGAACAGCGCACGCCACTAGGTAGGATATAGTCTATGCTTTAATTGAAACAAAATACAAGAAATGCTTATAGTTTGAACACCATCTACTCCAATTCTTTCACGAAACAGTCATTCAAGAAGATCAAATGCATATTCCCATGAAACTGATTAAAATCAAATGATTGGCATGCAGATGCAGTTTGGACATTTCACCGGTAAAACGTGAATAATTATCGTTTATGATTGACAGGGATGATTTCCTATTTGTATTAAAAATAGAACATTTCAATCCAGGCTGTATCACAACCAGCCGTGATCGGGAGTCCCACAGGGCGGCGCACAATTGGCACAGCGTCGTCCGGGTTAGGGGAGGTTTGGCCGGGGGGGGCTTTACTTGGCTCATGCGGCTGGGTGTTAAGAAGAGTGGTTTGGCGGGTCATGTTTCAGAGTACCCATGACTCAACCTTCGCCTCCCGAGTCTGTTGGGAGTTGCAGCGATGAGACAAGATCAAAATTGGGGAGGGGGAAAAAATGGGGTAAAACACAACAACAAAAAATCTTCAGACAATAGGCATAGGCAGACATTGCAATTGGAGTATACATTTTCTGCATATTCTATAATGATATTCAATAGGCTACATCTGTCAGTACAAACTTTGAGAAATTATACAGTCATACTTTTTGCTCCCACACCTACAAAAAAAAAATACACTACCAACTGCACTACACCGCTGGTTGTGGGACAACAGACACCCCTGATGTGCTCCCAACACGCAACTCAATGAAAATGTTTTGAATGAAAAAGAAAAAAAAACAGCCCGTAGTCAGCTTGCATTGCTCGTGAGCTGTGAGAAAATGTGTACATTCCACAGCAAAAAGTATACACAGAGTACACAGAAAAACATGTTGTCGTGTCACACGATGACATATGACAAATTGTCTTTACACCATAATCTCTGGATTGCGTGCTTCAAGCCTTCTTAACACCAGGCCTCCCCTCTCGCCAAAAGCCTGAGGCTAGATTTGATTTCTCCCCAAGGGAGGGTTGACACCTGAACCTTCTGGGTCTCCCTCTTCGCCTGGCTCCCACATTGATCTGGTGTCTATCCAGGCAAGTGCTAAGGACACCAGCTGACGTCAATGGAGACATTCCAAGATGATCCGGGGCAGTCTCAGTAATAATGGGACAGTAATGGCAGAGAAGATAGAGGAAGAGATGGAGAAGAACTAATAAGGACTGGACCCTGGATGGAGTATATGATTGCTCTTGGCAATGTGACAAGCATAAAATATGTTTTTCACTTTCCCTTACTTTCACATTCTTTCAGCAGGCCCTTTTCTTGAAAAAAAACAACATCCACATCTCTAATATGCTGATATTTATTGAGACATTTGGAAAAGTTCTGTCATTTGAGCGTCTCAAATCTCTGTGCGAGCAAATCATAGTGCAGACATTTTTCTGTCTAGCAACTAAAATATTGGATTAAATATGCGTTTTTCAATGAGTACATCGATTTCTTAACACATTGACTGTCAATGAGCGTAGTATTGTCAGTAGAAGTGGTATTGTAGAGTAGTCCGTCATAAGGTTACTCACGGACTGGACTTGGGCATCCTCCATTTGAATTGTTCAGGTCTCCCCCGAGCATAGCACCTGTTGAAATGATAAACACTGGCTTAGCAAGGAAAATATGAACACTCCTAGCAGGACACTGAATTAAAATGTTTTTCAATTACTTTAACACATTATAAGTATTCAGATGTATATTGTTTGAAAATACAAGTAGTAGAATATTGGAATGTATTTGGAAAAACACTTGGAAAGCATTGGCATGCATTTGAAAATACTCAAATAAAATATATATATTCCCATGCATTTGAACCCAGGTCCTAGGAGTGTTTGAAATAATATATTTGGAAAAAATTATTATTAGTATTAGTATTTTAGTATTAGTATTTTATACTAGGCTATTTATAAAATGTCAAAATAGTTTCAAATGATTCCAATAGAAATAGATGATTTTGGCCACATTATTAGAAAACACTCAAATACACAGAAAGTAAATATTTAAATAATCAAATACACGTGTGTTTGATCCCAGGTCGTCTGGATTCATTGCTTCAAAACAACATTGATTTGAAACAGGTTTCCAATTCATTGAATTGGAGTTTGTGTGGAGAGGAAAGATGACCTCATTTCCCACAGATGCCACAGTAGAAGGCCGTCCCGCTCTTTCGCTCACCTGCACTGGCCGGTCGCTGTGGCAACCCAGGAGACACGGTGTTTCTCTGGAGCGCCGGTTGCTGGGGCGACAGGTGGTGGTTGTCAGACAGCGATGGCGACGTCACGTAGGAGGTGGTCACCATGGCGTTGCCAGAGTTACTGAATTGCAATGTGTTCTGATTAGAAGCCTGGACGGTGACGGGCATGGAAAATGTGGGGGGCGGGACCGTGGACTGAAAGAAAATTGATAGTTAGCATTTTTCAACATTGGTTCAGGTCTCTTGACTTGATAAGCAGACAATGGAAGAATAGCAGCATCAAACTGCTCTAGGTGAAGTGGAGTTTCCACCATATAGTTCAGTGTTTCTCAAACCTCTGTACCACCATTCAGTGCACTTATTTGACCTATCCCAGTGCTATCACCCATACTAGGGGATAGTGGCTCGCTAAGGGCAAGGTGTTTTAGATTGGGGGAGATGGTGAGGAAAAGGGGAGATGCTTACACTGACACCGTAGCGCTTGAAGAGGATGTCTAGGTCTTCGGTGGTCTTGCGGTATTTGTCGTCGTTCAGGGGGCTCTGGTCTATGGAGTCCTCTCCGTCCGGCTCGGGACTTTCGCAACCATTGAAGCCTTTCTTTCGCAACGTCTGTGAAGACAGGATGAAAAAAAGAGTGGTGGGAGATGAGAACAAAGGATGGGAGCTGAAGGTCCGTCTGGCTGAATAGGAACAAGTACAGTCGAGCTGTATTGTTGAATTATGCGTCTGAGGGAGGACAATTTCAAGGTACATTTGTGCGATAGCCTGGTTCCAGATCGGTTGTGCTGTATAGCCAACTTAATATGATCATTGTCATTGCGAAATGACAATAGGAGTTGGGTATACAGTACAAAACGAACGGTGACAATGCTAAGCATCCGATGCACTTCCTCAAAAATGCCCACCAAACAGGTGAGAGAGTTTCAGACCTCCAGGCTTGGCAAGAAGACACACAGATCAGATCAGTTCTGAGACAACATTCCCATTCCCTCTCTAGCTGCTATTTGTATTCTACAACACTGGAGGCTACAAAGAAGCGACGACACTTTGGCTGCAATAAGGTTCATTGTTCTGTGCAGACCTGGGCTCAAACAGTTAACTGTGCGTGATTGAGCTTGGCTGGCGCAGTGGAACCAATCGAAAAGTCACAAAAGTGCAAACCCTGCCCACCTGGCATTCCAGGCAGTCTCAAGCTAAAGTGGTACGGTCAGAGGCTGATGGCCCTTTCTGTTTGCTTTACCTCAATGATGTCGGCGTTGGTCCGGCTCTCGTGGGGTTCGTTGTACTCGGTGTACTTGAGCAGCACCTTGTCCATGTCGGTGCTGGCGTACTGGAACAGTTTGTTGGAGTGGTTGAAGATGATGAGGGCGATCTCACAGTCACACAGCACGCTCAGCTCGTACGCCTTCTTCATCAGGCCAAACTTTCTCTTGGTGAACGTCACCTGCATTGGGAGGGGATAGAGAATGAATCAATTCGATTTATTTATACAAGCACTTTTTCCCCCATCAGCATTGTCACAAAGGGATTTACAAAACATAATGGAGGGAGGTGGGAAGAGATCGCAGAGGTTGAGGAAAGTGAAAATGAGTTTGAGTTGGTATCTGTAGAAAGTGTCAATTTAGGTCATTAACGAGTGCCGACAGTGTTAAAAATCTGAGTGAACCGGCAGTGTGAGTTTCCTTTATCTGCAATGGAGTGAATTGGTGACAGTCTGGTTCTTCAGTGACATTTTCATTAGGGCACACTGTAGCAAAATGCTTCAAAACATTGTGCCACGAAAAACGTCTCCTTCCATTTCAGTGTTTTATTCAGTTTTGTGCCTAATGAACATGACCCACATGCAACTAACCCCATTCTCTTCAGCTTCCATCTCTTTGCCCTTCTCTTTCCCAACTCTCCTTCCCCCTGTTGCTCAGATCCCTGAACATGCAAATGAGATGCTTTGATGAGAAAACTGATAAGGGACATCAATATCCTTCCTTCAGAATACCCCCCCCCCCACACCCCCCCCAGATATAGAGAATCTTCCCACTTTTACGTCAAAAACACACATGCAAGTGCGCACACGGAAGAGCAATGGAGGACAAGGAAGGGTGTATCATCTACTGGGGTTATGCTTTTGTAATATGCTATTATGAAATGCTACTGTGGTGATACGTAACCTTTGGTCAGCAATTATGGATTTGATTTCAATGTCTCCTGCATGTTGTGTGTACATTTCGGAATGACCTGAGGCAATCACAGTTGTTATTGTAGTAGGAATAGTGAATGAGGTACATTGTCACGGAATAGTCAACATCATAAACCGACCATAGCATTGTACCTTAAGTGCAATGCTAATATGTTTTGTATGTACCCTCTGTGTATTGTGGGTATTTTCTGCGTTTTGCAATGTACAACCAGGAAGATTATTTTAATATTTAACCATTCATGACTAATAAATTAATCGAATATCACAACATCAGTCAAATAGGAGGGTGGTGAGTGAACAAGAAGCGGACAGTAACAGATTTCCCAAGACCGTAGCACAGACACAATCCCTCTCCCACACTTTTACCCTTTCAAACATACACGTATGCAAACACTCACCTTTCTCAACACACACCTACCCCCACACACACATTCACCCTTTGAAAACACACACGCGCACAGATCAGTAACTTCTGTCCCTGATATGACTGTGTCCACTGGCCTGCAGCTGCTGTGGACAGACTGATTTATCTGGAGCAGCTGTCCGCAGGGCTGTGTGTGACCTGATTGACTCCATGTCGGTTTGAACTCTGTGCCTACTCGGCCTGAAACACTATGCACTCTCAGAGAGCTCCAGTCAAGTCAAACGCACACCTTCAAACAAACTAAAAGATACACTCTGCACACACTATACTGTACAAACCCAGAAAACAGTAACATTACACTACAACACTGATACGATGTTCATTAAATGGGCAGTGACACTAACAAATTAACACAGGGAAAGATATACATTTGCACCTGTTATTTTTAGGAGGGAAAAAAGGCTAAAACTGTAAACCATTAGCTGAAGAGAAGGAAGAAAAGCTTAAAGTTATGTTTGACCTTTTTGGGTACATTTATTTCAACAGGTGTGTAGTTTGCACCGGTACAAACATTCAGTGAATCTGGCCCATGGTGTCAAATGGTCTAACACATACAGTTGAAGTCAGAAGTTTACATACACCTTAGCCAAATACATTTAAACTCAGTCTTTCACAATTCCTGACATTTATTCCTAGTAAAAATTCCCTGTCTTAGGTCAGTTAGGATCACCACTCTATTTTAATAAGAATGTGAAATGTCAGAATAATAGTAGAGAGAATGATTTATTTCATCTTTTATTTCTTTCATCACATTCCCAATGGATCAGAAGACACCCAAACAGACACCCAATTAGTATTTGGTAGCATTGCCTTTAAATTGTTTCACTTGGGCCTTCCACAAGCTTCCGACAATAAGAATGTTGGCCCATTCCTCCTGACAGAGCTGGTGTAACTGAGTCAGGTTTGTAGGCCTCTATACTAGCACACGCTTTTTCAGTTCTGCCCACAAATTTTCTATAGGGTTGAGGTCAGGGCTTTGTGATGGCCACTCCAATACCTTGACTTTGTTGTCCTTAAGCCATTTTGCCACAACTTTGGACGTATGCTTGGGGTCATTGTCCTTTTGGAAGACCAATTTGCGACCAAGCTTTAACTTCCTGACTGATGTCTTGAGATGTTGCTTCAATATATCCACTTAATTTTTCTTCCTCATGATGCCATCTATTTTGTGAAGTGCACCAGTCCCTCCTGCAGCAAAGCATCCCCACAACATGATGCTGCCACCCCCGTGCTTCACGGTTGGGATGGTGTTCTTTGGCTTGCAAGCCTCCCCCTTTTTCTCCAAACATAATGATGGTCATTATGGCCAAACAGTTCTATTTTTGTTTCATCAGACCAGAGGACATTAAGCCAAAAAGTACAATCTTTGTCCCCTTGTGCAGTTGCAAACCGTAGTCTGGCTTTATGGCGGTTTTGGAGCAGTGGCTTCTTCCTTGCTGAGCGGCCTTTCAGGTTATGTCGATATAGGACTCGTTTTACTGTGGATATAGATATTTTTGTACCGGTTTCCTCCAGCATCTCCACAAGGTCCTTTGCTGTTGTTCTGGGATTGATTTGCACTATTCGCACCAAAGTACGTTCATCTCTAGGAGACAGAACGAGTCTCTTTCCTGAGCGGTATGACGGCTGCGTGGTCCCATGGTGTTTGTGTACTATTGTTTGTACAGATGAACATGGTACCTTCAGGCATTTGGAAATTGCTCCCAAGGAGGTCTACAATTTTTTTTCTGAGGTTTTGGCTGATTTATTTTGATTTTCCCATGATGTCACGCAAAGAGGCACTGAATTTGAAGGTATGCCTTGAAATACATCCACAGGTACACCTCCAATTGACTCAAATGATGTCAATTAGCCTATCAGAAGCTTCCAAAGCCATGACATCATTTTCTGGATTTTTCCAAGCTGTTTAAAGGCACAGTCAACTTAGTGTATGTAAACTTCTGACCCACTGGAATTATGATAGTGAATTATAAGTGAAATAATCTGTCTGTAAACAATTGTTGGAAAAATTACTTGTGTCATGCACAAAGTAGATGTCCTAACTGACTATACTAAACTAAAACTATAGTTTGTTAACAAGAAATTTGTGGAGTGGTTGAAAAACGAGTTAATGACTCCAACCTAAGTGTATGTAAACTTCCGACTTCAACTGTACATCAACCCGCCTGGATTGGGAGGAAGGATGCCTTTTTTTCAGTATTCAAAGAGACAAGGCCACACATCTTTCTCGCCCATCTTATAAGGAGTCGACTATATTCAAGGCCCTTGAATAAGACCCTGGTCCAGACTATGAAGACACGGCCACACATCTCTCAGTCTCACCTGTCTGTTCCTCTCGTCGGTGATCCGTTGGATCTGAATCTTTTTCCTCCCCATGCTTCCTGTTGGTTGGTTGGGGTCAGTCAATCAGGGTCAAGGGTCAGAGGTGCCTCCTCTCAGACGAGGAGAGAGGGAGTGTAGCCTATTAGCTCTTTCTAGAGTACGGGCAGACTCATAAACAAACACCACGTGCAGTTGCGCACACACACACTCCTCTGCCCAGGTCTGGGGTGACGGGGCAGAGGGTCTGCCGTTGGTAGAGCTGGTGGAGAGTTGCCCTCAGTTCATTGTTCGCTCAGGTCAAAGGTCACCAGTTTCTCGACCGTTGCTGTGGTGAGGACGATGTCACTCCTTGAAGGGAGAGAGAGAGAGAGAGAGAGAGAGAGAGAGAGAGTTACGTCTACATTCCTCATGTACACACAGCCATTATAATGTGTTTTCATAGTCAACAACAACATAGTCTCTTCTATGTAACCAGAATCTGTCGTCTACGCTACACTGGGAGGGGGAAAAAACGAACCCCAAGCTATTAATGTATTAATTGGATTTATTCAGCAAAGAAGATTTGCTCTGAATACTGCAACTTTACTGTGAACATATCCGTAAGTACTGTGGACAGAGTTATGCGAGGGGAAAAACACGTCGTTGGTCAAAACATGTGGCTCAAGGACAATAGCCCAGGTAACACTGTCTGACCTGTCTGAGTACACACACCCCTTCACACCGTGCCAACAGCTATTATGCTTCTCCATCAGACAGTGTAAACACACACACCCCCCGCAGCTCAACGACAGAAAGGCTCTGACGTCACCCTGCTATTGTCATTCCTCCCTGGTCAGATGTGATCCCACACTGAGGAAAGGCATGCTAACCGCCGCTGGCGCTTCCAACCGATTAGCGAAAGCCCTCACCTATTCATAGAGGCTAGTCTATGACAACAGGTTGGCGTGCTAAGCGCTAGCTGCCCAGGAGGGGGAATTCCCATGCATAAGGACAGAGGGAGAGACGGAAGGATTACGACAGGCATCTAAAAATACCGGTGTTCACACAAGATGGGGGGGGGGGGGGGTTGTTTACTTCAAGGTGAGCGTGTTAGAGGAGAAGTATGTGGCTAGGGCTAGCATGTAGCATATTAGCGTGTGGCATGATGTTTCATAGGCTGAAGTTAGTTGACAAGATAAGATGCAACATGGGCAATTTCCTTCTTTGGAGTCAACTCAAACCTTGTTCCTTGGGGCCTAAGATTGGTGGGTGAAGCAATATCACAGCGGTAGTGGACACATTCACAGTTTCATAACATTCTGAAGTGATTTCAGAGTTGGATACTGTACATGGGACTGAATGACTAATAGATATCAGAAGCGCCTTTATTCGCCAAGTGAATTTAATCAGGCCCGGAATTAGCCATGTCCTCGAACATCAGCCACTTCCTGACAAAGCCATTGGTCCTATTTTTTCACCATAGTCCACACAATATGCTGACTAATTCAGCAGGGTTTCATTTCCGTTCAGCATACATTTTCATTACACGCATGAAGAGGCCACAAAAATGAATTATATCCTCATATTCCTCTCATAGGACTTTCCTGGAAATGAGACAATGGTGTAAGTAGTCCCACATCTCAAGAGGGCCTTATAAGCTCTTTATAAAACTGTGTTCAAAAACTTGTTTGTACCAACCGCACATTTTCAGAGTTTTGGCTTATATGAATTCATGAGTGGTCTTGATACAAACCCAGGCTATAGCCTACTGCCCTCCCTAAGTTGGGATCGGAAGCATAAGGGAAAGCATCTCTATTCCAATCTCATTCCATATGTTGTACAGTATTGCAGCTTCACTAGATGCTAAGTGCATTGATTACAATTAATACTCAGCTGGAGGGAAATCCTGCATACACAAGGGGTCACCAGGATCAATGTGGAGGTAAATTGCACTATAACAAAAAGGAAACCAGGTAAATTCGTGCAGACCATAGTAACCCCTGCCTCAGTCAGAACCCACCTGTGTCCTTTAGTACATTTGTGTCTGTGCCATCCACCTCCATATTCACATGCTGGAGCAGGTGTTAGCACACTTTCTGTTCAGACTGAACCAGGTTTTCGTCTAGAATTTTGCCTGTGCTTAATTCTATTCTGTTTTGTTTTTTTGTTTCATCCTAAAAAAAAATAACTCAGTAGTCCTTGCCGATGACAAGCATGCCTATAGCATGATGCAGCCACCACCATGCTTGAAAATATGAAGAGTGGTACTCAGAGATGTGTTTGCCCCAAACATAACGCTTTCTATTCAGGACATCAAGTTAATTTTGTTGCAGTTTTACCTTTGTGCCTAGTTGCAAACAGGATGCATGTTTTGGAATATTTTTCTTCTCACGGTCATTTAGGTTAGTATTGTGGAGTAACTTCAATGTTGATCCATCTTTAGTTTTTTCCTATCACTGATTTAATGTCACCATTGGCCTCATGGCGAAATCCCTGTATTGATACACCATCCAAAAGAGTAATTCAATAACTTCACCATGCTCAAAAAGGTTATTCAATGTCTGCTTTTTAAATGTTTTACCCATCTACCAATAGGTGCCCTTCTTTGTAAGGCATTGGAAAACCTCTCTGGTTTTGTGGTTGAATCGGTGTTTGCCATCTTCCTTTTAAAACTCGGTCCTCCCCTCCTGCTCCGTGGCTCGACGACTCATTGCGAGCTCACAGAACAGGGCTCCGGGCAGCCGAGCGGAAATGGAGGAAAACTCGCCTCCCTGCGGACCTGGCATCCTTTCACTCCCTCCTCTCTACATTCTCCTCTTCTGTCTCTGCTGCTAAAGCCAATTTCTACCACTCTAAATTCCAAGCATCTGCCTCTAACCCTAGGAAGCTCTTTGCCACCTTCTCCTCCCTCCTGAATCCTCCTCCCCCCCTCCTCCCTCTCTGCTGATGACTTCGTCAACCATTTTGAAAAGAAGGTCGACGACATCCGATCCTCGTTTGCTAAGTCAAACGACACCGCTGGTTCTGCTCACACTGCCCTACCCTGTGCTTTGACCTCTTTCTCCCCTCTCTCTCCAGATGAAATCTCGCGTCTTGTGACGGCCGGCCGCCAACAACCTGCCCGCTTGACCCTATCCCCTCCTCTCTTCTCCAGACCATTTCCGGAGACCTTCTCCCTTACCTCACCTCGCTCATCAACTCATCCTTGACCGCTGGCTACGTCCCTTCCGTCTTCAAGAGAGCGAGAGTTGCACCCCTTCTGAAAAACCTACACTCGATCCCTCCGATGTCAACAACTACAGACCAGTATCCCTTCTTTCTTTTCTCTCCAAAACTCTTGAACGTGCCGTCCTTGGCCAGCTTCCTGCTCTCTCTCAGAATGACCTTCTTGATCCAAATCAGTCAGGTTTCAAGACTAGTCATTCAACTGAGACTGCTCTTCTCTGTGTCACGGAGGCGCTCCGCACTGCTAAAGCTAACTCTTCTTCCTCTGCTCTCATCCTTCTAGACCTATCGGCTGCCTTTGATACTGTGAACCATCAGATCCTCCTCTCCACCCTCTCCAAGCTGGGCATCTCCGGCGCGGCCCACGCTTGGATTGCGTCCTACCTGACAGGTCGCTCCTACCAGGTGGCGTGGCGAGAATCTGTCTCGCACCACGTGCTCTCACCACTGGTGTCCCCCAGGGCTCTGTTCTAGGCCCTCTCCTATTCTCGCATACACCAAGTCACTTGGCTCTGTCATATCCTCACATGGTCTCTCCTATCATTGCTATGCAGACGACACACAATTAATCTTCTCCTTTCCCCCTCTGATAACCAGGTGGTGAATCGCATCTCTGCATGTCTGGCAGACATATCAGTGGGGATGACGGATCACCACCTCAAGCTGAACCTCGGCAAGACGGAGCTGCTCTTCCTCCCGGGGAAGGACTGCCCGTTCCATGATCTCGCCATCACGGTTGACAACTCCATTGTGTCCTCCTCCCAGAGTGCTAAGAACCTTGGCGTGATCCTGGACAACACCCTGTCGTTCTCAACTAACATCAAGGCGGTGACCCGTTCCTGTAGGTTCATGCTCTACAACATTCGCAGAGTACGACCCTGCCTCACGCAGGAAGCGGCGCAGGTCCTAATCCAGGCACTTGTCATCTCCCGTCTGGATTACTGCAACTCGCTGTTGGCTGGGCTCCCTGCCTGTGCCATTAAACCCCTACAACTCATCCAGAACGCCGCAGCCCGTCTGGTGTTCAACTTTCCCAAGTTCTCTCACGTCACCCCGCTCCTCCGCTCTCTCCACTGGCTTCCAGTTGAAGCTCGCATCCGCTACAAGACCATGGTGCTTGCCTACGGAGCTGTGAGGGGAACGGCACCTCCGTAACTTCAGGCTCTGATCAGGCCCTACACCCAAACAAGGGCACTGCGTTCATCCACCTCTGGCCTGCTCGCCTCCCTACCTCTGAGGAAGTACAGTTCCCGCTCAGCCCAGTCAAAACTGTTCGCTGCTCTGGCACCCCAATGGTGGAACAAACTCCCTCACGACGCCAGGTCAGCGGAGTCAATCACCACCTTCCGGAGACACCTGAAACCCCACCTCTTTAAGGAATACCTAGGATAGGATAAAGTAATCCTTCTAACCCCCCCCCCCCTAAAAGAGTTAGATGCCACTATTGTAAGTGTTTGTTCCACTGGATATCATAAGGTGAATGCACCAATTTGTAAGTCGCTCTGGATAAGAGCGTCTGCTAAATGACTTAAATGTAAATGTAAAACAGGGAGTACATTTGTTTTCAGCACTTTCATTTCCAAAACTTGGTTTCTCATTGCTCGCTCTTGTCCGTCTGTAGCAGACATATGGTAAGCACAATATGTTTGGAAGATCAAATCGCATTTCGGCACCAAATTATCGTGATAATATCGTATTGTGAGGTCCCTGGCAATTTCCAGCCCTACATTAGCAGAAAGCCCAGTCTGGAAATGTATTTGTTCCAAACAATGTCTTTAAAATTTACTAAATCAAAAATGGTAGTTTTGAGATATGAATATTTATGTTGCATAAATTAATGTGAACATGTGTATTTCAGAATCAAGACATACTCCATATTTCAGAGCACACTATAAAAGGAGTATAATGACACCAAGATGTCTGGATCATGTACGGTTCTTAGATCAGGGTCTTACAGGAGTAATGTATAGGTCTAAAAAGAGCCTAAAATGGCCACTGTCATCATGATTTAAAAAAAATTGTGATACAAATGTAAAAAGCATGTCAAACATTCTTCCTCCTAATGACGTTTGCATGTTAGAATTGCCAGAACAATCTGAGATCCCTAAAATTATTTTGGGGCTTGGAAATCGCACAAGCGGGCTCGCAAACGATTGCCATTTCAAGAGTTCATGCAAAAGTTCCATGCGTAAGCAATACAGGCACATAGCCTTGAGTTGTAAATACAGGGCAAAATACATTCATGTGAACACAACAAATTAAAGGTGAATTAAACATCAACTAATTCGCCCAAACCGCATATCAGAAATGACAAAGCCACCAAAGCTCTCCATTCCAATATCACGACTGAAAACAAACGTAAATCGTATGTTATGACGGCAAGTACCATTTAAGACTGTGTTAGAGCAGGGATTTGCGTATGTAGTTTACAGACTGACATCACTGGCCATGACAGGCACATGAACTCCAAGACCACCCGGGGGTTCATTCCCTGTGATCATTTCCATTATCTAACAACATTATATATGCGTCAAGAGTGCTTCATCTGGATAGAACCCTATGGCACAATGTGACACTCCATCGAGGTAAACTGCATGCAAGTTACGGTCTAAATTTGGCAAGAAAAATAGTACATAAAAAGCTATCACCATATTCATGGTAATCCAGGACATTACGACTCGCTTTCTACCTCCTCCTGAAAATTAGATCTGTACTTGATTCCAATGTCTTTTCCAGATTTTTTATATTTTCTTCCAGGAAAGAAATGGATGGTTTTAGCCTCTTTGCACTTGCCCCTTTCTCTACAGAACAATTGTAAAGAGCAGCTGGAGAGGTCAGTGATTACATTGTGGATGTGCATAACCCCAACAGTCTACCATAGGAGAAAATCTAAAAAAAAAAATAATAATAATAATAATTAAAAAAAGAGTCAACTACAGAAGTTTGGAACCCAAATTCCCCCACACAAAAATATTCTCCATCCAATTGTCCAAAATCAAGACTGTGCCAAATTGTAGCTGGTTGAGAGAAAAAAAAATGATTCGCCTGCGCTATAGGTAGGGTTGCACATTTTGGGGAATATTCAGAGGGGGAACCTTTCCGTGGGAATTATAGAGAATAAATGCTAATTAATACCATTTAAAATATAGATGTTTTTTGCATTTGATATATTTACCATATCATATGGAGACAGAACCATAAACATTTTACCTTATCATAAGTAGAAAATTGCAAATGATTAAATTATTCCAATGGAAATTTTAAAAAATGTTTAAAATGTAGTTACGAATTTAACATTAGTTGAGTTCACTCTTCACATGGGATGATTTCACTGACCAACAAAAGGGAATATTGAATGATCCATCGCATCTCCCCAAAACTTTTTCAACATACATAAAATGATAGTCGAAAAACTAAAGCTTTGGTTGTCTTCCTCTCAGTCTTCCATGTCTTCTCCCTGGACCTCCTCAATGTCCACCTCTTGAACATCAGACTCTGAAGCATCATCTTTACTGTCACTTTCCAACCTTGAGGATGGCTCGTTGTCAGGCTCAAAAAGTCTCAAATTTGCCCAGATGGCCATCAATTTTTCAACCCTTGTATTGATCAGCCTGTTGCGTACTTTGGTGTGTGTTCCCAAACAAGGACCAGTTGCGCTCTGAGGCAGCTAATGTTGGTGGGATTTGGAGGATGATGGAGGCAACAGGGGAAAGAGCCTCAGCTCCACAAAGTCCCTTCCACCAGGTGGCTGATGAGATATGTTGGCACGACTGCCATATTGCATCTCCATCCCAAAGCCCTTGCTTGGAAGTGTACTTCGCCAGACTGCCAAGAACCTTGCCCTCATCCAAGCCAAGGTGGCGAGACACGGTAGTGATGACACCATAGGCCTTGTTGATCTCTGCACCAGACAGGATGCGCTTGCCAGCATACTTGGGGTACAACATGTACACTGAGGCGTGTATGGGCTTCAGGCAGCCAACTTCAAGCTTTTTGATGTATTTCAGAACTGCAGTTTCCTCTGCTTGGAGCAACAGTGAAGTGGGCAGGGCAGTATGGATTTCTTCTCTTACATCTGCAAGCAGAGTCTGAACATCAGACAGGATGGCATTGTCTCCCTCAAGCCGTGCAATGGCTATTGCTATAGGTTTCAGGAGTTTCAGGCTGCTTACCACTCTCTCCCAAAATACATAATCCAGGAGGATCCTCTTCATGGGGCTGTCCATATCGGCAGACTGATATGGCAAATTTCTTGGAGAGGCTCCTTCCCTTCCAGGAGACTGGTGTCATCATGTATGACACCACCCTAACGGTTGTTTCTGGGCAGCTTCAATGTGGTGCTCTATTTCTTCTCACTTTGCTTGGTGAGGTAGATTGCGGCTATATGACCTAGATGACCCTTAACATACATAAACATTTCCTTGGCTCTCTTGTAGTGTGTATCCATTGTTTTTAGTGCCATGATGTCCTTCAGGAGCAGATTCAATGCATGAGCAGCACAGCCAATGGGTGTGATGTGAGGGTAGGACTCCTCCACTTTAGACCAAGCAGCCTTCATGTTCTCAGCATTGTCTGTCACCAGTGCAAATATATTCTGTGGTCCAAGGTCATTGATGACTGCCTTCAGCTCATCTGCAATGTAGTGACCGGTGTGTCTGTGCCCTTGTAGAATACTGGTTGAGGGATGGAGATGATGTAGTTAATTATCCCTTGCCCACGAATATTCGACCACCCTTCAGAGATGATTGCAATACAGTCTGCTTTCTCTATGATTTGCTTTCACTCTGTTGAACCCTGCATCTAGAAAATGAGTAGATAAAGCATGTCTGGTTGGAGGGTTGTAGGCTGGGCGAAGAACATTCAGAAATCTCTTCCAATACACATCGCCTGTGAGCATCAGAGGTGAACCAGTTGCATACACAGCTCGTGCAAGACATTAAATCAGCATTTCTTTGACTACGTTCCTCCATTGAGTCAAAAAAACGTCTGACCTCAAATAGAAGTTGAGGGACTTTTGTCGGGGGTTGCTTGTTGTGAGCGCTGAGGGAACTTTATGCACTTGGCCAGATTATTCTGCATCTTTGTTGCATTCTTCACATATGATTTGGCACAGAATTTCTAAATGTACACAGCTTTTCCTTCTTCATTAGCTGCAGTGTAATGTCTCCACACATGAGTGCCCATGGTATTTTCCTGTAAAGATTAGGGGGAAAATGGTTAAATAAAAACCGAATACAATTCCATGTACAGATAAATAGTTAAGCATTTACATTAAACAACTCCTTTGTAAGATAAATGTTTTAAAATGAAACATGTAAATTAACACCCCTCACTTAGGCTCAAGCAAGCTAAAACCCACATGGTAGCAAAAACTAACTAGCAGAAATGTTAACAAGTTCGAAATGATTTTAACACACTTTGCTGTAGGCTACTATTTACTAGTTAACAAAAAATGTTGTATGTCGTATAAAATATATTCACCCGACCCAGTATTGTAATCAAACCTTACCAGAAAGCATGTAGTCCTTGGCTCAGACAGTGGAGTAGTGTGGGCTCAATAGCATCTCATTACTGTGCAAGATCTTGAGAACCAGCTGTACATGTGATGGAAGAATGCACTGCGCATGCAGAGGGTTGCAATTCCATTGAATTGGGGACAGATTAACCAAAATATGCCACAAGACCTAGAATTGCCTTATGTGTATTGCACAAAAAAAGGTTCACCGTTATAAGCTAACTTTTATGATGTAACTTATAATTTCTCCAAATTTCCAGGCTTAACTTCGCATGGAAAATTCCCAGAAATTTACCGGAAACTTTTCAACCCTAGCTACAGGACTGCTATTTTTATTTATTTTTTTATTTATTTTTTAAATAGGTCCACTAATACAGGACTAGTAAAAGGCCCAGAGCACAACTTGTGAAAAAAAAATTCTCAACCACTTTTTGCAGCACCCAGACTCTCCCGCAGTGAATGGCAACCTAACAATTTCTTGACTTTGCTGACATATTTGATTAGCCGTAGAATTAACTACAACAAGGATTGTGGCCAGCCCTATTCTCCCCGTGCGGCACTCGGCATGGCTACCCCCTCTCATTACTGTAATTGACATGTCCATCCTCCCTCTCCCTCCCTCCGAAGGCGCTGATGGCTCAATTAGGAGCTGGCTGGAGGACTGATTAGATGCCAAGATAATGAGGCTGCCGCTCGACTCACACCGAGCCAGAGCAGAACCAGCTCACTCTGTCAGTGACATTACAGGAACCCCAAAGAGCTAAAGGAGAGACGTAGCTTTCAACTAAAGCCCAGACTCAGACACTTTGGACAGGCTCAGGCAGGCTGGTCTGAAATAGACTGCTCCGGGTTGCTGAGACCTTAGAGACCGCCTCATTATCTGTCGAGGGCAGGCCTTCCGTCACCTTGGTTCAATCGACCTGCCTGGATGTCTCCTTGAAACGTCAACTGGGTGCTTTCGCACCCTGTGAAAATGTCCTCTGATTAAGAGAGAGTGCGCAATCAAGCCAGGCTAGGCATCTGTCGGTTTTGGAGTGGTGTACAGTAATTAGTGGCAGTGACCTTTTAGCAGATTACACATTGGTCAATGAAATGTGGGCAAAGTCCTAGAATGAAGGCCAGGGCCATCATGCCTTGAAGAGGGGGGGGGGGGGGCTTATAATACTCATCGGTTACCTGACTCCAGCTAATGGAGGGATTCCTCATTGTTTCACAACGGAGGACATGTTGAGTAAATCTCAGTTCTGTCATTTTTCTTGAGTCTAGGTTCAGTGGTTTGCAAAGACTTTGCTGGGTTCCATGCAGAGAGCTGCTCAAAGGTAGAGGCCTGACGGTCAGTATTCTTCGATACAGTTAAACCCCTTCTTGATCACTTACACTTATCCCACCTAGGCCTGTTGGTTTTTCCTCTGTAACCAGATTCATTTCATTATGGCTCTCTTGAATCTCGGAATTTTCCTTGTCACCTCCCTCTCCTTTGACCTTTTTCATTGATAGAGATGATCTCCTCATGCGGCAGAAATCCCACACTCCAGGGCTACATGGAGTCTCTTTACAATGAATCACCATTTGAGTCCTGTCACATTGGCTTCACATTGCAAACTCTTGCTGAGGAAAGAGTGTTCACAGGTCCTGTCAAGCTGGACCTGCACATGGTGCAGCCAGGTGTACTGCTACTAAGAGCAGTCAGGTCTAACACAATAGCTGAACATGGCAGGTGTGAACTAAATTGTGTCAAAAGTGAGTTCCTGGTGTGTCAACGAGTGACCATAAGAGTACATGGTAAACAGTTTTACACAGGGATTTGTCTAACATTGAAATCCTTGGGCGGGTCCAAACAGTGTAAAAAACATTTTATAACTTTTTCGGGATGGAAAAACCTTCAGTGTAAATGACTAAACCAGATATAAAGTAAGTAGAAAAGATAATGACCCTATATATATTTTTTATAACAATCTTTGAGAACTAGCAAATCACCCAAATAAAAGCTACAGTCATGGAACATTTTAAATGTATTTAACAGTATGTTCTGTTATGTTTGAGCAAAAGAACAAACAATAAGCCATGGCAGAATGCATAGAGTTGCAGGAAAATATTTTAAACTGCAAAATGTTCTCTCAGCTCCATGGCAGAACATGTAGAATCACAGGAAGTGCTTTAAAAACAGCAACATTTTCTCTCAGCTGCATGGCAAAATGTGTAGAATCTGCCTTCTTAACGATACAAGATCCAACAAAGTTTTTAGTGGTGTAGCATCCGTTGTTCCCAGCAGCTTTCCCCAAAATATTCATCTTCTTCCTGACGCATAAGGACAACTATCCTTAGAGCCCCTGTACCTCCAGTTCAACCAGACAAATTAAAGAAGAGGAACTGTTTTACTACTGTGGCCAACTTTAAAATGCAAACAAGCCAGGCCAGCCAGCCTTTATCTCAAATCAGTAGTGTAACTTGTGGGAGCTACTGTTCCTGCTCCTGTTGAATATGTGGTGAAGAAAAATACAATGTTTCCAGAGGAAATCAACATTTTGACCAACATGGTGAAATATTTTGGGCCAAAAAAAGTGAATTGATATAGGTTGGTGGGGAGGTGTTTAACAGATGTAAAAATACAATGAACAAAAATATAAAGGCAACAATTTCAAAAATGTTACTGAGTAGTTTATATAAGGTAAATCAGGCGATTGAAATGAATTCATTCAGCTTTAATCTATGGATTTCACATGCCTGGTAGTACAGATATGCGTCAGTTGGTCACAGATACCTTTTTAAAAAAGGTAGGGCCGTGGATCAGAAAACCTGTCAGTATCTGGTGTGACCACCATTTGCCTCAAGCAGCATGACATCTCCTTTGCATAGAGTTGATCAGGCTGTTGATTGTGGCATGTTGTCCCACTCCTCTTCAATGTCTGTGCTAAGTTGCTGGATATTGGCGGAAACTGGAACACGGCGTCATACTCGTTGATCCAGAGCACCCTAAACATGCTCAATGGGTGACATGTCTGGTGAGTATGCAGGCCATGAATGAACTGGAACATTTTCAGTTTCCAGGAATTGTCTACAGATCCTTGCGACATCGGGCCGTGCATTATCATGCTGAAACATGCAGTGAAGGCGGTGGATAAATGGCACAATAATGAGCCTCAGGATCTCGTCACGGTATCTTGGTGCATTCAAATTGCCATTGATAAAATGCCTTTGTGTTAGTTGTCCATAGCTTATGCTTGCCCATACCATAACCCCACCATGGGGCACTCTGTTCACAACGTTGACGTCAGCAAACTGCTCGCCCACACAACACCATACGCGCTGCCTGCCATCTGCCCAGTACAGTTGAAACTGGGATTCATCCATGAAGAGCACACTTCTCCAGCATGCCAGTGGTGAGCATTTGACCACTGAAGTCAGTTACAACACCTAACTGCAGTCAGGTCAAGCCCCTGTAGAGGATGACGAGCACGCAGATGAGCTTCCCTGAGGTAGTTTGTGCAGAAATTCTTCGGTTGTGCAAACCCAGTTTCATCAGCTGTCCGGGTGGCTCATCTCAGACGATCCTGCAGGTGAAGAAGCCGGATGTGGAGGTCACGGGCTGGCATGGTTACACGTGGTCTGCAGTTGTGAGGCCGGTTGGACGTACTGCCAATTTCTCTAAAACGACATTGGAGGCTAGAGAAATTAACATTAAATTCTCTGGCAAAAGCTCTGGTAGACATTCCTGCAGTCAGCATGCAATTTGCACACTCCCTCAAAACATCGGTCGCATTGTGCTGTGTGACAAAATTGCACATTTTAGAGTGGCCTTTAATTGTCCCCAGTACAAGGTGCACCTGTGTAAACAGCATGATCATTAATCAGCTTCTTGATATGCCACATCTGTCAAGTGGATTGATTATCTTGGCAAAGGAGAAATGCTCACTAACAGGGATGTAAACAAATTTGAGAGAAATAAGCTTTTTTTTTCAGCTCATGAAATATGGGACCAACACTTTACATGTTGCCTTTATATTTTTGTTCAGTATACTTGACTAGTGAAGTGGCCGTCTAACAGCACGTTCTCTAATAGGCTTGGGCGGTATACCTTACATCAGGGTATTTGGAAATAACCAAGGGATGGTTTTACAATACCATAAATATTACTTCTTTGAAGTTTTTCTATACATTTTAATATTTGTAGCTATTTTTTTAAGTAAGCATAAATACCTGCAGTCAACTTGTTCAATGCGTTAGGAGATAAAGCAGATTGCGTTCTTATTTCACCCGTCACATTATGAAGTTTACTTAGTTCCCCAAAACAGTTGAGCCAGTCAAGTGTTTGTTTGTAAATGGAACAACAGGAGAAACCGGAAGGTGATTCCAGCTGTGCATTGACAGGGGTTGTGTTTTATATTGAAAGTCAGTGATTTTTTGCTTCAATAGAGTGATAAGGGACATGCAACTATAATTTTCCTACACGGAAAATACATTAGTGCAACACATTTGGCAGAAAATAGCTTATTTTCATCAGATGACAGAAGTCCAACGCTATTTGGCTGGCAGCCACACAAGGGAGCTTACAATGAATAAGGAAGGTATTTTTGGCAAAAACGATGCATGGCCAGCATATTCCTAATGTTTAGGCCTATCAAGGAAAGAATGTAGCCAGCTACATTTCCTAATGTTGTGCTTTAAGTTCATCTTGAATTTTTACCAATAGATACCCATCTGTCAGAGTAGTGTCTGCTGAACGCCCGTTCGTGAATTCTCAGAGTTTAGAAGAGCAACTGAAGCACACACGTAATCTTATGCCGAGCAGAAATTTCAGTAAGAAGCATTTTACATCTGCGTTTACAAAAACAGCAAGAATATTTTTTTCCTGCGTGAAAAACTTTGAATTTTGCATTAACACTGGGCTTGGGCAGTATACCATATACAGTGCATTCAGAAAGTATTCAAACCCCTTGACTTATTCTACATTGTTAGTCTTATTCTAAAAAGGGATTAAATATAAAAATTCAGTCTACACACACACACAACCCTATAATGACCAAGTGAAAACAAGTTATACATTATTGTAAATGTATTAAAAATAAAACAGAAATACCTTATTTACATAAGTATTCAGACCCTTTGCTATGATACTCAAAATTGAGCTCAGGTGCATCCTGTTTCCATTGATCATCCTTGAAATGTTTCTACAACTTGATTGGAGTCCACCTGTGGTAAATTCAATTGATTGGACATGATTTGGAAAGGCACACACCTGTCTATATAAGGTCCCACAGTTGACAGTGCATGTCAGAGGAAAAACCAAGCCATGAGGTCGAAAGAATTGTCCGTAGAGCGCCGAGACAGGATTGTGTCGAGGCACATATCTGGGGAAGGGTACGAAAACATTTCTGCAGCATTGAAGGTCTCCAGAAACACAGTGGCCTACATCATTCTTAAAAGAAAGACATTTGAAACTAACAAAGACTCTTCCTAAAGCTGGCCACCCGTCCAAACTGAGCAATCGGGGGAGAAGGGCCTTGGTCAAGGAGGTGACCAAGAACCCGATGGTCACTGACAGAGCTCCAGAGTTCCTCTGTGGAGATGGGAGAACCTTCCAGAAGGACAACCATCTTTGCAACACTCAACCAAATCAGGCTTTTATGGTAGAGTGGCTAGACGGAAGTCACTCCTCAGTAAAAGGCACAACAGCCCGCTTGGAGTTTGCCAAAAGAAACCTAAAGGACTCTTAGACCATGAGAAAAAAAATATTCTCTGGTCTGATGAAACCAAGATTGAACTCTTTGGCCTGAATGCCAAGTGTCACAACTGGAAGAAACCTGGCACCCTCCCTACGATGAAGCATGGTGGTGACAGCATCATGCTGTGGGGATGTTTTTCAGTGGCAGCGACTGGGAGACTAGTCAGGATTGAGAGAAAGATGAACGGAGAAAAGAACAGAGAGATCCTTGATGAAAACCTGCTCCAGAGCGCTCAGGACCTCAGACTAGGGCGAAGGTTCACCTTCCAACAGGACAATGACCCTAAGCACACAACCAACGCAGGAGAGGCTTCGGGACAAGTCTCTGAATGTCCTTGAGTGGCCCAGCTAGAACCCAGACTTAAACCTCATTGAATATCTCTGGAGAAACCTGAGAATAACTGTACAGCAACATTTCCCATCCAACCTGACAGAGCTTGAGAGGATCTGCATAGAAGAATGCGAGAAACTAACCAAATACAGATGTGACAAGCTTGTAGTGTCATACCCAAGAAGACTCAAGGCTGTAATTGCTGCCAAAGGTGCTTAAACACAGAACTGAGGAAAGGGTCTGAAAAATTATGTAAAAGTAATTTGTTTTTACTAAATTTGCAAACATTTCTAAAAACTATTTTTGCTTTGTCATTATGGTGTATAGTGTGTAGATTGCTGAGGGGAAAAAACAACTGATTAATTTTAGAATAATCCTGTAACGTAACAAAATGTGGAAAAAGTCCAGGGTTCTGAATACTTTCCGAATGCACTGTATATACCATATACCGGGGTATTTGGAAAAAGCCATGGGATGGTTTCTCAATACTGTTGAACTATTTCTTTGTAGATTTTTTTCAAAAGTAACTACAAAAAGAAACATTGTATAAGTAAATACCTGCAGTCAACTTGTGCAATAAGGTTAGGAGATAAAGAACACGGCGTTCTTCTTTTCACCCTGTCACAATTTTTCATTATCAAGCTTACCGGTAGTCCCCAGTCACGTAGTGTTTGTTGACAAGCACACAACGACGAGAGACGGGAGCCTTGTGAGTCACTCACTGTTGTGCAGCATGCGCCAGGTGATCTAATTACAGTATGGAATCCACAACTAAATGTTTGCCAGCTACATATCTTATAACTCCTAAGTTAATTGTATAAAATGTGCTAAATGCTCTGCAGTCTCGTCTGATCTCGAAAGCTAAGCAGGGTCAGTTGGGTTTGAAAACCGTGCCCCTTGTGTGCAGTGACAGTATTACTGAATATCTCGGTATGCCAGTCTGGATACCACCCAAGCCTAGTTAAGAAGACCCCTAACTTAATTTGCTAAGTGGCTGAATTAATAAGGTGACAACGCATCATATTGGGTTAGCTTTTTGTCGTGTTTTGTTCATTTGCACAATGTCTCTCATTCGCTTGTAAATGTCCAAACTCACCAAAAATGACATTCGATAGTTCCTACCTGTTTAACTTCATGAGCTGGATTGCCTGTCTTTGCAATTTTTCCATTTTCCCTTTGCGTACGTTAGCATATTTAGCTAGCAAACGACATGGAAATTCTCTATCACTTGTGCAATTTTTTGGGGGGGCATTCTGGTAGACACCCAATAGGCTTTTTTGCGGGTTATTTGGCACCCCTTTGTGTACTAAGCCAGTAATACCGTAAATACTGGGGTGAGAGAAGTACAGTAGGGGTGCCAAGGCATTCATACTTCTTGTGCATCGCCGAGCAGCGCAGAACTGTTGTGAAGGAAGTTGTCAAGTAAGTAAGTTTGTGTTTATACATGACCTCCCGCCCTCACCTACCGTCAACCAATCATGTCAATGCAGAGCTATACGGAGCCCTCAGAATTGTTACAAAATTTGAGAGGAATGCGGCAAGGAGCTCCAATTGGCCACTGTGTCCCTCCGGAGGTTCCGCAATTGTGTCACACCATCCACCAGCCTCTGACCATATTTTTTGATCAAGCATAAATTGTCTCTTAGAATGGCATGTGATGTGTTCAGAAGGTTGGAAGTTCATTGGTTTCTGATAACAGCTTGAATGTGTACTCCATTGTTTATATTTATTTATTTCCCATGAATTCAACAAAATCAAAAGTTGGTTTAAGTCTGGGTGATGTTTTGTGTAACAAACTATGTCATACTGTAAGTAAGGCTTACAATAACTTGGGTTATACGAGTTTATTTTCAAGCATTGATAAAATGACTATCGGAGTCTACATGATTGTGTCCTTCAGACTTGCCCCAAAGCACAAGGCTGTGTCTGGCATACTTCTACCCGAGCAGCAGCATTAGAATCAGAGTAAGAATCGGATCCCTTGGGACCCTCCACACAACATAGCTGACAATTTCCAGGTCACATGACATTAAAATGATTAACGTTCCACTACGAATCTAAATCAAGGCCCGGAATCTAATATTAATGTCTGCTGATGCATCAAGAGGTTATGCATAAGCTAAAGGTTAAGTACAGTATTTAGGTGGACAAACAGCTAGGGAATCCATACCCTCTGTTCTATGGCACTGCTCACTTGGCTACAGAGATCTGAGCAAATTTTCCACATGAGATAACATCTGTTATATCTGAACAGTGGTCAAGGCCTTCAAAATACTTTGAAAGACCATCTCTGCATAAGAAGCTTTATACAATACAGTTTCCCTTCAAATGTAATTGGATTTATTAAAGGTATGCTGTGTGAAGGTATACAAATCTAAATGTGTAGGCCCCTATGTGCAGTACAGCATGCACATGGTATTAGTTGATCTCCAATCCCCAGCGTCACAGATTAGTGATTTGTTGTTTGTTTTAATAATCACATGCAAAGCCAGTACATCAAGGTGCAATACTTACATGAGAAACATTTGAGAGGTATAATGATTTTAAAATGCAGAGAGAGATTTGAAGTATAGTGATTATAAAATGCAAATATAAAAAAAGGCTTGAAAGTTTTATCAGCGTGCTCTGACATGTGTTTTTGCCTTTGATAGCTAGCCTACCTGAGTATTTCGTCACTACCAGCTAAATTACATTGAAGATGAAAGTATGACTGTTAATCCAGGGGAAATATATGGTCTACTGTGTGCAGCCTATAATTTTCTATTAAAAATAATTGTCTATAAAAAATTGTAATAGCAAGCCAGCCTACTCTAGGCACAGACAAGTCAAAGACGGACAGACATTCTGATGGCGCTTTCAAGCCAACTGGGAACACGGGGGGGCGAGGTCAAATCATGACGTCAGTGATCTTCAGGTCGGAAAGTTGATGTTCTAGAAAGATGCCCGAGTTGTCAACTTGGAATTCCGAGTTGGAGAACCGTTCAAAACGATTTTCGTTTTTTCCCCGTTTTCATAAAAGCACTGAAGTCGGAGAATTCCGAGTTCCAAGTTATTTTGAACGTGGCAAAAGACTGACAGTCAGACAACAAATCCGCTGTGACAGCTCGCTCTAGCTCTATTGTTTTTGTTGTGGCCCTGTTGTCAACATGCGCGCACCTCCACCGTTATAAACCGAGAGCTTTCACCGTTCAAACCATAATGGAGGGTTCATATGTCGTCTAGCGAAGGTGCTCTTTTAGGCCATTTCACAATCTCTGGCGAAGCCGACCGACAGCCATTAGTCTACCTTGCTTGCCAGCCTCAACTCTTACGAAAAATACAACCCAACCATCAAGTGCCATGACTGCGACAACTGAGCTCACCAATTATAATAATAATTTTTAAAAACAATTTAGGGGGTGAATAATGTTGTCAATACAAATTAGCCTACCCTCTGTCTAGAACGGTTTGATTAAAACAATACAAACACTCTTGTTCTTACGAGGGGGAAAAAACGAAAACGCAGGAAGCAAATGTATAATTCCACTTACCCTGAAATATTACATCCACAATCGTGTGAAAAGATAGAGGAATGGTTTAAAATAGAGGTATAATAAAAAGACGATGCGCTATAATCATGATCGACGTCTCAATTTAGATAAATCCACTCTCCCCTTCTCCGTAAAATGTAACTATTCCGTTCAGCCAAACGATACAATGTAGCTAGTGCACAACCTACGTCATTGAAACCGTTCATGAGTGACTTGTAAGAAGCCAATAGAAAGCTGACACTCCAGCATCAAAGCCAATCACAGTATAAATTACTGTAAATAGGAAGGGCATGAAGGAGACGGGATGACCGCCATGTTCTATAAGGGTTTTTGTATCCCTCCGCTTCTGTATTTACCTTTTGCATGATTTTGCATGTGGGTAAAATGTCACTGTGTGTATAGTCGAATGGCCTACCTCCCCGTGTTCATGTAGAAGACCCGTTAGCTGTTTTACAAATATGTGGTTTACAGTTAGGACTTTAGTATACATACAGAATGTTGGGAGAATCTCAATTGTATACTCATCACGTCCTCTCTCCTTCTCAAAACCCATTGGATGAGAAAGCCAGAGGTCCCTCCCCTCTGACCTTCTCCTCCAATTAATTTTGAAAAGGAGGCAGGAGAGAGGACTCAAGGAGTATGCAATTGAGATTTTCCCCTAGTGTTTGAGTTGACAGCAAAGAAAGTGGATATGTGGACACTGTAAAAAACCTCTGTGAAGTCTCCTCCATGATCAGAAGAGGGTGCCACTTCAACAGTATAGGCATGTATAGGCCTATTATTTAGGCAGCAGGTAGTGTGTTCTAATTATCTTGATTAATCAATTGCTTTCACCTCCTAAATCGATTGTTATTGCACAGAACATAATTTCCAAAGACCTTGTGTAAAGGAGGTCATGCTTAGTGAGTAGCCTACCTTCCCGCTTATTGAACTCAGGACCAACAGTATGGGTGTGTTCAAGCGGGTCACTTTTGTCAAGTCATCACCACCTTTCAAAATGTGTTGCATTCTGGGGATAAAAATTGTCCGACTTGTGCGTACATGTCAACTGCATGAACTTTACAACAACCATGTGATCAAAGGTCATGAAGATTCTCAGTTGCATAATCCTTGCGTCCTCTCTCCTTGCCTCCTTCTTAAAACTCATTGGATGAGAAAGCCAGAGGTCCCGCCCCTCTGACCTTCTCCTCCAATGGGTTTTAAGAAGGAGGAGAGGAGCGAAGTCATGAGGAGTATGCAATTGGGAATCTCCCAACATTTCTGCAGTTGCTCTTCACAACCTTAATCCTGCAGCATTTCTCAGTCTCAAATTTGTCTTGGGCCTAACAACACCCATGCCAATATATCCTCCAAACACTGGCTTCTCGGGCATTATCACTTATATAGAGCCTCCCACAATGCAGGCGATAGCTGCAGTAAGTAAATAGGCATTTTAACATCATAGATTTCGCTGGTGGTAATTTGTGGAATAGACACAGGCTGGAATGTCCTTTTAACCAATCAGCATTCAGGATTAGACCCACCGGTTGTATAATGTCTGCATTGGGGTGTTTTTGTTTGACCCACGCGAACGTGGCCAAAGACATGACTGAAACAGGAACTAATTTGCCTGGATGTATGTGTACCGTGGATATACATATAGCCTACAAATCAGTGTGATATTTGTGGCTCTCTCACTCTGTCAATTGATTGTAGGCTCCAATGTACACACATGATTTCAGGGATTGTGAGTGTATGATTTGAGTGTTGGAGATGTTTATTTCGGCATTATAAAGACAAACTTTTACAAACATGGCAACTCTGCCATGTTGATTTGAGCCTTGCTGTTGAAAAAACACATTTGTGTCCGACTTTCAGCTGTCGCAGATGCACCTCCCCCGACTTCACTCATGGACTTTGGTCTACTACAGTCTGTTCCTTTAAAAGGTAAATTCACACACTATGGAGACTGACAATACGGAGCATAGCGCAGTGTTGCAATGTTGTTTTCCGTCACAAAAGGGGCGGCTCCTTGTAATATTCAACATACTTTTGTACAACCTGAAAATTGAGACGCGCAATACGGGTAGTGTTGTTGCTTGGTTCCCTGATCTAATCTATAGGCTATTCATCTAAGTAACCTATTTTGCATTGATAAACAACCAAATATAATCTCAGTGACTTTTCAAAAAGTAAACCAAACAACAGGAATATACCGAAAAAGGTATTTTGTTTCAAAGTAATAACTGGTGATTCCAGGCTATTGTGAAATGGTAGAACCTTCTGTAGCCAACTAGCTATGTGCTTTTTTTCTCCATGACCAAAACATGATGGTATTCTATTTTTAGCTGATATAGGAATGATTATTTCACATGGAGATGTGGGAAGCTAAAAAGGCTAGCTAGTTTGCTATGTTTTTAGCCAGGTTAAAGCCAGCAGCCAGGTTAGGCTGCCAGCTAGCTAATACTAGCAAGAGAAGGTGAAATTAAATGAAAAACTTTGCTATCACCCCCCAGTGAGCGTATCGTGTTACCAAAAGGTGTTCCCTGCTCCAAAAATCCCACTTCGCACACACATGCACATAGATCAATGGAGTGAAGCTTGTAGTAACCTTAAAGGCCAACACACCCACTTTTCAACCTAATTTTCAATATCTCCAGTGTCAACATATCTGAAAACGGCACATTTCTAAGTTTAGTAGAATAAATAAAAAAATACGGTAAAAAAGTTATAGCCGATGACATCAAAAGTTAAAACATTTTAAAAACAGTGATTTTCAAACAATATGAGCTTCACGGTGACGTGGGGAGCAAGAAAATACCCTCCCTTGGGCGAGAAACTTGTTGCAGGTTTTGAAAATCACTGTTTTTTAATCTTACCCTGTGTCACACAGAAGCTTTCTTCTTATATTTTTAACCACAGATCACAGAAATACTCTGTTTTCACATATGTAGACACCAGTGGCAGCTGGTGGGAAGAGCTATAGGAGGATGGGCTCATTGTGATGGCTGGAATGGAATATATGGAATGGTGTCAAACATATGGAAACCACATTGACGCTGTTCCAGCCATTACAATGAGCCCGTCCTCCTATACCCCTCCCACCAGCCTCCTCTGGTAGACACTGGTTTGGTGCTGGAGATGATGAATATGGGGTTGAAAATTTGCCCTTTAAGCATCAATATCGTTCACGTTGTTTATTCATTCACATTACCATAATCACTCCGTTATGTTGCACCGGATGTCATGCATTTCAATGGGGAGGTCCATAACAGAATGGAAACGCAGCACCCCCTTGCAGTGGAAGGCTCTGTTGCGTGACCGACACCGCATACTTTGAAAAATGTCAAACTTTGCATCATCTTCAGTCCAGCCAGAGTCCATCGAAGAACAGGATGTTAACAAACCACAGAAGAAGTTGAAAATGTATGGTTTTCGGTGATGTCATTATGGGATAGTTAGCAACTTGTAAACAATTACCCATTCCTATAAGTGAGAACAATTTCAATAGTAATGTTAACAATACACATTGCCTGTTAAGCTAATTATATTATATGACTGTTGCCTCCCGTTTAAGTTTATTGTGATGGTAATGACGTTTGTTTTTTATGATAATTATTAGGTGGAGGTGACTAGCCAAAATGGTAACTTCAACCTAGCCAAGCTTTAGCTAGCTAGCCAGCCTTGTCTCATAGACTAGATATAACAGTACACTCAATTACAATGATATGTTACATAAGATGGTTGGTTACTTAAGGCAAAAACACAAACAAAATTGCGAGTTCGAATCTCATCCTGAATTGTACAAATGGTAATTTGTAACATAGCATACGAAAAGGAGTCTCTCGGATTTACATACAGAATAATACAAAATGCTCTGAGACTAGGTTGAGCTAGCCAGCTCTCTGCTCTGCAGTACAAGCTAGCTTGACTTCCTATAAAGTTAGAGAAACAAGTTGATGAAAAAGTAACTAAACAAAACATGTTTTATTATCACCTGAAACAATATATATTATCCTGTGTTGAATGAAAATGTCATATTTTGCAATCTCCCAAAATAAATAACATCTCTGACGAGAGACACGGGCTGCCGTCCAAAAAACTTAAGACACACCCCCTCAGCCCTCAAATTAAGTGGACACGTCTGATGACGTATCATGACGTCTGACGAGTATACACTTGCAGGGCAAGGGGCGAGGGAGGAAGAAATTATTTTTTAATTAACCACCTTTCACCGGAAATGTGTCACTCGTTCATCCCGCGATGATTGTGTTTTCAGCCACCGGTGGCTTGTGGGTGCTTTAAATGCTCTACATTAAATTATAAGTGCATGTCTACTTATATTAAATATATCATTATTAATATATGCCTACTGTATGATAGCTAGCAAATTAATTAGCTAACTAACGTTAGCCTGCCTAGCTGGAAATTCTATAGAAGGGAAATGTTTTATTTCTACAATTTCCAAAAGATAACCAAACAATAACATATTAACTTTTTACGTAGTAGCAAAATGTCTAACTTATTTGCATTCGTTTTTACTAACACTTGTATGTTGACTTCTCTATTGATGTTGTTTTTACGTTTTTGCGGACTTTTCGTAGCGTATGTACAATCATCGCGAATTGAATTATGGGGTGTTTCAGGACCCGGAGTGAACATAAGTGTACACTCGCAAAGCCGACCGAAACGAGGGCCGAGGGGCTTAAATTGTAAACTTCCCTTGCTTGGTTAATTATTTGGACTACCCTCCAAGATGGCGACAGGGATTCCCCCAAGGGCATAAGGCATGGGTAAGTGGATGAGGGTGTGTCTTATAAGTGTTTGGCCTGCAGCCAGGCTCTCCTCCAACTTGTGTTACAACAAAGATTATGGATATACTGACAAGATACATGTCTCTCCGCCCTAACAATTGTAGTCATTGTCCACAATGCGATACGGCAGGCTATCTAGCTCGCGCCAAGCTTTCATTGGATTTGTGGATGCATCTCATTATTGTAATCGTATTTTTAATATTCGATGAGGGTTGTTGATGTCAAACGCCTGTATTCAATGGAGATGCTATGCTACTAGTTTCAATCTAAGAATATGCATAGCCATCTCGAGACAACTCCGGTATAAAGTGTTTTTTCTCAAAGTTGTCTGGATGTCACGTGTTCTAATTATATCAGTACACTTGTAACTACTTAGCTAAGCATTACAAAACTTACATTCGATTAAATTAACCTCATGTAGCAAATAAACCATAATTTTTTTGGTAATCCAAATTCTTCACTCATTGATCTCCATACAAACTCCTTGCTTGGTGGGTGAAACAGCGGGGGGGAAAGCGCCACCTGCTGGAGGGAGACAGATTTTCCATTGAGTTGGGTGTCTCTCTTCCTCTCTGACATTACTGCAAGCTCTACAGAAATACAAGATTCAGAGTGTAGCACAATGTTGCACTGTCATTTGTCATCACAAAAGGGGGATTTCCTTGTTATACGCTCCAGCATTCAAAGTACTTTTGTACTGGGTGAGCTTGAGTGGTCGAAGTGTCAGCATCGCCCGTACCGAAGATCCGTAGCTGGGACAAATTGTGTCCCTTGAGAAGGCAAGAACAAGATGCATGTCAAGAGAATTGCAGCGTTATCATAAGGAGATGTATACTTGGAAAACGGAGGAGGAATGCAGGGAAAATGAGAGGCAGAGGAGGTCGAAGAGAGAGGGAGGAAGAGGGTGACCTTGAATCGGTTAAAAATGGCAGAAAAAAGGGAGATGGTTCGTTAAAAAAGAATGGTAGAAAGTGTAAGCAGAATGAGCTGAAGACAGGAGGAGAAATGGAAGTGTGTGAGGGCGAACTATCAGAGGGGGCAGGTGTGGTGAAGTTCTCGGAGCCCGAGGCTTGCACCGATGGTCAGGATAAAGATGAGTCTGTGACAGTAGGAGTGACATTTTTGAAAAAGTGGACCCTTGCCTTTTGGCTGATCCATAGGTGGTTTCAGGGTGGGTGAAAACAGAGTTGGGTGCTGTGGAATCGGTGAGGGTAACCAGAAGAGGTCTTGTGATAATTGTTTGTGTTTCTGCTGGTCAGAGGGAGCAGGCGCTCAGTGTTAAATGAATGGAGACGAGATGTGAATTGTTTTGCTCTCAAGAAAAGGGCACCATTGGAAGGAGTGATTACTGGGGTAGCGGTAAATGTGAAAGTTGACCAACTGAAGGGGAAGATTCCCGGTGTTTGTGATGCTCGTCGTTTGCTACGAAGTAGACAGGATGGCGTCAGTGGTGAAACAGAAGATTCGTTCTGTTCTTTTGAGTTTTGATGTTGAGTCTTTGCCCAACAAAGTGATGTTGGGATATATAAGTTATCCCGTACAAGCTTTTTTGCTGAATATATTACCTTGTTACAGGTGTCAAGCTTATGGGCATGTGGCAGCAGTGTGTAGGAGGGAGGTTCCTAGGTGTGAGAAGTGTGCAGAAGGGCATGAGACAAAGGCATGTGTAGCCTTGGGGAAATAAGCAGTACGTGTTAATTATAGGGGTGCCCATGGGGCTGGGGATCAGAAATGTCCCATGTGAGAGAGGCAGGTTGAGGTTTCCAGGGTTAGAGTATTGCAGAAGTTGTCATATGCTGAGGCAGTGAAGAAAGTAGAGGAAGATGGGTGAGTAAATATTTGTATGAACAACAACTGAGACAAACTGAACAAGTCCCACAGACATGTGACTAACAGAAATGGAATCATGTGTCCCTGAACAATGGGGGGGTCAAAATCAAAAGTAACAGTCAGTATCTGGTGTGGCCACCAGCTGCATTAAGTACTGCAGTGCATCTCCTCCTCATGGACTGTACCAGATTTGCCAGTTCTTGCTGTGAGATGTTACCCCTCTTCCAACAAGGCACCTGCAAATTCCCAAACATTTCTGGGGGGAATGGCCCTAGCCCTCACCCTCCGATCCAACAGGTCACAGACGTGCTCAATGGGATTGAGATCCGGGCTCTTCGCTGGCCATGGCAGAACACTGACATTCCTGTCTTACAGGAAATCGCGCACAGAATGAGCAGTATGGCTGGTGGCATTGTCGTGCTGGAGGGTCATGTCAGGATGAGCCTGCAGGAAGGGTACCACATGAGGGAGGAGGATGTCTTCCCTGTAACGCACAGCGTTGGGATTGCCTGCAATGACAACAAGCTCAGTCCAATGATGCTGTGACACACCGCCCAGACAATGACGGACCCTCCACCTCCAAATCGATCCCACTCCAGAGTACAGGCCTCGGTGTAAAGTTCATTCCTTCAACGATAAACGCGAATCCGACCATCGCCCCTGGTGAGACAACTGCGACTCGTCAGTGATGAGTACTTTTTGCCAGTCCTGTCTGGTCCAGCGATGGTGGGTTTGTGCCCATAGACGACGTTGCTGGTGATGTCTGGTGAGGACCTGCCTTACAACAAGCCTACAAAGGCCTCAGTCCAGCCTCTCTCAG
>NC_036869.1:15390140-15575140 GCF_002910315.2 Salvelinus sp. IW2-2015
TTTGGTGTTTTTCAGAGTCAGTAGAAAGGCCTCTTTAGTGTCCTAAGTTTTCATAACTGTGACCTTAATTGCCTACTGTCTGTAAGCTGTTAGTGTCTTAACGACCGTTCCACAGGTGCATGTTCATTAATTGTTTATGGTTAATTGAACAAGAATGGGAAACAGTGTTTAAACCATTTACAATGAAGATCTGTGAAGTTATTTGGATTTTTACGAATTACATTTAAAAGACAGGGTCCTGAAAAAGGGACATTTCTTTTTTTGCTGTTTTTAGATCTGTACCAGTACATAGGGATAGGCCAACAAGTGATATATGCCTCAGTTAGATTGGATTTTTAGCGTTTATAGCAATGGTTATCAGCTGTACTGCAGGGATGGAACGTAGGAACGCAGAAAATTGAGGTTGTGGTGGCAGCTGCAGAGAGGTGTGCAAGACTTGATGACAAAAGAGTTACAGGGTGTATTGAGTGGTGGTGTCCATTCATTTCAGGCTGATGATCTGAGGTAGGACTAGATGGATTTAAATAGTGGAGTAGAGTGGTGGGTTTTTAGTAAGTGTAGGATATTTTTTATTTATTTTATTTAAGCAAAGTATAAAGGAGTTATACTTCAGCCTAGTAGGTGGCGGTAATGCAACATTTATTGGATGCCAACCGCCGTTAAACCTTATCGAAGAAATACTTTTGTACTAGCTGAAAATTGAGGTAGCCTTCTGGATAGTGTTGTGGCTTGGTTCCTTGATCTTATCTATAGGCTATTCATCAATGTAGCCTATTTTGCATTGATAACCAAATATAATCTTAGTGACCGTTCAAAGAGTAAACCAAACAACAAGAATATACCCAAAAAGGTATTTTGTTTAAAAGTAATAACTGGTGATTCCAGGCTATAGTGAAATGGTAGATCCTGCTGCAGCCAGCTAGCCATGTGCATTTGTCTCCGTGACCAAAACAGGATGTTTTTCTATTTTTAGCTGATATGGGAATGAATATACAAGCAGCATATCAAACTGGGATCATGTTTTAGGTTAGCCTTACCACTCAAATTATCCCCATGCCTCGCAAAAACGTGACCACCCTTCTGAAGCGTCTGTACCTGTCTGAAGAAGCCTGCGCAAGGGGCAACATGTCAGGCTTTTAGCCGTGAATTTCACAGATCCCCATCTGCGACACTTCCATTGATGTCAATGAATGTCTGACTCAAAGACGCCACAAGAATTTCCATACTTCTAAATCATACTACAGCTTTGGAAGGTCATAAATAATTCAGTAGAAGGAAACAATTTTTGTTGTATGATGGAAAAGTAGTGAATTCAGAGTGAAAAAGGACCCGTCCACAAAATAACTACTGCACAATTTAGACCCCTTTGGGTCTGTAACTTATAGACCACAATGTTTATTGGTATTTAACCAGGTTTTTAAGAACACATGACAGTGTGTGTATTTGGATGAGGTTTTATGAAGCATTTGTAAATCAACTTCTGTCAGGATGGATGATCTTGGAAAGACAAATTGCCATCTTTACGAACCATAAACCATTCTTGGTTTATGAGCGTAGCCTTTTGTTAATCATCAATAATAACTTAGTAAAACATGTCATGAAAATACAATGGAACAGTGTGAGTGAGGGGGAGAGAGAGGAAAAAAAAGTCTGGCGTGAGGGGAGAATATTGCTGTATGTGTTTTATGTAAGAAGCTTAGGTAGGCTACAGGGGGAAATGCATTGCAAACAGATTGGTCCCCATCAGTCAAGATGTAACCCCCAGATTGGACAGAAGTCTTTACACATTCATATTAAACATGGAAATTTGGTACACTTATTACAGGAAAACGATATCATGACTTTATTGGGTGACCAGAAAATTCAACTCCATAACTGAATTGATGAATCAATGGATTTAATAGTGATGATATCCAATCTTATCTTGTTTTAGCGTAATGGAGTTTCAAGGAATATTAACTACATTCCCAGATAATGCAGGGTGGGGTTGTCATGACGTGTGTGTAGGTGGCAGGGAAGTCAGGCGCAGGAGAATCAAACTTGGTATAATGGAGTAGTTTAATAACTTAAAACAAAAACTCCAAAACCGAAGTCCATAATAAAAATAAATGTGGGTACAAGAACCCGTCGCACACCAATCCATAAAACACGAGCATAACAATAAACGAACAAACCGTGACTACAGAGGTGCTATGTGCACTAACTCAAAACAATCTCCCAGAACACACAGGTGGAAAAATGCTACTTAAGTATGATCCCCAATTAGAGACAACGATAGCCAGCTGCCTCTAATTGGGAATCATACCAAAACACCAACATAGAAAAAACAAACTAGAACCCCACATAGAAAATATAAACTAGACTAAACCCCTAGTCACGCCCTGACCTACTCTACCATAGAAAATAAAGGCTTTCTATGGTCAGGATGTGACAGGGGTGGTAGATTGCCCTTCTTAAATGCTTTTATAAACATTATGTAACATGTAGAATGGATTATTTGTTTCAAATTCCCTGTAATATTATTGGTTTAATGACTGGGAACATCATATCATAATGTAAACACAATCTGTGATTTGATCTGTGAAAAAGCTAGAGAAGAAATGTCTCAATGTGTTGAAAAGCATCGACTGGCTCTTTACCTTTACATTTCACATCAAGTCACCATTTGTATCTACCAAATATACAGTTGCGGACAGATATTGCACCCTTGAACTTCTGAAATAATTCCCTATTTCTTCAAAACTTAAGTTAAAATTGAAATAACCAATTGGTCTCCACACTTGGTATTGGATTGTCAACATTGCAGAACCAATTTTGTTTATGAAAAATTACATTTATAATGTTAATTAGGAACATTAAATCAAATGGCATGGCCCAAATTATTGGCACCCAGGAGCTTCAGCTGCAAACTACTCCAATTCTTCAATGTTTGAATGGTGCCTTCCACCAACTGCTGTTTTCAGGTCTCGATACAGGTTTTTGACGGGATTCAGATCTAGACTCATCGCTGTTCACTCCAAAATAGTCCAGTGTTTATTCTTAAAACATTCCTGCCTTGTTCCCTCTTTCCCTCTCTCCTCTGAGGTGTTTGTGTGTGTGTGTGTGTTTGTGTGTAGTACAGCTGAGAGGTGTGTATGTGGGTGGAGAGCCCTTAGTGTGCAGTGACCCGCTGCTCCCAAGGGCCATCGCTTGCTGCCTGGCAACACGCCGTCACCATGGCGACAAAACCAACCAAAGCGGCCACTCGCACACCTGCTCAATCTCTAGCTAACATGGGGATGCGTGTCGTGTGTGTGCTGTGTGTGTGTGTGACAGGCATATAGACAAATCAGACAGACAGACAGGCAGGCAGACAGAGGAAAAGAGAGCAACAGTAATGGGGGCTTAAAAATTACAGGGCTCAACGTAATTTTCGATAGTACTACTAACTACCAGTGGAGGCTGGTGGGAAGAGCTATAGGAGGACCGGCTCACTGTAATGGCTGGAATGGGATAAATGTAACTGTATCAAACACAAACATATGGAAATCACGTTCATTTATTCCATCCCAGCCCGTCCTATAGCTCCTTCCACCAGCTTCACTGCTAACTACATAGATGACATGCCAGAATATTGTAATACAGTAGTTAAGATACTATAGGATGTAGACTGGAGGTATTGGGATAATACTCCAATCCCTTTTTATCCGTCACCTGTTTCGTAAACAACAGGTGTGGACTAATGGTGAAATGCTTACTTACGGGCCCTTCCCAACAATGCAGAGAAAGAAAATAGAGCAGTAAAGAAAAGTAAAACACGTAATAATAGATACATAATAAGTAATGATAACTTGGCTATGTACAAGGGGTACTCGTACCGAGTCGATGTGCAGGGTTCACAAGGTAATTGAGGTAGATACTGTATGTACATATAACTAGGAATAAAGTGACAGATAATACACAGTAGCAGCAGCGTATGTGATGAAACAAAGTTAGTGCAAAAAGGGTCAATGCAGATAGTCTGGGTAGCTATTTGGTTAACGATTTTAACTAACTATGGCTTGGGGGTAGAAACTGTTCAGGGTGCTGTTGGTTCCAGACTTCGGTACCACTTGCCGTGCGGAAGCAGGGAGAACAGTCTAGGACTTAAGTGGCTGGAGTCTTTGACAATGTTTAGAGCCTTTCTCTGACACCGCCTGGAATAGAGGTCCTGGATGGAGCTCGGTCCCAGTGATGTACTGGGCCATACGTACTACTCTCTGTAGCGTCTTGTGGATGGATGCCGTGCAGTTGCCATACCAAGCGGTGATGCAGCCAGTCAAGATACTCTCAATGGTACAACTTTTTGAGGATCTGAGGGCCCAATCATTTCAGCCCCCTGAGGGGGAAGAGGCGTTGTGTCCTCTTCGCGACTGTGTTGGTGTGTGTGGACCATGATCGATACTTAGTGATGTGGACTGTAGTAACGCACTGGCAACTCTGTTGAAAGCTCTGCTGCTCTTCTGTCTGTTTTTACCATGACATATCGTCATTTTACTGTATTTGGCTGTATTTGTATTTGTATTTGGCCTCAGCAGTCACAACTGACTAATTACGTTTTTAAGCCATTACCATTGAAAATGCTATAAATATTTCAGATTTTACCTTTACAGATCAACACATTACAATTTCCCAACCAACAGATAAACATTGACTCTTGATTTTGAAAAAGAGAACAACGCAACTTAGGCGACAGCAAGGGGAAGCAGTATCCAACTATACGTTGTCAACTCTCAGTAAAGCATGGGGATATGAAGTACACAAAAACACCACATGATGGCAGCATCGTCTTTAGAATGGCGATTAGCTCTGTTCTGTCGCCACTTTCCACAGGTAATAATTGCGTACAATCAGGGGCGTTCCTTCATCAAATAGTCATTAGTGCAAGAAAATTAGAAGTGACAGTTGTAGTGGCCTACCAGTTGTGTAACAGTCACAGAGGAATTGACCTAATTGAGGTTACCTCTTTTACCAAATGTATTACACTTCAATTAGCCGATCTCATTTGACATTCAATAAATAAATAATGTCGTTTTTTAAAGCGTACCTTTATAAATAATGACTGTATGAACCCCAATGTGTCATTTAGTTTTCATGATGAATGATATGACGGGTGCAACAACTCACAATGGTAAAAATCGTTGTGTGTAGGGGGGACCCTTTACGCAAAACCAACAGGTGCATTATAACTTTTTTTAAACTTGTTATAAGCATGTATAAACCTTTATAATGCCCTTACAAAATCCTGGATAGAAAAACTATTTGAAGCTATATTCCTGGGTCATTCTTGAATTGAGGTGACATTTGGGCATGGCACTTTAGAAATATTTTTTTTTCTAAATGTTTTATTTATTTAAATGTATTTGGGTACATCTTCCCATTCTAAATAAACTAATATGGTAGCTTAATCAATTTAACATTAGTTAGAATTATATCAAAAGATTGATTAATGCTTATGAAGGCGCCACTTTTAAAGTCACTGAGCTCTTCAGTAAGGCCCTTCTACTGCCAATGTTTGTCTATGGAGATTGCATGGCTGTGCGCTCGATTTTATACACCAGCAACTGGTGTGGCAAAGCTGTCAAAAAGACAAAGGGTGGCTTCTTTGAATAATCTCAAATATAACATATTTTGATTTGTTTAACACTTTTTGGTTACTACATGATTCCATATGTGTTATTTCATAGTTTTGATGTCTACACTATTATTATACAATGTAGAAAATAATGAAAAACCCTGGAATGAGTAGGTGTGTCCAAACTTTTGACTGGTACTGTATGTGACACAGAGTAGGCTACAATGAGTGGAATGTTTTCTAAAAGGACTGGTACCCAGTCTAGGTCTCTTGGGGAGAATATAGGCTATATTCAAATATAGGCTACGTTTTCAAATGGAATGAAGGGAATTTCGTAATTTTCACCATAAGTCAATTCTCAAGGGGGTGGACGGTCAAATAGGCTACCGTAGATCTTTAAATACCAATAACAGCCCTTTGGTACCTATCAATTACATTTTTATTTTGGGGGGGATTTCACAAGTCAAATGCATTGAACTAACATCAAACAGATCGAATTAAAGAAGCGTACAAGGAAACTTGGGACATGGACAGAAAGTTAAACAATTGGTAATGTCAGGCTTACAGTGATACAAAGGCTTATAAGGGTTTCAACATGGGTAAGTTATTTTTATTTGTGTTTTGAAACATTGACAGAAAAAAAGTTAGTAGCCTATTAGCCTGGATACAAATAGGTAACTTATGAGGTTGTAAAATACCATTGACAAAAAAAAATTACTTAACGGAATTAATTATAAATGGACTATATTGAATAAACCAGCGTTAACTTATTGGGTTATTGTGTAGCCTAGCTATATTCTATGTTACGGACTCTGTTACTACTACATATTTTAAACTTTTTTTCCATCGCGTAATATCACGGGCTTGGAAACACCATGCAAGGCACTGTGCAACCTACTTCGAAATATATGTGCTTCTAAACATGAAAACATGCTGATTCTGTTCAATTAAGCAAACATAATGAATGCTTTATTACGGCTATTGTTATGATTTCAATGTAATGTATTCAAATTGCCATAAAAAAAAGTAAAATAATTTATTAGGCAATTTCATAATAATAATTAGGCATTCGAAATCTATAGTTATCATTAAAAAAAGATAACCATTCAAGTTAGCGGATTCAAATCATAATGCCGACAACGGGCACCTGTTTACACCTCTCAATCATGTCTCTTACGTGAGCGACGGCAATTCTAATCTCCTAGTGCGGGACGCCATTTGGACAGGAGAACAAAGCAACAGATTCTCAAATTTGTCCGAACGCTAGTTGAACGTGGCAAAGGTTGGGAACCTTTAAGCTCAGTCAGGAGTGCTTTGTCCTTGCGCTCTAGTCTGAGTTTATTAGCTCGACCTTCCATCCACCGTTCTTCCCCTGTTCAAACGGTTCTAATAAAGAAGGCCTCATGCTGGCAACTCAATCAGATGCCTTCAGACCGGTTTCTTTGACCTATATAGCCTGCCCTATACCCTGTAATTCAGCCTTCCTATACTGCTATTCTTTAAATTGCTATGGGGATCTTGCCTTAATGCTGAACAGGCATTTCTTTCGTGTCCTTATTATCTGGATGGAGAATTGTCTATGACATAATGGATAGAACAGAGCTACTCTGCAGGTGTCTCTGCCTCCCTCTCCGTGTGTGTGGGTGTGTGTGTGCGAGAGAGAGAGAAAGAAAGAAACAGAGCAGGCCTAGTTATTCGGTCAAGCTAGGATGCCCCCTAAATATTAACATTAGTTTTTATTTAACCTTTATTTAACTAGGCAAGTCAGGTAAGAACAAATTCTTATTTACAATGATGGCCTACCCAGGCCAAACCTGGACGACACTGGGCCAATTGTGCACCGCTCTATGGGACTCCCAGTCACTGCCGGATGTGATACAGCCTGGATTCGAACCAGGGATTGTAGTGACGCCTCTTGCACTGAGATGCAGTGCCTTAGACCACGCCACCACTCAAGAGCAAGTGATAGTTGAGTCTCAATCCATGGAGAATTGTCCAGATGTATACAATATCAATAGCTTCATTCCTTCCCATCACTATCTTGTGGAATTTGTCAAGAATAAGATGATGATGACAAGAAGAAAAAATTGTAAAAAGGTTTTCGGTCATGCTCGCTATGCCTCAGCAAATAGAAACTTCAGTTTGTTACATAAGCATTAATCAATCTTATACTATCATTCCAACCCATGTATTTTTTAAAGTGTACCTTATAAATAAATGGCTGTATGCACACCACTGTGTCATTTAGTTTTCATTATGAATGATATGACAGGGGTGCAACACTCACAATGGTAAAACTAACTCAAAACCAACAGGTGCATTATTACTTTAAAAAAACGTGTTATAAGCATGTATAAACCTTTATAATGCCCTTACAAAATCCTTGATAGAAAAACTATTTGAAGCTATATTCCTGGGTCATTCTTGAATTGAGGTGACATTTCGGCATGGCACTTTAGAAAAAACGACATTTTTCTAAATGTTTTATTTATTTAAATGTGTTTTGGTACATCTTCCCATTCTAAATCAACTAATATGGAAGCTTTAATACATTTAAATATATATTTTTACCATTATGATAACATTGTGCCACCAGTAGGACTAGTAACACCAATGATGACAACACCAATGATACGATTTAGGTAAATTAGGAGTAAATAAAATGGAGGCCACATATTCTCAAATCTAAGGTCATTAACCTGTTAGAAATAATTTACTGAAGTGATATGATTAATAATTTTGCTCACAATGTATTTTCCCTTCATTTAATTTGAGTAACATCATGTGACACTTTGGATTTAGACAAACCAAATTATCAACAGAATCCTCAAATGTATGACATACTAAAAGGGTGTTATTATCTAATACATGTAATCTAGACCCTTCCCCGATAACAGTTTGCCACTGGACGGAATGCTCAAGGTCCTTGTATATATTCATAATGAGGGATTTTCAAGGCGGTAACACCAATGACTTTAAACTGAGGGACACGTATTATATATATATATAATTATTTTTAAAGTATTTTAATAGCCTTTGTTTTTTAATTGATCTATACAATTTATTCAATAATTTTGTTTACTTTCTAGCATTCAAAATAATAAATATCTCTAAATCCCCAAAACACTACAACACTACTGGATAACTACTGGGAAAAACCTATTTGTTCACCCTAAGTAGGCTACTTTAAACAATGCATAAACATAAAATGTTGCAGTATAAATAACTTGCATTATGTTTAATCGTTGATAAACAGTTCAATATAAAAAAGAATACATGTATAATGCGTAACTATTTGTCATTTTAAAGTGTTTTTCATGGTTGCAAAGGCGAGGGACACAAATGCTTCTGAAATTCAAGAACGACCCACTTGTAAACTTTAAGCCCCCTGAATGAACCATAGATTTAAGCACTACTTTTAGTCAAGACAGCTAACCATTATAGTGCAACACACTATTCAATTCCAAAGGGGTTGGGTTAAATGTGGAAGACACATTTCAGTTGAAGGCATTCAGTTGTACAACTGACTTGGTATCCTCCTTTCCCTTTCCAATTTGTGGTGCTGGCAGATCCACACCTAGGAGCTGTCCCTTCAGCACCACACATCACTGGACAGCAGATCCACACCTAGGAGCTGTCCCTTCAGCACCACACATCACTGGACAGCAGATCCACACCTAGGAGCTGTCCCTTCAGCACCACACATCTGGACAGCAGATTCACACCTAGGACTGTCCCTTCAGCACCACACATCACTGGACAGCAGATCCACACACTAGGAGCTGTCCCTTCAGCACCACACATCACTGGACAGCAGATCCACACCTAGGAGCTGTCCTTCAGCACCCTACATCACTGGACAGCAGATCCACAACTAGGAGCTGTACCCTTCAACAACACACGTCCCTGGACAGCAGATCCACACCTATGAGCTGTACCCTCAACAACACCATCACTGGACAGCAGATCCACACCTAGGAGCTGTCCCTTCAGCACCATACATCACTGGACAGCAGATCCACACCTAGGAGCTGTACCCTCAACAAACACACATCACTGGACAGCAGATCCACACCTAGGAGCTGTCCCTTCAGCACCATACATCACTTGGACAGCAGATTCCACACCTAGGAGCTGTACCCTCAACAACACACATCACTGGACAGCAGATCCACACCTAGGAGCTGTCCCTTCAGCACCACACATCACTGGACAGCAGATTCACACCTAGGAGCTGTCCCTTTATACACATATATATATATATATATACACACATACAGTACCAGTCAAAAGTTTGAACACACCTACTCATTCAAGGGTTTTTCTTTATTTTTAATATTTAATATTTAATATTAATATTTTTAAATTGTAAAATAGTGAAGACATCAAAAGGATGAAATAACAAGTATGGAATCATGTAGTAACCAAAAAAGTGTTAAACAAATCAAAATATGTTTTATATTTGAGATTCTTCAAAGTAGCCACCCTTTGCCTTGATGACAGCTTTGCACGCTCTTGGCATTCTCTCAACTTTTTTGCTTACTACATGATTCCATATGTGTTATTTCATAGTTCTGATGTCTTCACTATTATTCTACAATGTAGAAAATAGTACTAATAAAGAAAAACCCATGAATGAGTAGGTGTGTCCAAACTTTTGACTGGTACTGTATATACCAGTCAAACTGGTATATAACTGATATAACTGTATATAACTGAAGAGCCCTGAAGAGCTTTCAAGACAACTGGTAACTCTGACAAAAACAAGGTTGAATCATGATGACGTCAGTGATCTTCAGGTCGTAGCTCTAGAAAGAGGCCGAGTTCCCGACTTACAATTCCGAGTTGGATGACCGTTCAAAACATATTTTCCCTGTCGGAGATCTTTTTCCCAGTGTTACCAGTTGTCTTGAACTCACTGAAGTAAGATTTCCCAGTTCCGAGTTAACCGTTGTTTTGGGCGTGGCAGAAATCCTGTTGGATTGACAGCATGGCCAATGTTGAATGTTTATCATTTTAAACTTGGAAAAGAGACCCTTAAACCCAGACTTGGACCACACATCCACTCCACTGAATAGCAGGCTAGTGATTTATTTGCAATGCTTGCAGTTAGCCACTGATTCCTTTCAAACCACTCATTGTTGAATTTGCGATTTCCAACTTGTTGTGTAATGTTTATGTCCAATGGCCGATTAGCACAGATACATTTTTATCTATAATTGATCTTCAGTATTTCTCTTCATATGACAAGGATTAAAAAGGACTTGTCAGTAGATTGTTGACTTGATTCATGATGATGACTGCTAGCTAAGATCAGTCCAATCAAAGCTACTGTTGATATAATGTGATTTCATGTCATTTTATCTATGGCCAATGACCTTGAGCCTTCTTGGATGGGCACTTCTAATGTAACTCTATGGCAGAACCCAAGGGGCTTGAATTTTCGAGCTCTACCCTTAGATTTGGCGGTGACATAGTGTCCCCATGAGTGACAGAACAATGAGCCGATCACTGCGCAACTAGAGAACATTACCAGCCCCTACACTCCGTATTTTCCGCTGGCTGCCCAACCACCACAGAAAGCACTGAGCTAGGCTGAAACACCTGCATTTTGAAGGCGCCGTCACTCAAGAAAGCAAAAAAGAGTCCATGTTTGTATTCGGCTTTATTAACACACCAAAAAAAAAATACTAATAATTTACATTGTTTGCAAACTGATATGTGACACATTAATGGCAAAATATCATGCAAAACAGGCAAAAATGTCTGGCTCAAAACAGGTGGAGCTCGGCCCTGAATGACGGGTGGACACTGCATTACTGGCTTTAAAGGTTTTGAAAATCCATCTTAGAAATTGAACGAAATCTTGTGGGAAATATTTCAAATCACTATATACGCCGAAAATATTATTGAAGATGCATAAATTAAACATCCAAACGCAACATAAGCGGTCTACACTCGCCCTCTGCTTCAAAATAATGAATTCGCTCGTGCTTCTTATGATTCTATCCACGTTAGTTTTCTCAGTCAGTCTTGTTAAAACAGTGTTCTCTATTTCATAGCGCATGCGTAGTAGTTTTTTGTTGTATACTTTTGCATGTATTTCTCACAGTGTATGGCTAAACGTACTGGTCTCGTCTGGTAGCGCGGATGATAAAATAATAGTGTGACATTGCATGTGGTTTGCTGCTGTCTGCAAGGTTCTGAGATTGTGACATACGACCTGCCAAGTGTCTGCTTCTCACGCTGGTATCTTGGCAACGTGTGTCGCGCGCCTGCGTTTGTGTGTGTGTGTGACTGGAGGTTGGGGAGGAGGGAGGGGGGCGGGTCGGTTTGATAATGAACTTGAGTCATCTCATCACGATTCTGAAAGTCTCTTGTCAACTGCGATGGATCCGGGTTCCCATGCATTGCTGGGAGAAAAACGGGGCCATTGTGTATTATCCTTAGCCCATTAGCCGCACTTTTAAAAGGAGCCCCGTGGCCGAGAGCGGTTTAGGCAAAACATGAAACAGTGGCTGTATTTATAAGGTGGTTTCCAGGAAAACATCCAAAAATTGAGAAGACAAGGACATCTTTTTTTCATTTATTCAAATCAACAATAAGGGCTGAGCCAGTAGCTACAATGACTGTTTGGTGGATTCGCCCCTTATTGAACAAATAGGCTATTCAAAGGGGTTTCTTAGCCCCAACCCCATGTGTGATTATCATGATAATCATGCAGCCAACCCAGACTGCCTCCCACAAACTCGCATTCTTGGAAGTCTGAACTTGGCTGACAGTTTAAATGCACTGTCCAACCCCTACGACCTAACGGACGCGCTCTAGTTTGCTATGCATGAATTGTTTCTGGTGGACATTTATGAAATATATTAATTCATGCATAAAAATATATTTCCCTTTGTTTTTCTCCATCAATAATTGTATTTATTTATCCAAGCCTATATCTTAGTTATAATTCAACGTTCACATGAATATACCCCAGTTGAATGTAGTTCTAAGCTATTTTGGTTACTTTTGGTCCAATATAGACCTCAGTATGTAGTCCTATAAGCTATTACACGTTTGTTTGTGATGATTGATGTGTATAGGCCAGGGACAATCGGGTGCGTGTGTGAGAGAGAGAAAATGCGTGCGTATGTATGTATGCGATGCGGGAATGGGGAGGGGGTTGGAATGTTGCGACAGGTCCACATTGTCACTCCACGGATTTGTCTGGTTAATTTCAGAGGGTGGGGACAACGATGTTACCGCATTGAATCACAAAGGGGTGGGCCTTGGCAATGGTATATGATTTCTGACATACGAGATCCAGACCATAACCAGTTTGGAAACAGTCGTATTGTCAGGTTGGAAGGCTAGGAAAACGGACAGCCCCAACTCTGCCTTTTACAAGGGGGAGGACAGGGCTGTCTGTGTGGGAAATATTGCTACTACGATAGCTGTGAAGAAACAGTGGGACCCGGTTGATTTAAAACGAATGGATGGTCCCAGGCGACGTCACCATCAACCGTCGCCACGAAGCTCGAGAATCTGCTGATACTATTCTGTAAGTGCTCATTTCGTTTACATCGCTCTGCTCATGCAGACAAGTCGGCAGTTGTGAGAGGCGCGTGACAACCCCACTAGATCCACCCTTGTCTTCTGAGGGTAAGAGTCGAACGTTATGGAATGAAATAACAACATACAGGCCTATTTGTGACCGATGTTGCCAGCGCAATGGCTTTATGCATATGGTAACTGTTCTACATTCTGTGTATGAGTAATGCATTATAGGTTCGGTGCTTGGCAAGAGGGATAGTCGCAGTCAATAGGGAACTATATAATAGAAACGGAAACAACGATTTGTGGATTAAATCGATAGTTAAATAACAGTTGTGCATTTCTAATATTCACAAAACAGATGGGCTCTTCTCTCATGGGAAGGTAGAATGTGACCAACACAATAAGTATCCCAACACATGTAAGCGTTCTGTAGCCTATTGTTATCATGGAGATGCAGATATGATGAGAGTAGCCTATGTGAGCGAGTGCGCATGATTCATTAGGCTATGTTGGACGATGCTATTCAGGGTAAGTTTGCCTTGGGTACGGAGTTGGAAGGTCACGCTGGCTTTCCACTTGGACGTTTTGCTGGTGTAGTCTGCGAATGTATGGCTGGTATAGCCTACATAGGCTCACTTCATTTTGGGAGATGATGAGAAGTACTTATTTGTACTCGCATGCTTCTCGTGTCTGATATTTGCAGACTTATTTGAGGCTTTGTGGGTAAATCCATGAACGACCAATTGCAGAACTCACAAAATGCCGCGATACCATGAGTTCCTCTCACAAATGCCTTCTTATTGTGTGGTCTATGCAATGTTTGCGCCATATGGTGATCTAATGGCAAAACGAAAACAGATATTATAGGCCTTACCATGATTACACATTCCATATGACTCCCCCATATGACGGAATAAGCTATCACTATATAGGCCTAGACTACCAGATATAGGCCTACATTCAAACTTGCCTTGTCTGCCTAGGTATCAATTAAATCTAAGCCAACTTCTTCAACACACTATAGGCTATAATGTAAAAAAAAAATCTGAATTCTTGTTTAATGTATAGGCCTATGTCTCCGCGTGTGGCTATGGAGAATTGAGCAAGGCTACCCAGACAATCCAAAAAATAATATTTGTATATGTTTGCTATGGACTTTTCAAAGGTTAGTGCATAAAATGGCCAAGAGTAAAAAGCATGTAAAGAGCAAAGATGATTACATGAAACCAGCTGCGCACGGACACAACACAACACATTGGCTCGAGCAGCATGGGGATTATAGAGCAAAGCCCTTATCGGGCCTGTTACGTAAATCGTGTAAATCTCGTAAATCGTGTAAATCTCGTAAATCGTGTAAATCGGGAAAGGGTGATTTCAAACATCTAATGTGCACTTTCTGTTTTCTGAAACAGACGATCTTGTTTAATGAATGGTTTACTTCCCAAACAGAAGGTCAGCATTTTCTCATGGCTATTAGTCCAATTTTTGCTTCGCTTTCACAACCGGCATGTAATTGGAAATAAATTGCGCATTTGTCAATTGAAATGTCTGCTTGTGAGCTGTGAAGTGGTGCTCGGGCGATTATTTTCTCGCGTCATCCCCCACTTGTGAAATGTATGATTACTGGGATTGTGGTATTTTGGGACTAACTCTCTTAAATCTGATTTGGAAAGAGGTTGATTAAAAACCTTTGGGATTGTGTATTGGGAGTAGGCCTAGTATTTTAACGTGACGTAGTTTTATGGCCTGAGCAAGACATAGGCCTATATAGTTAAAAAAAAAAAATCCTATGATGTCTTATGTTTTTGTGTTATTGTATTGCGCTCTGAAATTTAATAAAATAAAACATGTAAATAAAATAAAAAAGTCTATATAGTTTTGTTCTATATTGAAAGATTAAATGCATAACTGTTAATAATATTACCATTAACTATTATATGTCCGTTATTATTAGTTATTCGTTACCAGTTATTAGTTATTATTATTATTATTAGGCTTGTTGTTATTATTGCTGTGTTATTCTGTTCTGCATAACGTTGTGTTTTATGCTAAACTGAAGATGATTTGATGTTGCCAACTAACATGGTAGCATTGTCGCCATGCCCTGTATTATGCAGTTACAATCAAGATATAGGGGTAGTTAGTTATTGATGATGTTACACAACGCATGGACGACAGAGTCATGACTGCTGCAAGGTATAAAGAACTATTGTTTTATAGTGGCCTATTATGGTCACCAATGGGGGTGGGATAAGAAAAGTGTATTCGTGATTAGAAGCACTTGCCTGTAGGCTGCTTTAGGTGTAAAGTACTTGTTTTGTATTGGTTATTTGCGGGATTGTCATTGACCATGCTTTCGACTGTTTGAATTGAACCTGACACGTGAGTCAGGAATTTTCACACGCACACGCACCCACACAAACACACGGACTTGGCTCACGCAGAAGCATGTGCGTCTTACTGCAGTTGTGTTTATTCCGATGCCTTTCCGTTTCCAATGGACGGCGATAGTTATCAGCAGTCCTATAAAATATATTTTATGGCGTTATTTTATCGCTGCGCCTGAATTATGAGCTTGCTTATTGTTATGTTCCATTTTCGCCCACTAACGTCTTATTCCTTCCATTTCAGCACTTCGTCCCACGATATATGAGGGAGTACCATACAATGTTGCACAGGTAACATCTTTTTTCAAGGACCGTTGATATAGGATAGGCCTAGACCATCATGCCATAAAAAGCGATTTGAACAACCAGTCAATTTGTCCCATGTTAGCCTAAAATGAACTTGAATGAATCCTTAATTTGTACACATTGGCCTCTTAAAATCACTGAAATAAGCTATAAAGACAGAGGATATTCCAAAAGCACCTCAGAGAATGTATAATTCGTTTGATAGGCCTACCTGTGTAGCAGCCATCACATGACTCATGGGCAATAGGGTGTGTAACTAGCGAAATCACATCTGTTTCTCTTTGGGGACACTTCAAATGGGGCTGTGCGCATCATTAGAAATCGACATGTGACCATAGTTCTGCATGCAACGTGTTCAGTGTGTGTGCTCTTCGGATACATTTTCATAGTGCAAACTGAGACTTGATTTGTATGTCTCTATCCTTGCCTTTCTCTCTCTCTTCCTCTCTCATCACACGCGCGCACGCACACACAAATATATATATATATACACACACAAACGTGTGTGTGTGTGTGTTTCACTGAACTTGTATGTCAAGGTATCACCATAATAAAAGCATGTAAAAGTGTATCATTATAGGCCTATACGTTTAATATGTAGACCTACGAATATCATAATTCAAACGGAAAAATTATTGAAAGTAAGACGTTAAGGGGGTTTTGGCTTCCTCGTTGATATTTGTTCTTATAGTCGATAACGCAAAATAAAGAAAACCCTCCTCTTGAGCAGCAACACCAATCCACCCTTTCAATTATATGGATCACAGTCGAAAAACTTTCTAGACATCTTGACCGATATTCAAATGTGTAAACTTTCAAAGTGCTCTTGTTTTTCTAAAAACAAAGGTGCTCTGACATTTAAAAAACAGGTTGAGTAATAGGCCTATATACTATTTCAAGAATCGCAGATGTTTGTATTGTTTGAATTGTCATAGGTTACAGAATTTGGTCCAAATAGTCAGCCTTCAATTAAATCATCTTTTTTTGACTAAGGTGTGTGTTTAGAGTATAATAATCATCTATCAGATATGTTATGCAATCCATACTAATTTGACCCGATTAACGCGAATACTCAAGAATATGGACGAAATATTAATTGCGTTGTTACAGAAAATACCCCTATAAACTTATCGGAAAATGCGTTTTGGTTGTGGGTCTTCCCTGTGAAAGATGTCACTTCACCTGTTCTGCCAATGATGGTGAAGTGTTCATTTCTGTAAAGAGAATCCATTATATACAACCAATTTTAATATCGTAACAACAGTCTTCGAAATGAAGATTTTCCGCAATCAATTTAATAGTGTAGGCATATGCAACATAAATACATTATTTTATTTGAAAATCATTTCTCAGGATTTAGTTTAATATTAACGGTTGAATTCAGTCACCAATTCCTCTTCATATTGGAATTATGTAACTAGATGGGGTCAAATATTCGATTGGATATTAATATAGATACATATATGGAAGCGTATGTAATTGAAATTAGGCACTGTTGCGGCCAATGCACCGATTTTGCATTACACATTCCAATGGAAAAACGTTCTTAACATCGTTAAATTTAATAAAGTGTGTATTGAATCCAACAGTGATACATTTGCAGACAGAATTCCCTGCGTCTCAGATGCATTATAATACAACGAAACAAAAATGATGTAATTATTCAACACATTATTATTATTTAATTAAATAAATATACTAATATAAATATGTGTAATTACGATCATTGAATTGGCTATAATATGCTAAATAATCATTATAAGAATAAGAATAAAGAATAAAAATAATAATAACACATTTCTTTCTATAAGGACCTTCACTTTGCCTAACTTATTGTGAAGAAAATATGATTCTAAGTTTATGGTCTCAAAATGCCTGTCTCAACATCCCTATATTTCTCAATAGTGCTTCCAATAACTCTCTATATTAAGAAATAATCTAAAGGTTATCTATGAAGTGCATTTCCGTCAATGTATTCTTAGCTTTTAGGTAGACTTTGTTTTACCAACCTCAGAATATATCATTAATCCCAAAGATTCAGATCAGGTAAATTATATTGGCCTACACAAGACACCAAGCCCCCAAAACAATGACATTAGAAACCCTGCAACAACAAAAAAAAGAGGCCTCTGCAAAGTAAGGTGGAAGGATATTGAAACCAATTCCAGACATGAAACAGAGAAGAGATGTTCAAAATGAAGAAGTGACTAACATAAACACAGCATGTGATAACCCTAAGATATTTCATTATGTTAACATACATAGTTATATAGATAGTATATTCATCAAGAGCTTTTTCTATTTGTTTATTGTTTGGGGTAAATGTCTTCTGAGAATACATTGGAAATGAATCCCTAATCAATACATCATTACATGAAAGGCTTCAAATTGCCGTGTGTGTGTGTGTGTGTGTGTGTGTGTGTGTGTGTGTGTGTGTGTTATACTGTGTGCTCTCTGTTGGCTGCTGTCATCTTGATGAGATGTCCCACCTTGCTACAGACACACTGATTGAAAGGCAACGAGTTCTCTCTGGCTTCCTCCCTTTCTCTGGCGTCATCCCTCTCTCTCTCACACGCTCTCTCACTCTTATGCTCATGAAACACTCGTCATTTCTTTGACTGAAGAAGAACATGAAGCAACAAGGATGTTCTTTGTTGAATCTGATGATGGCAAAGAGAGGTGCTCTGTATGTGTGTGTTCTCTGTTGATCTCCATGGATTTGAACAACAAAGGGGTACAAGCAAAAACACACCTACGCCATTTTGTTCCAGCAGTGGTGAATAACAGTCTAACGAAGTGGCTGTAGGTTTCTATTGTAGTGATTAATAACGGGCCATACTGATAGGCCTATGCCAGTGCCATGGTATTTTACTAAGGATTTGCTATATGATGTCGGTTGTGATTTTTCAAAGTGAGTCATTGAACAAGCACACCTCGCATTCTGATCGCGGATTGGCTGTCAGGTTGGAAGTCAAGTGAAGTTTATTTAGGACCAGTAAATGGAAGTCTTATAATGTTCAATTGATCGCATCATTTAAAAATAGCCGTGTTGATTTTGTTATAATACAGGCCTACTATAGTAGATACTTCCGGCCACATTACAAGAGTAAGCTTGTTGTCCCCTTTGACAATAGTTGATTTAAATAGAATTCCCACGCTTGGTAACATGATTTGTCTCCAATATTATTATTTTTTTATTTTATTACCGTTATTTTACCAGGTAAGTTGACTGAGAACACGTTCTCATTTGCAGCAACGACCTGGGGAATAGTTACAGGGGAGAGGAGGGGGATGAATGAGCCAATTGTAAACTGGGGATTATTAGGTGACCGTGATGGTTGAGGGCCAGATTGGGAATTTAGCCAGGACACCGGGGTTAACACCCCTACTCTTACGATAAGTGCCATGGGATCTTTAATGACCTCAGAGAGTCAGGACACCCGTTTAACGTCCCATCCGAAAGACYGCACCCTACACAGAGCAGTGTCCCCAATCACTGCCCTGGGGCATTGGGATCTTTGTTTAGATCAGAGGAAAGAGTGCCTCCTACTGGCCCTCCAACACCACTTCCAGCAGCACCTGGTCTCCCATCCAGGGACTGACCAGGACCAACCCTGCTTAGCTTCAGAAGCAAGCCAGCAGTGGTATGCAGGGTGGTATGCTGCTGGTGACAACATGATTAGTCAATTAATAGGAAGAAAAGCTTGTCCTGCATATATTGAGGCAGACTGGACATCTGTAGACTACTGATTGTAAGGTTGTGTGGCACTGTATTTGGTAACATTGTTTAAGATGTTAGAATTCTGTGCTATTTGTTTTTCTTTGCTATTGAAAGCTTTTCTCCTCCATTACAAAACCTACTGTGTGTTTGTCCACTCACTCTTCACATTCAATACTTTGCCATAATAACAGTGCATCATTTGTTTATACCTCGTCTACAGGTGTGTGTGTATCCCAGCCTAGCTGCTACTACTCTTCGCTGAGTGGGTCCGGGATGGCCCGAGGGGTTGGCTGTTATCTTTGGTTATCTAGCTGTATGAGTGGTGTACATTCTTCATAAAGCTAGATAACCGAAAGTAACAAGAATCCCATTACGCTCCTGCGAGGCCGGTCTCTTGTGCCAACCCAAAAAAACTAAATGGGCGACGCTCGCGAGGAAGTAACTCTGGCGTTTGTGCCCAGCCGACCAATCAGAAGACCTAAAGGTACAGTATAATGTCAGACTCAATTGTCACTAAGGTAAGCTCACATGAGCATGTGTAGTAAGTTTTGGGGATATATGTGTATCGGAGTTAAGAGCGTACCGTAAACTCACTCCACAGCGAGCTTGAAATGTCGCTGACGGAGCCATCCAAGAGGGATCTTTTGTACTGCTTAATCGGTTCGCATGTCATCAAAGAGGGCGGTCGTGTGTGTTGCGATGCAAAGAATCACTGGTTCAAGCCCAGTCTGGGGCAGTCGGACAGTGGAGGAAGCTGCTGTTAGCAGCAGACTCACCCCCTTTAAAAAATATATATATATATATATTGTTGAAAAACATATGGCCCAAATAAGGGGACTGTGCATAGGATACATTTTCTATTTTCTACATGGTGTATTTAGGTGTATAGCTTTCACAACTGGTTTTGGGATGATTGTTTTAGGCTCATTGATATCCTTTGTCAGTGTGTATTCTTGTGGATTTAAGTTAATGAGGCTTCGAATTGGCAGAAGAGATAAACCATTATGGTTTGATATACAGCATGAAACATAGTTAAGCAGTTCATGGCGCAACTTTATGAAAGGTGTAGCTGTACGAGTAACGGTGATAATTCGATTACTATCAGTATTGTCAACACTGACGAATAAAGCAAGGAGAGCGAGACAGAGAGAAATTGTGCGAGATACCTAGCTGTTTCTCTACTGCAGTGATAGAGTAAAAGACATCACTCCTGCACAAAGACCTCCCTCAGACTTTTCTCCTCCATCTACAAGCAAAAGAGGGTCCAAATGTCTCACCATTCACTGGCCGAGCTAGCCAGTAAGTTAGCGATTCAAGTAAAAAAAATACAAGCATTTTTGCCATACACCATTGACTCCTCTCAACCATACGCACACACACACACACACACACACACACACACACACACACACACACACACACACACACTCCTGCAGCACAATCATTTAGCCAGAGCTTGGCCTCCTGACAGACATTTCTTTCTTCTCTCTCTGATTCTGGCTCTCACTCTTTCTCCCTCACTACTCTCTCTGCCTCCCCCTCTTTCTTTCTTCCTCCTCCTCTCTCTCTCTCTCTCTCTGTCTCCCCCTCTCTGTCTCTGTATGCCACCCTCACCGCTTAGAGATTTAGGAAGCAAGAAGTGGATCCAGTAGAATGGGTAGACATACAGTACATGTATAGATGGATTTCTGCGAACATACAGACATACTTCCATGCAAACACACACCCCATTCTGCGGTATTCACACAGTAAGCATACCGTACAAATATAATCCAAGCATCTTCATATCGACCTGCGTCACTAATGTCAGGGTCTCCAGAACGGCTGCTTATTTTGCATACTGTACTTTTCAAGCTCGGGCCGAGGGCCCTTAGATGGCAGGTACCACCTCAAGTGGCAATTAGTGGCGCCATTCATTTACCCATGCGGCACCCCCCTCTCTAAAAACATACTCTACCCTGCTCCTCTTTCCCTGTCTCTCACCTACCACACTCTTGTTCACAAAGAGGCGTCCATCTTACATGCTTTGACTAAAATCAAGAACTTATCTCACGGTTTTGCTCTGAGGAGAGGCAGTGAGGGAGCTTAGCTTTTCTCCTCCAGCCCTGTGTTTTTTCCTCTTGTACAAAGTGTACAGTGTTTGCTGATTCATTTGCCGTTCACTTGGGGGGAAAAAGTGTCCGTCTATTTGTTCGGTGATTCTTTTGTTAGTTTTATTAGCTGATTAGTCGATTTAGGTTAGTTCTATTTCCACTGGTCTGATCGTTTTGTGTGGTGAGGCTAGTTCCACGTAGTTGTTTCTCTGGTGTTTGAAAGTGTTAGAATATATCGTTTTTAAATCCTGGTCAAATCTGAAGGTGATGTATTATAAATTGGTAGTTTTGTTGACTTCAATGCCATGCAATATAAGTGTGGCCAGCTTTTACGAAACTGAAGTGGCCCCAGCGAGTCAGAGGCCCCAAGCAAATGCGTATTGCTCAAGAGCCCAACCCACAACATCCCTCTGCTCTGCTTAGATAAACTGTATGCTGTGCTAATCAAGCTCCAAAGTAATTGGTTTGCAGATTAAACACAACTGATTTGCAGTTATTTGATTATTTCTAGTGCTAGCCGTAGCTGGACAGTGCTAAGTATTGTAGCATAAATTGTCCACATAGATGGGGGTATTGTGTAAATGATCTGTAGAAAAAGTGACTGTCACTGGACCTGTTAGTACACTCAGTCTTTGCAATACTTGTAGCCGCACTCGCATCTCTGGTTCCTTTTTGTATACATTGGTGCCAATTGAAGATTGAATTTGTTAGCTGATTGAGTTTCCCTATTCATTAGATTTGATGTTTGGTGAGCTTTTTGAAATACTTGCCTCTGTACTGTAATCCCAATGGAACAGCTGTTGGTTAAAGATGGAGATTCTAACAAGGAAATAGCAATCAGGCATAGCGATTGTTTGTTGATTCGACAAAAGATCTGCGCCAGTCTTTTTGCTCTAGTATGGGCCACCGTACTTTTTCCTTCCACACTGCCGCCTGCAGTGAAAGAGGATTTTTATCCCACGTTTCTGATTTCTTTCTCACTCTCTCTCTGTCATTCATTTCATTTTATTCTCCTCGTTTTTTTTCTAGCTTGGATTCTCAGATGGTTGGTTCTGATTTGCATGTATTTGCATAATGAATGTAATTTGCATGCTCAGGGGCAGACCATACCATGAGGACGAGTATGTTGCCTGCTTGTGTGTGTGTGTGTGTGTGTGTGCGCATATGTAGATATTGAGTGTGTGGAATATAGCAAAAATAGTCAGGTCATCTTGTTGTTCATCCATAGTGTGTATATCAAATGTTTATATAGTTTTTTGTGCACATTTTGACATATACATCTCCTCCAAATATTAATACTGTAGTAATTATTTAAGCATGCGCGATATGTGTCAGTGTATGGATGTTTGTGTGTGTGTGTGAGTGCATGTGCGTGAACCTGAGCAAGACATGCAGGCATGTCCCACTCATTGGCCAGTAGACCTGACAATCATCTCTCTTCCTCTATCCCTCCCATCCCCCTATCATCCTGTCCTGGTAACCATTCTGTAATGCACTGACTAAATGAAAGAGATTCACTTCTCTATCCCAGCATCCTTCACTCTCTCCCTCCCTCCCTAGTTTGCCCCCTTCTCCTGCACAACGAGTCACAGCCCTGCTGCCACCATCTTAGAATAGGACTAGGACTGGCACAAAATGGCAGTAAGTAAAAATAACATAGGTAGTGTTATTTTAGCGTCCTATTCCTAACCCCCTTCCACCCATCGCGCTTTGGCCCCCCCTCGCCTTCCCGCGCCATTGGCTGCCTCGAGACGGCGTTAATTACTGGCAGTGTGTTAATTGCATAGATCGCACCGAGGGACATGGGAGGAGGGGATGTGATTTGAGTTAATCACGAAGCCACTAAAAAATGTTTATGTCTTTTAAGCTGGCATTCTGAGGGGCAGCTGTGGTCTTCTTCATTCTCATGCAGTGATCGTTGTGCCCTTTGCGATGAGGCTGCAAATGGCGTCGTTCAGCCATTTTGTGAATTTAGAACCGCTTGAGAAGAGGAATTTATTTTACCTGACTTATTTCGGCGACATTAATTCAATCAATTGAGGGTGTTTTAATTAGGAGTGCATATTAATGACTTAACACTGTGGGTCTATTTGCATATGGGGCATACAAGCGTTCTATATTCATGGAGCATGTAGATGAGGATGGTTAGATCATGTGAAATATAACCAGCTACACACACCTATACACATCATTTTATCAACACAAACCACTGTGTATACATGCATAGACACTAGACACACACACACACACACACACACACACACACACACACACACACACACACACACACACTGTCCACCATACCCTCACACAGAATATTAACTCATAAATCTTGAGCACATGCCTTAATACACTCACACAATTTTACAAATATACATAAAACTATATTTTGTACACAGAGTTATTGGACATTTGATCCACTGACAGTTGATGCAAGGACAGTTCTTATTTCAACTGAACTTTCGGGAAAAGTAGAGTAGCCCCTTTTACTAGCAAGTATTTCATGTCGTCAGGTGACAGAATTGGTTTAATTCCGAGAATAACTACTATATGAGTTTAGAGGAAACCGGTCGAAGCTGGATGCACCAACGGACATACCAAGAAAATGAAGTCACACACACTGACAAGATGTTCTCCAATGTCTGGTAAGACAATTAACACTTCTAGTAGTGTTGATCACTCTGTCCAAGTTCTTGGAAACTCAAGGGGCCAACTTGGGAGGAGAGAAGTGGAGCAGACAGAAAGAGAAATGAGGGAGCTCCGTAAGAGAGCAGAGTGAATGAGATGGGAAAGAGTGAAGGAAAGAGGAAGGAAGGGGAGACCGATGAGGAGAGAGGGGAGACAGTGAAGTCTCAATAGCGAGTGGCTTTCTTTGTGTTTCCGTGTGAGGTTTATTTTGGGAGAGGGGGGTGGGGTGGTTCAGCCTTGCTCAGCGCAGCCAACAAGCAGAGCATTGTCCTCCGTTGGTGCGGCGGCACTTGTGGCATAACGCCATTATTTAGGCCAGTGGAGGGATAGGGGTCTGGAGACCAGCTTAACCAAAACGCCAATTAGACCCGGCTCGTCCTGATTAATGGAAGGGGAGGATTGGCAAACAATGCCGCCCATTGTCNGGAGTGCTTAGAAGCCTTAGATTAACATGGTGCTCTTGTGTAGCCAGTTCTTCACCCTTTCCTCGTCACATGAATCCCTAGTTTAGGAACTGGAGTTGAAGAACTGAAGTTGAGGAACAGAGTTTTCCCTTGCTGTCAAGTTGACTTTCAAGTAGACTAGACACACATACATGCACACACACACACACACACACACACACTTCATATTATCCCTTCATAATGCAAAATATCAACATTCTGATTTGTTTGAAAGCAAACAAGATGGAATCAAATAAATACAATTAAAGTTGGACTTGTAATAAGAATGATATTTGTATTGTATTAATATGTTACAACATTAATGTTACACTATAAATCCTTTTTAAATATTTGGATGACGAAGTAAGAGAATTAGGTCGTCCCACTGAAACAGTATTCCCTCAAATGTTTTGTTGGCGTTGCAGCTTAGTGTTAATCACAGACTGTCTAATACTGGGGTCCACATTTCCATACGTCCTACTTTATTGTTTATTTAAAGCGTATGCACTGAATAATTAGCTCGCCGCGTACTCCAATCAGGGGCATGCAAATGTTGGTTGCCGTGGCGACCTCATCAGGGCCCCCCGCCAGCCGCAAACAGGACATAGACAAATAAAGCGTGGGAAAACACTAAGGGGCTTAGACAATGACAGTGGTGTGGCGATGGAGACTGAGACTGTGTTGGGAATGGATGAGGGCGGAAGGGAGGTGGGGGGGGGGGGCAGTAACTGGGTGTGTGTCTGTTGGGATGGGATGGGGTGGGGTGGTGCAGCTTGTGTCTGGACTGTAGTTACTAGACATGTGTGCCTCAATGGGGTGGGGGTAAAGGCATATTGCAGACCTGTCTAGCTAGGTCTGTGTGTGTGAGGATGGGTGTCCAGCTGAGGACAAGTGTATCAAGTCAGAATATTAAATATATCTCAACATAAATGGCAGCTGTACTATAAAGTATATGACATATTTAATGTTAAGACACATGCATAGAGATATATACCACTTCAGAAAATCCTATAGCTATATGTAATATTACCATAGGGCTTCGGATTAGTAATGTATTTTTTTTTTTTTTTTTTTTTTTGCAATCTCCAAATCCTCCTGGTGTTTGAGTCTCTTCACATGACCCATTTCTAAGGTTGGTAGAACTTTAGCCCTGGCCCCATTCCGATCCAATAGCAATCCTCCCTTCTCTGGGCCCTTGACGAGTTGTCTTAGGAGACCTGAAAGTACTGTGTTCATGTAGGCCTACGTGATGTAATATGGCCGGATGCTCCACCTAAGCTATACCAGATGGCTAGGTGGAGTTGGCACCATATTTGTTTTTATTCATTTCACCTTTATTTAACCAGGTAGGCTAGTTGAGAACAAGTTCTCATTTACAACTGCGACCTGGCCAAGATAAAGCAAAGCAGTGCGACACAAACACAGAGTTACACATGGAATAAACAAACATACAGTCAATAATACAATAAAAAAAGTCTATATACAGTGTGTGCAAATGAGGTAGGGTAAGGCAATAAATAGGCCATAGTGGCGAAATAATTACAATATAGCAATTGAACACTAAAGTGATAGATGTGCAGAAGATGAGTGTGCAAGTATGCATTGCAATCCTTGTAGTGTAGATCCACTCACACACACAGGGGGTCCATGAAAGGGAGTAAATTCTTGACTCAAATTGAATCCCATTCTAACCAAAAATCCCCCTCTGCTTCGCCCTACTACTTCAAGCTTGCCTGTTAGACCCATGAAAAGGAGCACTTTTTAACCTCTGCCCTTCTTCAATCCCCCTAGGTGACCCATCACATTGAAGTTATGTCACAGCCAGTCCACCACCTTCCAACAGCCAGCCCACCTCACCAATGGTGATGTCCATTTCTGAACGTAGTGGTGCCGACCTGACCTAAATGGAACCAGATTGGCTCCTCTTCCATTTTCTTCTGTCCCAATATTTAAACCTGGAGCACTTTGTGGACGTTGAACGATCTCCTTTTGGTTGGGGTGAACTTTAGGCACATGCCTGGACATGCCTGACAAACTGAACATGGTGTAATGTACTGTTGGGTCATGGATACCAGTGGATACTCAACCACAGCTGCCTCTGTGGGCCTAATCCCCAGACCGTCTTTGGATGCACCAATCAAAGGAGAAGTTGAAATGGACTACTGTGCACGAGTGTGTCTCTATCCTCCTACAACTAACTGACTGGATACATGGACAGAAATGGAGGGTGTGAGATGTGTGTGTTGTGATGGTACACTGTCTTCTCTGAGATGGCTCTACACACAGCTGTGTCTGTCACATCTGCAATGCATTCGACACGGGTCAGCATGCTGATCTGTTCATGTGTGCTGTGCTTGTTTGTCTAAGTGCATACACTTTGAGTCACCCTCACTCGGCGCAAGTTCTGTTCTGGGATTGTAAGCAACACACACACATCACAGTAAATGTATTTTAACCTCCTTATGGTTAACGGACATAGGATTTATCATGTGCTTATGCTACCTGGCAAAAATAATATTTGACACTGGAGGAGGTTGTATGGTTTAGTAGTAGAATCGCACTGCACCACTGATTTTATTATCAAGGAGAGGTTACAACTGGCAAATAAGTATCTTATTGGACAGCCCACATAGTATTCAGATTATGTATGTATAGATAGAACACGTACAATTAATTAAAATAGAAACATAGAAATGTGCTAATTGAGTGGTTTAAACAATTGCAGTATAAAAATCAGAGTAGGACGATTACCTATGTGTTATTTAGTTTACATAATGGATATGAATACTAGTTTAGTTAGAATTTCTCAAATTATTTTCAGTGTGAAAATTTGTTTTTATTTTGTGTATATTATTTCTATGCATCTTTTGAAACCTATGCAAATGAATCCACAAAGTAGATATTTTATCATTTGCTAATGACGATCATTCAAATTCTCAGAGGGTTTAGATTTTTCTCCAGACAATCTGTTATATGCTGTAGGGTGATGTGAGAGATTAGAAATGAAAGTGCAATACAGGAACGTTTCTGAGCACTGGTCCAGACAGTAAAATATGTTGGGATTTTACAGCGTTTTTCTCAACTGATTTGGATTTTTATATATTTTTTACGAGTGTATCAATATCAAAATATAAACATTGGAATGTTTCATTTGCTTAACTGTACAGGGACATCTATAGATCTTAAATTCATGGATTGACTAGAAAGTTACATATACAGTTTTCCAAACAATTATTTTGGTGTGAAAAAATGTGAACATTTTTACTCTATGCAACTTTTATACTTTGTAACTTTTTGTAATAAATAATATGACTATCATTCGGAGCAACTGCAATTGATATTTTGATTTATGTCACGCTTTTGAGGATTAACTTCCACAATGTTGAAAATGTTTCATATTTTTGCACTGTTTCAGACTTCATTTGAGAAACTATACAATGGCTGTATACTAAATATGTTTGATAGCGTGATGTACGGTTTAACAACAATGTGTACTCTACATGAACAACAAATGTGTACTATATGAGCGAAGTATGTAATAGCCTGTAAATATACTGTATGTTATCAAGACCACACTATATGTAGTTGGTTATGGGCAATTTGTTGTGAGGAATGTGCAATCAGAGTGCATGTAAACAGTCAGCGTGAAGTGTGTGTAGAATTATGTACCATGTAGAAAGCAAGAGTTCAATAGATGGAATGTGTGTGGAGGCAGGCACTACGTTGAGGGTGAATGCAATGTTTTAATGACAATGTTGGATTGTAAAGAGATGTTTGCATGAGTGCACTATGGCCCACAAGATCATAGACTACATTAGGCATGTTTGCAAATGACCTGTGAATCCTGACTGTAGGGGACTGACTCATTCTTGTACCATGGACTGTGTACTATGTACGATGAAGTCAACACAATAAATGTTTACGTTTAAAAAGGTTAAAACACAAATGTCTATCTGGAATTTCTATCTATTCAGTCTGTTTTTCATTGAACCCATATCTTTGAATCAACTCGTAGCTCAGTGTAAGTTTGCATTGAGAATTCAAATGTGGAGAGAAAAAAAGTTAAATACCAAAGGGATCATGAGTATTGCCGCAGTTAGAAAGATACCTGGAGTGACAGTATTCCAAGATCCAGGGCCTGGAGCGTATACTGTATGAAAGAAATAGTACTTTAGAGTCAAATAAAATTATTCCCTGAGCATCTTATTGTAATCAGGTTTCTACAGTAGAGTGCACTTGTTTCTTCAGCAGGCCTACGGTTGCTGTCATATTGAGGGACAGTTTTTAGTGTCAACCAAGGAGCCATGTGTTCAGACGGGAACATAAGCACACAGACAAATGATCAATGTTTACACGGTTGCGCAATTTTAGAGTAACCACGGGCCGCATCTGGGCAATATTTGGGACACCGCGACATGGCCGCCCGTAAGGAAGCAAGGGCCAGTGGAACAGCTGCTATGTTATCATCAGAACTAAGAAAAGCAGTACCATTTTACAGGCAGTTCTTTTGTGTCAATAGTTGGCTACCAATTTAACGGCTTTATTTTTATATGATATATTATGCAGCAATCCTGCCTTTGTTATGCATATACCACCACTTCCAAGTAACGATACTGACACTACAGCTTGTGCACCTGCCTTTGGAGCACAGGGTTGCTGGTTTGATCCTAGGCAGAGTCAACTACCCTGATTGGTACATTGGTGTCAGAAGTGGGATCCATTCACAGGCATATACAGCTAAGATGCAGAGGTGCTTGTTGAAGTAGAAGCACAGAGATGAGCTTCCCGGAGGAGGAAGTGGAAATAGTGTAGCAATACTATTGGATAATCACAATTGTATTTCCTTGAATCTGACCTTCTCATCCAATGAGATTTGAGAAAAAGGAGATGAGTGAGGACACAGGGAATCAAGGAAATTAGATTCTCCCACTGTCCACTTGACTCAATGCGGACTGCGATTAGTGTGCTCGCCTGAGGAGCACAGGGTTGCCGTTTTGATCCTAACCAGATCCAACTGTCCTCTGACTTTACGACAATACATTACGAGTGCTTCAATAGTTTCCTCTATAACTAACACAATCATAGGAAGTGTTACAGTCATGTTGCCAATAGCACTAACAATATTTTTGAAAGTTTGTAACTTTTAATGCGATTCTGTGTCTTCATGTTTTTATGCCAAGACATACTATACCGCACAAAAATAGAAATCCAACATGCAACAATTATAATTTTTTTACTGAGTTACAGTTCATATGAGGAAATCCATCTATTTAAATCAATTCTTTAGGTCCTAATCTATGGATTTCACATGACTGGGCAGGGGTGCAGCTGTGCTTCTAGCCCCTATGCAACTTTGCAGTATTTATTTTTTTCTTTTCTTTATCTTACATTGTTACCCCAGATCTTTTTTTGTGTTATTACATACAGCCGGAAATAACTTTTGGATATCAGAGCGCCGGTAACTCACCAGCATTACCAGCGTTACGACCAGGAATACGACTTTCCCGAATTGGATCCTTTGTTCGTACCCCCCAGGGCAATTGAACTGATTCCAGAGGCTGATCCAAAACACATCCGACGGAGAAGAGGGATTCGGAGTGGACTTCTAGCACACCACGCACCGCTTCCGAGTATATTACTCGCTAATGTTCTGTCTCTGGATAATAAAGTTGATGAGCTCAGGGCAAGGATTTCCTTCCAGAGAGACATCAGGTATGTTTCACTGAAACATGGCTCTCTCGGGATATACTGTCTGAGTCCGTACAGCCATTTGGGTACTCTGTTCATCGCGCAGACAGGAATTAATATATCTCCGGGAAGAAGAAAGGTGGGGTGTTCGTTTCATGATTAACTACTCATGGTGTGATTGTGATAACATACAGGAACTCAGGTCCTTTTGTTCACCTAGAATACCTCATAATCAAGTGCTGACCGTATTACCTCCCAAGGGAATTATCTTCGTGTATAGTCACAGCCATGTATATTGTCCCTCAAGCCGATACCACGACGGCCCTCAAAGTACTTCACTGGACTTTATGCAAACTGGAAACCACATATCCTGAGGATGCATTTATTGTAGCTGGGGATTTTAACAAAGCAAATTTGAGGAAAACGCTACCGAAGTTCGATCAACACATCGACTGCACAAACCATCACATTTAACCATGGCAAGGTGACTGGGAATATGGTCGAATACAAACAGTGTAATTATTCCCTCTGTAAGGCAATCAAACATGCAAAATGTCAGTATAGAGACAAAGTGGAGTCGCAATTCAACAGCTCAGACATGAGACGTACGTATGTGGCAGGGTCTACAGACAATCACGGATTACAAAGGGAAAACCAGCCACGACACAGACACAGACGTCTTGCTTCCGGACAAGCTAAACACCTTCTTCGCCCGCTCTGAGGATAACACAGTGCCACCGACGCGGCCCGCTACCAAAGACTGCTTGCTCTCCTTCTCCGTGGCAGATGTGAGTAAGACATTTAAGCGTGTTAACCCTCGCAAGGCTGCCGGCCAAGACGGCATCCCTAGCTGCATCCTCAGAGCATGCGCAGACCAGCTGGCTTAAGTGTTTACGGACATATTCAATCTCTCCCTATCCCAGTCTGCTGTCCCCACATGATTCAAGATGGCCACCATTGTTCCTGTACCAAAGAAAGCAAAGGTATCTGAACTAAATGACTACCGCCCCTTAGCACTCACTTATGTCATCATGAAGTGCTTTGAGAGACTAGTCAAGGATCATATCACCTCTACCTTACTTGACACCCAAGACCCACTTAAATTTGCCTGCCGCCCCAATAGATCCACAGATGATGCAATCACCATTGCACTGCACACTGCCCTATCCCATCAGGACAAGAGGAATACCTATGTAAAAATGCTGTTCATTGACTATAGCTCAGCATTCAACACCATAGTACCCTCCAAGCTCATCATTAAGCTCGATGCCCTGGGTCTGAACTCCGCCCTGTGCAACTGGGTCCTGGACTTCCTGACGGGCCGCCCCCAGGTGGTGAAGGTAGGAAACAATAACTCCACTTCACTGATCCTCAGCACTGGGGCCCCACAAGGGTACGTGCTCAGTCCCCTCCTGTACTCCCTGTTCACCCATGACTGCGTGGCCACGCACGCCTCCAACTCAATCATCAAGTTTGCAGACGACACAACAGTAGTAGGCCTGAATACCAACAATGACGAGACAGCCTACAAGGAGGAGGTGAGGGCCTGGGAGTGTGGTGCCAGGAAAATCACCTCTCACTCAATGTCAACAAAGCAAAGGAGCTGATCGTGAACTTCAGGAAACAGCAGAGGGAGCACCCCCCTATCCACATCGACGGAACCGTAGTGGAGATGGTGGAAAGCTTATCGGCGTACACATCACTGACAAACTGAAATGATCCACAACAGCACCTCTTCAACCTTAGGAGACTGAAGAAATTTGTCTTGGCACCTAAAACCCTCACAAACTTTTACGGATGCACAATTGAGAGCATCCTGTCAGGTTGTATCTCCCGCAACCGCAGGGCTCTCCAGAGGGTGGTGCGGTCTGCCCTACGCATCACCGAGGGCAAACTACCTGCCCTTCAGGACACCTACAGCATCCGATGTCACAGGAAGGTTAAAAAAAATAGAGGACAACAACCACTCGAGCCACTGCCTGTTCACCTCGCTATTATCCAGAAGGCGAGGTCAGTACAGGTGCATCAAAGCTGGGACCGAGAGACTGAAAACATATTTTATCTCAAGACCATCAGACTGTTAAATAGCCATCACTAGCACATTAGAGGCTGCTGCTCTATATACACAGATTTGAAATCACTGGCCACTTTAATAATGGAACACTAGTCACCTTAATAATGTTTACATATTTTGCATTACTCATCTCATATGTATATACTTTATTCTATTCTATTCTACTGTATCTTAGTCTATGCCGCTCTGACATTGCTCATCCAAATATTTATATATTCTTAATTCCATTCCTTTATTTAGATTTGTGTGTATTGTTGCAAAATTGTTAGATATTACTTGTTAGATATTACTGCACTGTTGGAGTTAGAAACACAAGCATTTCACAACACCCGCAATAACTGCTAAACACGTGTATGTGACCAATAAAATTTGATTTGATTAGACTTTTGATTTTGAGGGCATAAGTCCACACACTTGGGAGCCAGGCCCTGCCAATCAGAATTAGTTTTTCCCAACAAAAGGGCTTTATTACAGACAGAAATATTCCTCAGCTGTCCGGGTTGCTGGTCTCAGATGATCCCGCAGGTGAAGAAGAAGGATGTGGAGGTCCTGCGCTGACGTGGTTACACGTGGTCTGTGGTTGTGAAGCCGGTTGGACGTACTGCCAAATTCTCTAAATGATGTTGGAGGCAGCTTTTGGTAGAGAAATGAACGTTCAATTATCTGGCAACAGCACTGGTGGACATTTCTGCAGTCGGCATGCCAATTGCATGCTCCCTAAAAACTTTAAACATCTGTGACATTGTGTTGTGTGACGAAACCGCACATTTTAGAGTGGACCTTTATTGTCATGCTGTTTAATCAGCTTCTTGATATGCCACACCTGTCAGGTGAATGGATTGTCTTGCAAAGGAGAAATGCTCACTAACAGGGATGTAAACACATTTGTGCAAGAACCTTGACAGAAATAAGCTTTTTGTGCGTATGTAACATCTCTGGGATGTTTTATTTCAGCTCATGAAACATGGGGCCAACACTTTACATGTTGCGTTTATATTTTTGTTCAGTGTATATTGTGGACAGCATGAAAGTTAAACAATTACTATTTTTGATGATTTATTCCATTCTCATCTGGACAATTTTTTGGAGAAAACATAACCCAAATAATAACATGACAGGCACGCCTGAAGTCAGTCTTGGGGACTTATCTGGAGACAGCAGAAAGTTAGGCGAACCCTCTCATTTGAAAAGAGTAAAAAACAAAAGGACGTGTCTGGGAGCCAAGTCGTGGGAATGCCGCCCAAGGGCCCGATTAGCATTCCAAAACGCACGTCTCTGTGGGTTGTCTACTACAGGAGTCCCCCAGGACTGAAGAAGGGGTGGGTCGAAAGATGGAGGGGGTGTAGAGAAGGGCAGACGGGAGATGGTGAGCAGACAGCTCCACAAAAGGAGGCCGAGTATTGGGGGGGCTTGAGTGTAGGCTAAGGAAAACATGGATCTCTAGGGGACCGAGACAGGGTTCAAGTTCAAGGGTACGTCCCAATCTACATTTTATCGACCTGTGCCAAGTTCCCAAAGTCCTGTGGTGGGAAAGGTCCACATAGTTGGCCAAAACTTGTCTGAGCCCAAAACCCTGTCAAGGGGTCCATAGTACCAAGGTTACTATAGTAAACAAAAATTTAAAAAAACGAAAATTAGAAAAACAATTTAGTTAATAAAATTATTAAGAAGAAAATTTGATAACTAAAACTATACTGAAACTATTATCTTTGACTGCAAAACTAACTAAACAAAAGAAAATACATCATAAATTATGCACAGAGCATGAGCATGAACCATAGGTGTGAACAATGTCTCAGCAAACCCAACACCGGCAGTGGTCGGTCGCAAAAAAGCAAAGCCCTGTACGGGATTATTTTGAGTACATTGCTGGAAAGGACAAAGGCAAAGGTACTATAGTGTCAGAAGATGGCAGCCTGTGTGGAACAGAGATAAAAAGGAAAAACCCAACCAACCTCAAAGTTCATCTGAACAGCACCCACAAAGAAGTTAAGGATAAAGACAAGGTGAGACAGTTATTATGTTATTTTTGGAATTCAGTCAGGATTCGACTCCTGGTATTATCTGAACACAAATAAGACGTGGCAAATTTGAAGAAATGCAGAAAAGTTGCTTTAAAACTGCATATTTTTCTCTCTGCCAAGAAGAAGGGTGGAACAGTTTGAACAGTTTGGGGTTGCATTGGGTTGCGAGGTGGGGGTTTGTTACTATGCCAATAAATGACAATATCCATTGGGAACTTTGCCACCTAGGAAATGTGTGTGACCTGGACCATCTCAAGCATTACTGGAGTGCCCATGCTATAGAGCTACGACACACACATGGCTCCTAGCCTCCCGTGCATGAGGCTACTTTCTGTCCCTAACCCTACAACTAAAACCAAGTTAAAAAAAACATTTTTAAATACATGTTTTTATCAGACTGAAGCTAAATAAAAACTAGCAAATCAAGTCTGAAAACTAACTGAAACTAAACTGAATTAAAAAAATATATCAAATAAATCACAAAACTGTAATGAGATCCATACACATTGAATCTAAACAGACACATTTGTCTTTGTAAATCTGTAGGAATATCACAGGACCAATTTTCAGTTACTTGTAAAATAGTATTATTCTTTTTTCTTTGATCTGGCTTGGGGCTTAGATGAATCGTTGAAATAAATCGTATGTGGTGTGCTGATCTAATGAACCTTTATTTATTTGGTACTAGTAAAAAGAGATTAGGCAGACTCAGAAACACAACGCTTACTTCCTCTCCAGTCCATGACCCCTGCAGGGACAATGGTGGTTTGGGGGGGGGGGTGTGCTGTGTGTGTGTGTGTGTGTGTGTGTGTGTGTGTGTGTGTGTGTGTGTGTGTGTGTGTGTGTGTGTTCCACCAACATATCCTTCTTAGACAGTTTGTTAAATCCACAAGTTATGTGACCCTTGACCCCCTTTTGATGACTGGCCTGTGTTCTGATAGGCCTCTGGGGATGTCCCAACAAAGACACCTGTGGTGCTCTCCTTTAGCCCTATTCAGTGCTTAGCGCAGCAGATACACCCTCCTCGTCTTAAAGGTAAGTGCCATGGGCAAATGGGCGGGGAAAGAGACTGGCAAGGGGTGTATTGATTGAAAGAGCACAAAAAAAGTAATTGCAGAAATATGGTGCAATCATGCCTTTCCAGCAACACTGTATTTGCAATGCACACTGCTTTATCACATTAGGAAAATGTCCTATGTACGTACATAATAGGAGGACAGATTTCCAAGTAAACTATACAATTGGACAGAAAGAAACCTGAGTCCTGTCTATTTAATGTAAATATTATGGTTATTTAACATTTAAACCCACTGCGTGTGCTTTTAAGAGGAAATGTCACACTGACTGGTAGGGCTGGCGATTGCCAGAGACTTCACAATACAATATTATCGCGATACTTAGCTGACGAGACGATATGGATTGCGATTCTCACGATTCTATATGTATTGGGGAGTTGCATAACTGAATGCATTCATCCGAAATGTGTCTTCCACATTTAATCCAACCCCTCTGAATCAGAGAGGGGAATTGCAATTCGATACTGTGATTTTATTGCGATTCAATGTTCCATGCTCACCATATGTCTGCTGCAGAGGGACAAGAGAGAGCCATGAGATAACGAGTTTTGATCAGTCATGGAAATAAAAATTGGCCCCTTATTTAAAAAGAGGACGAGGAACACTCTATGAAGACAAAATACAGGAGTTTTGGTGCAGGTACAGCCAACTAGCGCAAAAATAATATTGTGATATTGTCAAAATGATACGATACGATATATCGGAAAAAATAATGATGTGTAACTGTATCGATTTTTTCCCCCCATTAATACTGACTGGACAAGACGTAGAGCTAAACCTTTACACTAATGTTTAGGAAATTACTAATCTTCAGTTTATTGCAATGTGACAGAAAGGGTCAAGGCCAAAGGAAGTGGTTCTTGACCTCTGGTCTAAGTGATCCTGAAGGCTGGTGATGAGGTTGACCTCTTGACCTCCCACGTGCCGGAGCAGACTCAGAGGTCAAGCAGGGGTTAGGGGTCAGAGTGGAGTCCCTCAGGGACAGTCAGAGAAAAGGAAGTTGGGGACATCCTAGCTATCAGTGGCACTCAGCACACACTCACAGGCACGCGCACGTGCGCACGCACGCACACACACGCACGCACTCACATACTACACACAGATATAGCAAGTCATTCATGGTGGTGGGTTTACGAAGTTGCCTAGGCAATGTTTGTGTGTGTGTGCATGTGTGTGTTCACTCACTGTGTTGTAGTCAGACCTTGACAAAGCCTAAGGACCCTAACAATGACTTCCCTTGAAAGAAACGGAATGCATTATGCACTTGAAAGCACATTTGAGCATCCATCCATATCCAGCAACTGGCTGAGAAAAGAGTATTGTCGGCTATCTTCTTCTGTCTACAAATCAGACACATTCACTTGCTTCCTTGTTTCCCACAAATTCAGTCTAGGGCTGTGGACATTTTCTTAAGTGAAGTATCACTTGAATAAACAAATAATATGGGGTTAAGGAGATGAGAAAACAACTTCACATTGATTGTGCGGTATAAAACCGTTCAAGACACAGACACGTATATAGTACCAGTCAACAGTTTGGACACACCTACTCACTCAAGGGTTTTTCTTTATTTGTACTATTTTCTACATTGTAGAATAATAGTGAAGACATCAAAACGATGAAATAACACATGGAATCATGTAGTAACCAAAAAAGTGTTCAACAAATCAAAATATATTTTACATTTGAGATTCTTCAAAGTAGCCACCCTTTGCCTTGATGACAGCTTTGCATACTCTTGGCATTCTCTCAACCAGCTTCATGAAGTAGTCACCTGCAATGCATTTCAATTAACAGATGTGCCTTGTTAAAAGTTAATTTGCCGAATTCCATTCCTTCTTAATGCGTTTGAGCCAATCAGTTGTATTATGACACCTCAGATTGCAGCCCAAATAAATGCCTCGCAGAGTTCATGTAACAGACACATCTCAACATCAACTGTTCAGAGGAGACTGCGTGAATCAGGCCTTCATTTTATTTTATTTTTTTAACCCTTATTTTACCAGGTAAGTTGACTGAGAACACATTCTCATTTACAGCAACGACCTGGGGAATAGTTACAGGTGAGAGGAGTGGGGATGAATGAGCCAATTGTAAGCCGGGGATGATTGCTGCAAAGAAACCACTACTAAAGGACACCAATTATAAGAAACTTGCTTGGGCCAAGAAACAATGGACATTGGACTGGCGGAAATCTGTCCTTTGGTCTGATAGGCCTAAATTTGGGATTTTTGGTTCCAACTGCCGTGTCTTTGTGAGATGCAGAGTAGGTGAACGGATGAGCTCTGCATGTGTGGTTCCTACCGTGAAGCATGGAGGAAGAGGTGTGACGGTGTGTGGGTGCTTTGTTGGTGACACTGTCTGTGATTTATTTAGAATTCAAGGTACACTTAACCAGCATGGCTACCACAATATTCTGCAGCGATATGCCATCTCATCTGGTTTGCGCTTAGTGGGACTATCATTTGTTTTTCAAAAGGACAATGACCCAAAACACACCTCAAGGCTGTGTAAGGGCTATTTGACCAAGAAGGAGAGTGATGGAGTGCTGCATCAGATGACCTGGCCTCCACAATCACCCTACCTCAACCCAATTGAGATGGTTTGGTATGAGTTAGCCTGCAGAGTGAAGGAAAAGCAGCCAACTAGTACTCAGCATATGTGAGAATTCCTTCAAGACAATTGGAAAAGCATTCCAGGTGAAGCTGGTTGAGAGAATGCCAAAAGTGTGCAAAGCTGTCATCAAGGCAGCTTTTTTGATTTGTTTAACACTTTTTTTGTTTACTACATGATTCCATATGTGTTGTTTCATAGTTTTGATGTCTTTACTATTATTCTACAAGGTAGAAAATAGTAAAGATTTTTTTTTAACTTGAATGAGTAGGTGTGCCCAAACTTTTGACTGGTACTGTACATAAGACATGGCTAGAAATCAGCCATGAATGTGTCATGGCACTTTGGAGGGTTTTTGAGCACTTAATTACACATATGAAAAGACTGGGTCAGACGGAGCAGATGAGGCCCTTCAGTCTGTCTGTGTCAGACTGTGGGAGTGTGTCTGACTGACTCTGTGTGTGTATGTGTGTGTGTGTGTTCAGCGCTATCGATGAACGACTCTTGGATGAATCCAAATAACTAATTAAAATGTGTTGGAGTCTCTGAGTGGGCAGGGAATATAAATACTGTACATACAAACTAATAGAGAGGAGGGGGTAGCCTGGGAACAGACCAGGGTAGACAAGTCTAGGTCTCCTCTTTTCTCCAGGGTCCTGGGTGTGTAGTCTGCAGCCGGACAGAGGGGCGGGGTGAGAATCCAAGAGGCGGGACCTTCCAACATCAGCACATCTATTTGTTGTCTGCCAGGCATAAAGGGGAGGGTTCAGAGGGCAAATAATTTCACATGAACTGGGATCTTTCACATGCTAATGACTTCAGGGAATCCCAACCCGCCGGGAGTGTTGAGTGGAAGTATGGTGGCACTAGTATAGCAGTATAGGGTATGTGCATCATGGGGTATCGGTGCTAGCCTCATGTCACCAGCTCCCCAAAGTGGAACATTTGGTAGTTTACCTGAGGTGTATTCAATAGGGACACTAAGTTTGTACATATTTTATAGAATTTTGATGAAGCGGACAATGGTCATATTACTTTATTCCACGTGATAGAGAATATATGCTACATTGCTTGTTTTGTCACATAAACTGAAATTAGGCAAACATTTTAGAATTTTAGCAACCAGTCAATGGCGGAGCGATTTCTACATATTGCGCCTTTAAGCAGTTTGTTTTATGTGTTGAACTGAGGGTGTGTGGTATGTATGATCATCTCTGACTAGATCTACTCTTTGTGAGGTTATGGAATTGACAGTGTTTATGAGACCAGCTCCAGACAGTGAGGGTCTTTTGTGACCACAAGTCGTGTGAGCCAGACAACTGCACAACCACTTGTGGGGACTCTGGTATACGTGCACAAACGTGCATTTGCGGCACAAGCTCTCACTACGTAGCAATATGCTGATCACCTGATCAAAAGCTTCAGATTCAAAGAGCACAGAATTTGGAAAACTTTTTAATTCATTTCTTCAGCTTTGAATGAACCTCTCATTAAAGCTGCATATCATTATCAGGCACGAAAGGGGCATCAAATTAACATGCACTTTATTATTGTGCAGAGAGCACACACACACACACACACACACACACACACACACACACACACACACACACACACACACACACACACACACACACACACACACACACACACACGAGACATAATACACATTAGCAATGTAAATGATCACATTCAGTGTACTCATTCGAAGGGAAAGACAATCTTACTTATCAATTTTCATGATCTATGATTTGTAATATTTGTCTTGCAAGATGGTGTTTCATTTAATGCAGGTTGCCGGCTAAAATTTCAAGCATGCATGCATGCAATTTCAAACATGCGACCTCATCCGGACTTTAGGGAAATGACTGCTGCCTTACACATGTGCCATGCACAATATTCTTTAGTCTACACTTGCCTTTCTGACCCCAATGCTAAATTGGAGTTATTCCACATCCCTTTTGATTGTGATTTGGTCAAGTGTGAAACTCTCCATCTAGAAACAATTAATCCTTGATTGCAATACGGTTTTGGAAGCCTTGAACACTCAACTTAATTATCAACCAAAAATAACTTTACAAATACAAACGATACACTTACCGTTAGCTGTTTTACCACAGATTACAAAAGTTTTTTTGTGAAACAGAGCTTCGAGCCAATGTTTTTTTGGGTGTACAATTAGTGTACCTTTTGTATTTGTCAAATTATCTTGGGGGGCAATATGAAAGTAGAGTTTCTGAGGTTTCTAAAACCATATTGCATGCAATGATTATTAACGGTTAGACAGAGCGTCGGGACAGTTGTAGGCTACGCATTGGCCCCGCTGTGGTCAATTGTTCAAATGAGAACCCAATGTCTGTATGGCTTTGGGTTCTGGAAAGACAGTCTACTCCGGACAATATGATCCATGGATAGGAGCCAACACGAGAATGGAAATATAAAGCCATATTATATTTTGAATCTGGAAGGTAAAAACAAAAGTACATTTTAATAGCAACACCCTAAAAATAATGATCTACAATGAACAACAGAACACAAAACAGAAAATATTCACTTAAAAAGCTTATCAAAATAGCTGATAGAATTGTATATATGGGCAGGGCATCTATAAAATAGGTTTCCCGGATGGATTTACTAATGGCTGGCCTACTACACTGAATGCAAGAAAAATCTCTGTCAATTATGTATCCCCTGAACATCACAAGAAAACATGGAGCTTCAGACTGTGAAGGCTACTGTTGGTTTTCGGGGAGTAGGCTGGCTTACGAATACATAGGCCTACACATAACATCTGACAGGGGATTTTCACTATCAGCGTTCATTTGTATAGCTACACTAGCGTCGCCCTCATGTAGGTGCTATCAAGCTAGCAGGCATGCTAGGTAGATAGTGCTAGGTGTCAACAACCAATCCAGTAGGGGCTGGAAGCTATAGTGAGCTTCGATTGGTCAATCGTGCTGCGATATTGCAGAGTATTTGCATTAAGTTCAGCTTTCCCCAATTTACCATTCATTCCATTCTTGTAGGTCGGCTAAGGAGTATTGGTGTCTCCGAGGGGTCTTTGGCCTGGTTTGCTAACAGTGTATAAAGTCAGAACATCTGCTGTCTCAGCCACTGCCTGTCATCAACCACGCTCTTCTCAATTTACATCAACAACATACAGTAGCTCAGGCAGTAGGATGCTCTCTCAGCTGTTTATATGCAGATGATACAGTCTTATACTCAGCTGGCCCCTTCCTGGATTTTGCATTAAACGCTCTACAACAAAGCTTTCTTAGTGTCCAGCAAGGTTTCTCTGCCCGTAACCTTGTTCTGAACACCTCCAAAACAAAGGTCATGTGGTTCGGTAAGAACAATGCCCCTCTCCCCAACGGTGCAATTACTACACAATATATACAGAAGTACTGTACCTCTGAGGGTTTAGAGCTTGTAGTAGTCACCTCATAGAAGTACTTGGGAGTACAGCTAGATGGTACACTGTCCTTCTTTTGACACATATCCAAGTTGCAGGCTAAAGTTAAATCTAGACTTGGTTTCCTCTATCGTAATCGCTCCTCTTTCACCCCAGCTGCAAAACTAACCCTGATTCAGATGACCATCCTACCAATGCTAGATTACGGAGATGTAATTTATAGATCGGCAGGTGAGGGTGCTCTCGAGTGCCTAGATGTTATTTACCATTCGGCCTTCAGATTTGCCCCCAATGCTCCTCATAGGACACATCACTGCACTCTATACTCCTCTGTAAACTGGCCATCTCTGTATACCCGACAGAAGACCCACTGGTTGATGCTTATTTATAAAACCCTTTCAGGCATCACTCCCCTCTATCTGAGATACCTACTGCAACACTCATCCTCCACATACAATACCCACTCTGCCAGTCACATTCTATTAAAGGTCCCTAAAGCACACAGATCTCTGGGTCGCTCCTCTTTTCAATTCGCTGCAGCTAGTGACTGGAATGAGCTGCAAAAAAACATTAAAACGGGACAGTTTTATCTTCATCTCTACATTCAAAGACTCAATCATGGACACTCTTATTGAAACTTGTGGCTGCTTCACCTGATTTATTGTTGTCTCTACCTTTTTTCCCTTTCTACTCTTGTCTGTGCTTAAACGTTTGCACTGTGTGTGCTGCTACCATGTTGTGCTGCTGCCATTTTGTGTCCTACCATGTTGTTGTCATTTTGTGTTGTTACCATGCTGTGTTGTTGCCTTAGGTCTCTCTTTATATAGTGTGGTAGTGTCTCTCTTGTCATGAAGTGTGTTTTGTCCTACATTTGTAATGGCTTTACCGCCCTTGTGTTCAATATGAATCAGTGGATCCCCGCAACGAGGTGGGAAAGTAGGCTGAAACAGGTCAAATGAGTGCATAAAATAAGACAGACAAAACCATGCATTTTGATGAAAGCTAACTTTCCATAAACGATAGCCTTCTGATTTCAATAGGCAAATAGGTTAAGCCTAATAATGGTAGGTTAAACATTGTAATATTAAGAGAAAGAAGATGGAAAGAAGAAAGAAAATCCCAATGGGTCAGTTTTACATTTGGGATAAAAGGCTAAATAAAATGCCGCTAAATTGTATCAATGGAAGTAGCCTAAATACTATAATTGGGTTACTCTAAATATATAGGCTATATGTTATCTCTTTTTTTGGTGGATAATGCGCGAATTCATGCACATTGTCTCGTGCAGAATGGTTTAACGGTCTTTTCAAGTAGACTATGAATAGCCTACATTTTTAGATTTAACGCGCTACTTATGTTCACGAGGGCAAAAGAAATTCAAATAAGTACCTCCAATGCTTTCCCTCCCAGTTCCCTCTCACATCTTGCTCCATACGTGGGAGTAAATTGGCAAAGATTCGAGTCGACAGAACATCAATAAACGTCTGCAGTGGGTGGCAACCTAAACTGGATGGCACAAACACGCTGTCTAAAAAGACGGACATTGACATAATCCCACTCCTTCTATCTTTCCTGTTAGTGGCAAATTGGCCAATAAAAGTGTATTGCACAATGTTCAAAATGATGAATATTGTCATGCTGCGATGTTTTGACCTTTTCTTACAGATAGGTTACAACAATTATGTTACATGCCAATCTGTGCCATTTATAGCCTATAGGCATATAATGTGCCCAATATTTCCTGCATAAATAATCACATTTTTATATAGGCCTATCAATTTAATTAGATACAAATGTCAGTCGATTTGGTTATTAGATGATGAGTTGAAAACAATTTGAATGTGCTGCTTTCAAAAGCAATAGAGAAATCACGAAAAAGGGATATGTAAATTGGACTATTCTTTATAGTTTTTTTCTTGGAATTCACGCATTTTCATCGAGAGCATGTTGCCGAGATATTATCTAAATCTAATTATTCGTTAGTCCATGTCCCATACAGGCCTACACACAGTATAGGCCCTATATCCAAAAGGAAACACGCAAAATCTGTTCCAATTATTTAAAAGTAGGGCTATTTCATCTAGATTTTGAGGGAGGGTAGCCTTACAGGATTCATCCTCTTATTACCAGCACAAGTTATATCCGGGCGGAGGAAGGAAGCCCTTATTGCCGAGGTCACGCTCTTTGTAGCGTCAAATGATCGTGTCCACCGTGACTCACGCTCAGCATGATGCAGCAGCCTATTCGTTCACTCTCTTCGCTGTTCTTCAAAGTCCGGATTTGAAGAAATACAAACAACTTCGATTGTCAAAAATTCAAACCTCTTCGATAATGCATATCTATGCAAAATATCGAAATAAAACAACATGTTTAGTTCAAGTTCCAAAGAGCAATTTAAGAATCTATTTAGCCTATATCACTTTAATCTGAAAATCCCCCTATTACCTTGTTCGACTAGTCTATAGTGTTTAGTATTGTAAACTGTGGTTAATATTGGACATGAAACTATAGGGACTAACCTATACTTTTTACAGGCACATTTTTGGAGGATCTTTTTACAAAATCTCCCAATACAATTGAAAGCAAAATTGCCACAGGATTTGATAATAATTCAAATCCTGTGGATTAGCCCCTAAATGTAGCCTAAAAATATAATCGCTCTCATAATTAGCCCTACTTTTATTGCACTTAGGCTAATGTTTGTAGGATAGATATTATTTAAAAGTATAGCCTACAGTCTCAAAACATATTTTTTTCTCAGATTAAAAGGCCCTACCTCTTCAAATTAGGCTTAGACCTATAGTTATAGTAGGCTATTGGTGTGAGAAGTTCTAAAATCGCTGTTGCCTAGATTTATAGTCTGTATAGGGATTCATACATCCCTCGTTTTGTCTCCAGTGAACAGACACATCAGATCCAATAGACATAGTTTGTCCCTCTATTCCAGGGGCTCCCAAACTGTGGGGTCGGCGTGGGGCGCACGTGGGCGCGGGGCCCCCCCCCCCCCCCAAAAAGGAACTCAGCCCGGCTTTAAATTTACTCTTGAAAGTTGTAATAGTAGAATGCACAAGGTGCAATTTCGAAATTGGGTAGTGCATCATCAGTTCCTCTTGTCATGTTAGTCATTGCAGAACTTAGAGAGCTATTTATAACTTGTCAGAAATGTCCAGATCAACTAGCCCATGTTACCTAACGTTTTTTTGTTTCGTTTTTTTAGCCCATAGATATTGTTAGCTAGCAAATGTTTTACCATATTAGCATCAATTTGACATCCGACAAAACACCTTAAACCAAGACATGGTATCAAGAACAAGATCAAACAAGCTGAAATGAGCCACTTGAGATTCACCACATGGAAGTTTCTTGTCATTATTGATGGCAATCTGGCCATCCAGAATCACAACACACAGCCTTCTGCCCCTTTGAAGCGCGCGCCCATCGTTTTTGTGACATTATCAGCCAACCCCTCTATAGGCAAAGTGGAATAAAGGGACCTGATTCAATGGAGGTTGCATGAACTGCCTTCATACATTTGTCGTAAGGGAAAGTGGAATTTCAAAGTGGAAATTACAAACTTCAGAAGCTTTTTCAAACCTCAAATACACTATACGTTTTACATTTCCATTGCAGGAAAGTTCTCCTGAAACAGGGTGATCAAATTAAGATCCTACATCTGTAGGCCTACCTTTATTTTTTTGGGGGGGTGTAGTCCTTTGACATCAAACTGCTATGGGTGTGTGGTAAAAGATGAATATCATAAAAGCAACAGTTGGATATTAACCAGTGTTCTGTATTGCCACATCTCAGTATTTCTCTTATAGTCTACATCTTGGCCAAGTCACTTTACCATAGCAGATCCTCCCCCTGTTTCTGTATCCACTTCCAATTCTTTTAGAAAATTGTCAAATTGGCAACATGTAAACTGACTCAGAGCTGTGGGCTCAATGCAAGGCAATTAGCTACAACTTTTCACCATGAACAGAGTCTATGATCTTGCCCGTGGCGCTTGCCTAATAGCTGTCTCTAGAACTGTATCTTTACACAATAGCCACGGAACAAAAGTAGCAGATAGCGATGGAGCAAAAAGTAGACCTGTCTCCTTCCTCGCCACTGCTCCGTTTCTGCTGTTGACGTTTGATTAACATTCAGGCTATGCCCTCCATTGCCTCCATTCTCCTCCCATTCTCTCTTACCCTCTCCTGTGAGTATCTCTGTGTAGATGCAGGATCTTAATTTGATCACCCTATTGCAGGTAAACTTGTAGTGTATTATTTGAGGTTTAAAAAGGGCTACTGAAGTTTGTAATTTCCACGTTGAAATTTTAGACTTGATTTAACCTTAAGAAAAATATATCAACCCCTACAAATATGTCCAATAATTCACATTCACATTTCCTGTTGCTGCAGGATTATTGTCCTGCTGTAGCAAACTGACTCAAATTAAGATCCTACATCTGTTAGTTAAAAGTGAATTGTTTTAAAAGTACCATCTGCAGGATGAACTTAGTGTGTGTGTGCGCGTGCATGTTTGCATGGTGACGTGCGCATGTGTGAGTGATTCGTCCAGAGCTAGGGAAGGATAGTGGTTGAGGTGTTGCTGTCAATGTAGAAAGTGCTGTTGATATTGTATTTGTGCTAATTGGAATGCAAGGGAGATTGGTGTGCACAAAAGTTGTTTGTAATTTGAGAAAGGATGCAATGAGAGTTGGGGTGAAGGGTTATGGGTAAAGCATATCGGCGGGATTCCTAGCCAACTTGGCACGCCCGTCTAACATTCTTTTTTCACTCACTTCATTCTGTTTTTTTTCATGTTGTAGATGCCAGCACTCCTGTGCCTCCAGTGCTGTTATTTGCTGTGCTGCAATTTGTTGCTCATTAACTAAAACCTCCCCATATTCTTTTATTGGCTACTGACATTTTTATGAGTATACCTATAAAATATACCTATAAAATATACTATGTAACAGGTCATGCCGTGAACTACCAGAAAATATGACATATTTTGTTCTTCCTATAGGCCCTAGGTTAAAACATGTTATGATAAGCATAGTTTGCTTTTAAAACAAACATTGATTTTCTTCTTATAACGGATAACAAAATAGCTTGTTGCTAAATACAGTGCCCGTCTGAATTACTGGCACCCAGTAATTGTAATTGTTGTTTATCGGCTTGATCTTACACTCAAAATATCATATAAATCTAACCTTTCATTTAGTTAAAAAAATTAAATAATAATAATCGTCATCAAGAAATAATACTTTTATTCAAAAACACGCACCCCTAGAATTGATAATTGATGTACTGTATAATCCGATAAACATTTTACTTTTTAAAGTTCATCTGAGTCTTTGGGAACTCTTAAAGGAAAACTATGCACTATGTGACTATGCATGGATAATAACAGAGAGTAGCAGCAGCGTAGAAGAGTGGGGTGGGGTGGCAATGCAAATAGTCTGGGTAGCCATTTGATTAGATGTTCAGGAGTCTTATGGCTTGGGGGTAGAAGCTGTTTAGAAGCCTCTTGGACCGAGACTTGCCACTCCGGTACCACTTGCCATGCGGTAGCAAAGTTAACAGTCTATGACTAGGGTGGCTGGAGTCTTTGACAATTTTTAGGGCCTTCCTCTGACACCGCCTGGTATAGTGGTCCTGGATAGCAGGCAGCTTGGCCCCGGTGATGTACTGGGCTGTATGCACTACCCTCTGTAGTGCCTTGCGGTCGGAGGCCGAGAAGTTGCCATTGTTGACATAGTCCCAAAATGTTTTGCTTGTCAGCACTCAAGTTTTCAAGATATGTAACTTTCAAAATACAGAAATCATCCCCTTATGATGCATTTTGCATCATATGATGCTGTTTTGGGGTGGAATTGTCCTCTAAGTGATCATCAATGACTTCCTGTTTCATTGGGGTATAAATATGAGGTGACACACAGGCTAAACTCCCTTAGCCATTCATCAACATGGGAAAGGCCAGAGAACACATAAATTAAATGAGACAAAAGGTTGTTGACCTTCACAAATCAGGCAACGGCTATAAAAAGAAAGCTACATGTCTGAAAATACCCATCTTCACTATTAGGGCAATAACAAATTAATGCAAATGAACTGGAGCCTTGATGAAGCTGCCTGGAAAAGGACGCAAGTGTACTTTGCCCCAACGCACAGTGAGAAGGATGGTTCAAGTGGCAAAAAAAATCTCCAAGGATCACAGTTGGAGAATTGCAGAAGTTGGTTACATCTCGGGGTCAACAAGTCTCCAAAACTACAATTAGACGCCACCTCCATGCCAACAAGTTATTTGTAAGGGTTGCCAGAAGAAAGCCTCTGATGTCACCAAACCACAAACGTAAGCAGCTGGAGTTTGCTAAATGTCATTGGAACTTTGATTGGAACCAGGTTCTATGGTCTGATGAGACTAAAATAGCTTTTTGGCAACAAACACCAGAGGTGGGTTTGGCGTAAAAAGAGCCATAGTCATGCAGAAAATAACCTAATCCCCACTGTGAAGTATGGTGGTGGATCTGTGATGTGGAGCTGTTTCACTTCTAAGGGCCCTGGGAACCTTGTTAGGATACATGGCATCATGGACTCCATCAAGTACCAGGAGATTTTAGGCCAAACCCTGTCTGCCTCTGCCAGGAGGCTAAAACTGGGTCGTCGTTTGATCTTCCAGCAGGACAACGATCCAAAGCAAACCTCCAAATCCAGATGAAAATCCTTCACTCACCAGAGAATCAAGCTTTTGCAATGGCCATCCTAGTCCCCTGACCTAAACCCTATTGAAAACTTGTGGGGTGAGCTGAAAAGGAGAGTCCACAACCGAGGAGCAAGGACTGATCTGGAGAGTTTCTGTATGAAGGTATGGTCTTAAATCCCTTCCTATGTGTTCTACCACCCATCAAACATTCTAGGAGACGACTCAAGCTGTTAATCTTGGCAAAGGGAGGTGTGTTCTCCCACCCCATCAAACATTCTAGGAGACGACTCAGAGCTGTTATCTTGGCAGAGGAGGTGTTTCTCCCACCTCATCAAACATTCTAGGAGAGGTCTCAGAGCTGTTATCTTGCAGAGGGAGGGTGTGTTCTCCACCCCATCAAACATTCTAGGAGACGACTCAGAGCTGTTATCTTGGCAGAGGGAGGTGTGTTCTCCCACCTCATCAAACATTCTAGAGAGGACTCAGAGCTGTTATCTTGCAGAGGGAGGGTGTGTTCTCCCACCCATTAAACATTCTAGGAGAGGACTCAGAGCTGTTATCTTGCAAGGGAGGTGTGTTTCTCCCACCCCATCAAACATTCTAGGAGAGACTCAGAGCTGTATTCTTGGCAAAGGGAGGGTGTGTTCTCCCACCCCATCAAACATTCTAGGAGAGGACTCAGAGCTGTTATCTTGGCAGAGGGAGGTGTGTTTCTCCACCCCATCAAACATTCTAGGAGACGACTCAGAGCTGTTATCTTGGCAAGAGGAGGGTGTGTTCTCCCACCCCATCAAACATTCTAGGAGAGACTCAGAGCTGTTATCTTGGCAGAGGGAGGGTGTGTTCTCCCACCCCATCAAACATTCTAGGAGACGACTCAGAGCTGTTATCTTGGCAGAGGAGGGTGTGTTCTCCCACTCATCAAACATCTAGAGACGACTCAGAGCTGTTATCTTGGCAAAGGGAGGGTGTTCTCCCACCTCATCAAACATTCTAGGAGACGACTCAGAGCTGTTATCTTGGCAAAGGGAGGGTGTGTTCTCCCACCTCATCAAACATTCTAGGAGACGACTCAGAGCTGTTATCTTGGCAAAGGAGGTGTGTTCTCCCACCTCATCAAACATTCTAGGAGACGACTCAGAGCTTATCTTGGCAAAGGGAGGGTGTGTTCTCCCACCTCATCAAACATTCTAGGAGACGACTCAGAGCTGTTATCTTGGCAAAGGGAGGGTGTTTCTCCCACCCCATCAAACATTCTAGGAGACGACTCAGAGCTGTTATCTTGGCAAAGGGAGGGTGTGTTCTCCCACCTCATCAAACATTCTAGGAGAGGACTCAGAGCTGTTATCTTACATTTACATTTAACATTTAAGTCATTTAGCAGACGCTCTTTCCAGAGCGACTTACAAATTGGTGCATTCACCTTATGATATCCAGTGGAACAACCACTTTACAATAGTGCATCTAACTCTTTTAAGGGGGGGGGTTAGAAGGATTACTTTATCCTATCCTAGGTATTCCTTAAAGAGGTGGGTTTCAGGTGTCTCCGGAAGGTGGTGATTGACTCCGCTGACCTGGCGTCGTGAGGGAGTTTGTTCCACCATTGGGGTGCCAGAGCAGCGAACAGTTTTGACTGGGCTGAGCGGGAACTGTACTTCCTCAGAGGTAGGGAGGCGAGCAGGCCAGAGGTGGATGAACGCAGTGCCCTTGTTTGGGTGTAGGGCCTGATCAGAGCCTGAAGGTACGGAGGTGCCGTTCCCTCACAGCTCCGTAGGCAAGCACCATGTCTTGTAGCGATGCGAGCTTCAACTGGAAGCCAGTGGAGAGAGCGGAGGACGCGGTGACGTGAGAGAACTTGGAAAGTTGAACACCAGACGGGCTGCGGCGTTCTGGATGAGTTGTAGGGTTTAATGGCACAGGCAGGAGCCCAGCCAACAGCGAGTTGCAGTAATCCAGACGGGAGATGACAAGTGCCTGGATTAGGACCTGCGCCGCTTCTCTGTGAGGCAGGGTCGTACTCTGCGAATTGTTGTAGAGCATGAACCTACAGGAACGGGTCACCGCCTTGATGTTAGTTGAGAACGACAGGGTGTTGTCCAGGATCACGCCAAGTGTCTTAGCACTCTGGGAGAGGGACACAATGGAGTTGTCAACCGTGATGGCGAGATCATGGAACGGGCAGTCCTTCCCCGGAGGAAGAGCAGCTCCGTCTTGCGAGGTTCAGCTTGAGGTGGTGATCCGTCATCCACACTGATATGTCGCCAGACATGCAGAGATGCGATTCACCACCTGGTTATCAGAGGGGGAAAGGAGAAAGATTAATTGTGTGTCGTCTGCATAGCAATGATAGGAGAGACCATGAGGAGATATGACAGAGCCAAGTGACTTGGTGTATAGCGAGAATAGGAGAGGCCTAGAACAGAGCCCTGGGGACACCAGTGGTGAGAGCACGTGGCGGAGACAGATTCTCGCCACGCCACCTGGTAGGCGGACCTGTCAGGTAGGACGCAATCCAAGCGTGGGCCGCGCCGGAGATGCCCAGCTCGGAGAGGGTGGAGAGGAGGATCTGATGGTTCACAGTATCAAAGGCAGCCGATAGGTCTAGAAGGATGAGAGCAGAGGAGAGAGAGTTAGCTTTAGCAGTGCGGAGCGCCTCCGTGACACAGAGAAGAGCAGTCTCAGTTGAATGACAGTCTTGAAACCTGACTGATTTGGATCAAGAAGGTCATTCTGAGAGAGATAGCAGGAGAGCTGGCCAAGGACGGCACGGTCAAGAGTTTTGGAGAGAAAAGAAAGAAGGGATACTGGTCTGTAGTTGTTGACATCGGAGGGATCGAGTGTAGTTTTTTCAGAAGGGGTGCAACTCTCGCTCTCTTGAAGACAGGAAGGACGTAGCCAGCGGTCAAGGATGAGTTGATGAGCGAAGTGAGGTAAGGGAGAAGGTCTCCGAAATGTCTGGAGAAGAGAGGAGGGGATAGGGTCAAGCGGGCAGGTTGTTGCGGCCGGCGTCACAAGACGCGAGATTTCACTGGAGAAGAGGGAGTTGTTTGAATCTTGGCAGAGGGAGGGTGTTTCTCCCACCTCATCAAACATTCTAGAGACGACTCAGAGGCTGTTATCTTGGCAAAGGAGGGTGTGTTCTCCCACCTCATCAAACATTCTAGGAGACGACTCAGAGCTGTTATCTTGGCAAAGGGAGGGTGTGTTCTCCCACCCCATCAAACATTCTAGGAGACGACTCAGAGCTGTTACTTGGCAAAGGGAGGGTGTGTCTTCCCACCTCATCAAACATTCTAGGAGAGACTCAAGCTGTTATCTTGGCAGAGGGAGGGTGTGTTCTCCCACCTCATCAAACATTCTAGGAGACGACTCAGAGCTTATCTTGGCAAAGGAGGGGTGTTCTCCCACCTCATCAAACATTCTAGGAGACGACTCAAAGCTTATCTTGGCAAAGGGAGGGTGTGTTCTCCCACCCCATCAAACATTCTAGGAGACGACTCAGAGCTGTTATCTTGGCAAAGGGAGGGTGTACAAAGTACTAAATGCAGGGGTGTCAATAATTGTTACATGCATGTTTTTGAATAAAATTATTTCTTGATGACGACACAAAAAAAACTATTTTAACTCAATTAAAAGTTAGATTAATATGATATTTTGAGTGTAGAATCAAGCTGATAAACAACAATGAGATTTTTTCTCAGCCTTTTTTGTTCATATTTACCTATGCTGTAAATAATTTAGGAGGTCAGAGTAGATGGTATGTTTTTCAATGGAAATGACAAGTACAGTATATTGAGAATGATAAAATATGAACCTTTTTTTATTACACTTGTTGAAGTAGGCTACAAGGGAAAAGGAATGAAATATACTGCATAATCGAATATTTTCAAAATAAACTTTCTTTCCTTCTACCCATGGGGGTTGGGGTGGCTGATCATTACAGAGTGAAAAGCACTTTGCACTTGGGACGGGGGCAGAGAGCAAATTTTTGACCAGTTTTCAATTACCGCTAGCTTCCCTTTGCTTAAAGGGCCACATGTCCTTTGAAAAGAAGGAGGAACTCCATAAAGTGTTCATAAGCACTGGCCTCTCTTCACCTCTTACTGACCCTATGACCTTGGGATCAAGGCCCACAATGCAACCCCATTTGGGGCCGTGTGGTTTACTTATATGGTGGAGACCCTGAAACTTTCACCAAACAACCATAAGAAAAACTGCATTCAGGGTTCACCTCATTGCTGTCACTGGACAAGTGCACACGCACACACACACCTGTCTCTTATACACATCTAGATGTGTATACACACACACACACACACACACACACACACACACACACACACACTGTTCAAATTCTGATAACACTGTTTTTCATGTTGCTGACAGTGAAAAGATTAGCTGGGGCCAACCTTGGTCAGGATCTGAGAAATTTGCTTAAGATTCTGCTCGGAGCGGGGTTATTATCATAATCACAATTAGCAGCACTTTCTTGCATTTTATAATTAGAGCTTTACACCATAATTAAATGGTTTCTTAATTACCGTCCATTCATTAATGCAAAGAACACCTGGCTTGGCTCATGGGAAAGCCCTGGCACCCTGGTTCACGTGGAGACGGGGCCTAAAGCAGGATTCTGCTTATTAAGCCCACTCTGTTCCGCCATCACACACAAACACCACTCTAGCTACCCCCCAGGCCCTGCTTAACGGAGTTGGTGTTGGGAAAAGTACCCAATATTCATTCTTGAGTAAAATCAAAGATACCTCAGTAGAAAATGACTCAAGTAAAAGTGAAAGTCACCCAGTAAAATATTACTTCAGTAAAAGTCTAAAAGTATTTGATTTTAAATATACTTAAGTATAGCAAGTACATGTAATTGCTAAAAGAATATTCTTAAGTATCAAAAGTTAAATAATTTCAAACTGCTCATATTTAGGAAACAAGACGGCACAACTTTCATGTTTTTTAAATTGACGGATAGCCAGGGGCCCACTCTAACACTCAGACATCATTTACTAACGAAGCACATGTGTTTAGTGAGTGTGCCAGATCAGAGGCAGAAGGGATGACCTGGGATGTTCTCTGGATAAGTGTATAAATTAAACTATTTTCCAGCATTCAAAATATAATGAGTACTTTTGGGTGTCAGTAGAAAGTACATTACTTTTATTTAGGAATGTCGTGAAGTAAAAGTTGTCAAAAATATAAATAGTAAAGTAAGTACAGATACCCCCAAAAATGACTTAAGTAGTACTTAAGCACCTTACACCACTGAATGCAGTGTATCAAAAAAGAGGCATGGCAACTGTGACTTCAGTCGTTTGATCCTTTTCATAACTGCAACTGTGTTAATTAAGCCAAAGATAAACACCATCTGGATGCCAACAGTATCCCTTGCTGCGCTGATATCACAGCTTACATAATGAATTCATAAAGATTAGCTCCCACACACACGATCAACACACACACACACACACACACACACTTTCACAAACATAGGCACAACATCATTTTCACATGTAAAAGAGGGGAATTTAAACTCTATACCCTCAATATCTCAAATTAAGATACCCTAAGAAAACAGGCTGTTTCCCCTCTTAAATGATCCCACAGTTTATAAAGGGCTGTTGTTACAAATCCCCCCCCCCCCCAAACCCCAACTGCTATCGAAAATAAATGCACTAGCGTTGAATCTATATAAGAACATTTTCCCTGTCTTCCTTTGGCTCTCTAAGCACACCCAACTATGAGTGTATAAACATGTCTCAATGATGCCATCTAGTGGTAGAAAAGGAGGCGCGAGCAAATGCTGGATTTACCTCCCTCCCCTACGATTTCTAGAATGTGAACACATTCTGATCGTTCTGATTGGTATCAGAAACTGATGGCTTGGGCCAGAGCCAGCCTTCATGAGGAGTTATCAACTTTGATACTCTGATTGGTCAGATTTGTTAGAGATGATCTAGGATGGCAGATTCAGACTGAATGTGTGTGCAATCTATAGAGTAGCGGAATTCAATTCAAGGTGAGTCGACAGTGAGTCAACCCCCTCAAAGGAAGGAAGGGTTGTACACTACAGATGTTGTAGAGCATGAACCTGCAGGAGCGTGTCACTGCTTTGATGTTTGCAGAGAACGACAGGGTGTTTTGCACTCTGGGAGGGCGACACTGGAGTTGTGATAGAGAGGTCTTTGAGTGGGCAGACCTTCCCTGTGCAGATCTTCGCCGGCAGGAAGAGCAGTTCCGTTTGGTCGAGGTTGAGCTTGAGGTGGTGGGCCGACATCCAAGTTGACATATCAGCCAGGCACGCATAGATACGTGTCGCCACCGTGGTGTCGGAAGGGGGGGAGGAGGAAAGTATTTGATTGTCATCCGCATAGCAATGATAGGAGAGACCATGTGAGGATATGACGAAGCCGAGTGGCTTGATGTATAGAGAGAAGAGGAGAGGGCCTAGAACCGAGCCCTGGGGGACACCAGTAGTGAGAGTATGTGGTGCAGACACATATCCTCTCCATGTCACCTGGTAGGAGCGGCCTGCCAGGTAGGATGCAATCCTAGAGTGTGCAGAGCCTGAGACGCCCAGTCCTGAGAGGGTGGAGAGGAGGATCTGATGGTTCACTCGAGTGTTGGTTTATTGAGAAGGGGAGCAACTCGGGTCATTTTGAAGTCAAAGGGAATGCAGCCAGTGGTCAGGGATGAGTTGATGTGGGAAGTAAGGGATGAGACAAGGTCTCCAGAGATGGTCTGGAGACGGGAGGAGGGCATGGGGTTGAGCAGGTAGGTTATCGGGTGGCCAGACCTCACTAGTCGCAGGATGTCATCTGGAGAGAGAGGGGAGAAAGAGGTCAAGGCGTAGTGTAGTAGTCTTCTGGCTATAGAATGAAGTACACTGTGATGGAGCCTGAGAAGCTGGTTATATAGACTCAGAAAAGAGACTCAAACCAATCCCTTTCCAATACAGCCACTGATTACTAAAACAAGTAAAAATTGCCCTGCCTCTTGATCCTGTTTGATGTGTAAACAACTATCTGCAAATGATGAGCAGTCAGCAGTTCACACACCAAGTAGGCTACTGGGAGACAGGCAGCACTTAAAGTAGATGGCCCTAGCTAGCAAAAAGACAGTACTAAACCACAACAGATTTAAAAAATGAACGTCAAGATACCAGAACCATTTGAACAGTTTGCTGTTACAGTGGATGAAGGAGCAGAAAGAGCGTGAAGATGTGGAAATGGACAGCAAGGAAGAAGGGAAGGAGTGGTGTGGTGAAGAAGATTGGCGCCATGTACAACAACAAAAGAAACGTACTCTGGTAGCTCAGAAATCTAGCCTGACGAAAGTGAGCATGAATTACCTGCGGTGGCAGGTGTGGTGAAGACCGCCGAGTTTGGGCCTCGTTCTGATGATGACAAGGACGATTCTGGTACAGTCGGAGTTATGAGAATGGACCCTTGCCTTCTGGCTGATCACATGTCGTGTCAGGATGGGTGGAGAAGAGGTAGTGGACTGTTGAAATGGTGAAAGTAAGTGTATTCGTGATGATTTTTTGTGTCTTCCATCCAGAGGTCACAAGACCTGTGACTTGCTTTGCTCTCCGGAGTAGGGAAAGGAGTGATAACTGGAGTAGCGTTAAGTGTTGAGGAGGACCAACTGAAATGGAAGATTCACGGTGTTTGTGACGCCTGCTGTTTGGTGCGAATCAGACCTGGTGGAGAGCGTGGTGAAACCAGAAAGACACTGTCTGTCCTGCTGAGTTTTGATGCAGAGTCTTTACCCGACAAAGTCAAGTTATGTGTCAGTTATCCCGTGAGGCTTTTGTTCCCAAACCAATTACAGTATTTTAGGTGCCAAGCTTTTGGTCATGTTGCAGCAGTGTGTAGGGGTGAGATTCCTAGAAGTGAGAAGTGTGCAGGAGGGCATGAGACAAAGAAATGTGTGGTATCGGTGGAAAAAGCTGTGTGGGTTAACTGTAGGGCTACCCATGGCGCTGAAGATCACAAGTTTCCGGTGAGAGAAAGGCAGGTCGAGGTTGCCAGGATCAGAGTAGTACAGAAAGTCTCGTATGCTGAGGCAGACATTGCAACGTTCCCATGAAACGTGTCTTGAACATTAATATCTTATGTTCTAAAACATGGCAACCATGTTCTGTGTATGTTTGCGGGAACGTTGACGGAATATTCTCCTAACCCACAGAAAACTGGACACTAATGTTTTTTCAATGTTCCCCTGAAACGTGTCTAGAACATGAATATATTAAATTCTGAGAACATGGTAACCACGTTCTGGGTAAGTTCTATTTGTCATTAAGGAAATGGTCTATTGGAAACATTCCTTGCACATTACAGGAACATTCGTATGAAAACACAGTTAATGACCTAATGAGACTCTTAAGGAAACTAAAGTTGGGGGAACGCTTTTTGTTAGCTGGATTACACTTTCAATATTGCACACTTTGAAAATTGAAAATCCCAAAATGTTGACTAATGCTCTAGTTATGACCTTTGAAGCAGCTTTTGCCTCTGTTGGACACTGAGTGTACACATTGTCTACATTGGCCTATTTAGTTATGCAGTCCTGGTTTCTCTGTCACGCAGTTGCCTTGTTAGCAGCTATAACGTGGGATACAAACTCGCTCAAAATGTCCTCGCTCACCATCTTTTCTCCATTTGAGGAGTTCAAGTTATCAATGCTATATGACTCGCTTCTTTTCCCAGAAACTTTTCATACTCCCTCCTCCTTTTCACATTGAATACGGTTGAACATGTAAGCACGGAAACGACACTTTATGTAAATACTGCATGCCACCGTGTGCCTGGAGTTGGACCTTCCATTTTGGGAACCATAGTTCTATGATGTGTCCAAGTACCTGGCTGTACCATGTCTTTCACAAAACCTGCAACATAAACTAGAAATAGGTTAAAAACAACAATTTCCGAGCACATGTTTTAACCGAACAAAGTGTGTTTTGACTCAACTGTCACTTTGATATTCTCACCCAGGGAACCTTTCCTGCCAATGTTGATTCTAATTATAGTTCCCTGAAGCCTTCACTATGTGTTCAGCATGGTAGACATACTGAAGAGCTGAGATCGGCCACCAGTAATTTTTATATGGCTGTTTAATGGTATGATTTCATGCTGACCAAGTTTGAAAAACCTAATTTATTGCAACTTGAAGCCTCAAGTAAATGTGGATTATAACTGCAACATTATCAAATACATCAAATGTTTTTTAGAGTGGTATACACTTGTTCTTGTAAGGTTCTGTATTTATTTTCTTAGTCAACCTTTTGTTCTGTTTCGTTGTGTTCTTGAACGTAGCCTGTTTCTTTGTGTTCTTGAACGTAGCCCTGTCTTTCATTTTTGTTAATTGTTTTCACCTGTGTTAGTTACTCACCTGGTCTCATTAGCTCCGTATTTAGTTCAGGTCATTCTGTTTGTGCCTTTGTGAGGAATTGTTCGTTTTGACTCTACAAAGCCTTTTCCTAGGTTATTTGTGGGAACCAGTTACAGCCTTCAGTCCTAGTTTTGATTCACCTGCCTGTTTGCCTACCTGTGTATGACCATTCCCTTCTTGTGACCACGATTCCTGCCTTCTGTGAAGGTGAAATAAATACCTGCTGCGCTCTGCACATTAATCTACACATTTTTCTCCCTGAATATTTATTAGTTCTTCATTGTAAGAACTTGGTTTAAGTGCACACTGACAGGATGTTTGTAGTGTTTTTAAACTATACTAAGAAATTAACAGTATTTTACACTGCGTTTGATAGCATTCACTGCATCTGGTAAAAATAATTGTAACAAGGCACAGTCTCTCACACACACTTGTGTAATTTTAGTGTTAGCACACAGTTAGGCAATGCACTACCAAGATACACTTCCACATTCCACATTCCATCCCCAGGGGGCAGCAGCAACCGGTTAAGGGGATGTGCTCCGCCAGGAAGCGTTGATAATTATTCAGGTGTGGACAGTCAGTCCAAGAGTGAGAGGAGGCCAGAACCCTCTCAGCTGGCCATTGTTTCTTTGTTAACCTATTTAGTTGGGCATGCCTTGTATTTATTTTTTTACATATTTATTTTGTCACCATGAACATATGAATAATCTGCTTGGACAAGCCGAAACCAAGAGTGCTTGGTTTGTGGTTGTGCATTTGAGAGTTTGTAGCAGGTGTGTCAAGCTAGCACGGTAGGACAGGGTTGCAGCAGTGCTACTGTGAGTTTCAGTTTTCTGGCTAGCAAGATAGCTCATTGTTTTGGTCAACAGAGATGTTTGGGGTGACGGCCATGTGTTTAGTCAGTTGTTTACAGCTGGTAGTCGCTAAATACATTAGGGCTGGTGAGGTGTTTTGCTAATGGGCCGGAACATTTTGTGTTGACTGTTTTTGGCTATGGTTTTGGTAGCTTTTGTTGGCGCTGTTTGTAGGATTGGATTTCCCAGTTTGGAGTGTGGAGGACTCTGTGGCACATGCATTTGTGTTAGCCACTAGCTAGCCTAGCGCTAACTGTTTAAATCAAATAAAGTATTTGTCACATACAGTTTACAGCAGATATTAAAGGTGCAGCGAAATGCTTATGTGCTACCTCCCTTAACAATGCAGTACACTGATCAATAACAACAATGAAGAGTTGAGTCAAGTAAAAAGTAACAAATAGTAGAAATAAGAGAAGATATAGTATGCATAGTAATAATGGACTGTATTTACAAATATAAAGTGGGTAGTGGAATCAATCATTTATAATAGAACCGCAGTGTTGTGTGTGTGTGTGTTTATGGGTGTCTTTGTGTAAGGCATGGATGTGTGGGTAGTCGGTGCAAATAATTTCTAAAGTGCAAATAGTCTCTAAGGTGCAGGTCTGTGCAGGGAGACGGCTAGGTTTAGCTTTTCAGCAGTTTGATGGCCTGGTGGTAGAAGCTGTCTCTGGGCCTGTTGGTCTGAGACCCGATACTGTTGGTCCGAGACCCGATACTCAATGTTGGGACAACATCCTCTATGCATTTCCTGATGAACCCCGTGACTGTGTATGTATACTTGTTGATGTTTTTGTCGGAAGCAACCCGGGAACTTAATTATTGGCTGGGAGCAGAAAGTCTTAAGGGTTTGTACAGTCCTACATCACACCATGAGTTGTTGATCATGAACCATGCTCCTCTGCCTTTATTATTCCCTAAAAGCAGTTTTTTTTGTCCATGAAATGTATAAAAAACACTGCAGGCTGTATTGCCGTGTCAAGCACCTCCCCTGTTAGCAAACTTTCTCCATGATACACTTCCACACTCCATCCCCAGAGGGCAGAAGCAAAGGTTTAGGGGATGTGCTCTGCCAGGAAGCCTTGATAATGACTCAGGGTTTGGCAATCAGTATGATGGTCAGTCCAGGAGAGGGAGGCCAGAAGCCTCTCAGACAACCTTTGTTTGTTTCTTCGTGTTAAAGGGGAAGCCTGAAAGAGATTTGGATGAGAACCTGGAACTTTACCAGAATAAACTAGTGAATAAATTCTCTTACCCCTGACCGTCTGTAAAATAGGATGTGGTGAAGGCTTCCCCTCGCACTTTGTATCCTATTTATGTGTTTGTTGGAGGAGCCTGGAAGGTTGACATAACAAACTGGTGAATAACCTTTTCCTCTGGCCACATGTCAGCCAGTATGTGTCGAGGGCTTCCCCTGGCTGTTTGTAGACTCCCCATGGTCTATGGTGACGTGTTCTCTTTAGGAAATAGGGGGAAAGGTTATGCACTAGGCATGCATTTGGTGAAGGAAATGCAATCACAAATTCACATCCATTGTTCAAAGTTCACCCAGTGCACATCATCACATTACTAAAATCGAGATGTTACCTATAAGTGTTACGAAACCAATAACTAGCCTGCTGATATTGATACGCTCGCTAAATCTAGGGGTCTAAGGCCTAGTTAACTGGTCTGTAACGTAACCCGATTTAAGATGTGCATCTATGTGAGAAATCAGCATATGAGGACTGTTGTATGTACATGTGCCCAGGAGACAGATAACTTGCAGAGTTCAGAACCATCTCCGTTTTGAAATCTTGGTCGGCCAGTCAAAGCAGATTATTATATACTGAACAAAAATATAAACGCAACATGTAAAGTGTTGGTCCAATGAGCTGAAATAAAAGACAATCAACATTATCCATACACACAAAAAGCTTCTTTCTCCCAAATTCTGTGCACAAATTTGTTTACATGCCGGTTAGTGAGCGTTTCTACTTTGCCAAGATAATCCATCCACGTGACAGGTGTGGCATATCAAGAAGCTGATTAAACAGCAGGGTACATTCAACAATTTCTAAGTTTTACTGAGTTACAGCTCATATCAGGAAATCAATCAATTGAAATTAATTCATTAGGCCCTAATCTATGGATTTCACATGACTGGGAATACGGATATGCATCTGTTGGTCACAGATGCCTTTACAAAAAAGGTAGGGGAGTGGATCAGAAAACCAGTCAGTATCTAGTGTGACCATTTGGCTCATGCAGCGCGACACATCTCCTTCACATAGAGTTGATCAGGTTGTTGATTGTGGCCTGTGGAATGTTGTCCCACTCCTCTTCAGTGGCTGTGCGAAGTTGCTGGATATTGGCAGGAACAGGAACACGATGTCGTACACGTCGATCCAGAGCATCTCAATCATGCTCAATGGGTGACATGTCTGGTGAGTATGTGGGTCATGGAAGAACTGGGACATTTTCAGCTGCCAGGAATTGTGTACAGATCCTTGCGACATGGGACCGTGCATTATCATGCTGAAACATGAGGTGACGGCGGTGGATAAATGGCACAAATATAGGCCTCAGGATCTCGTCACGGTATCTCTGTGCATTTAAATTGCCATCAATAAAATGTAATTGTGTTCATTGTCCGTAGCTTATGCCTGCCCATACCATAACCCCACCATGGGGCACTCTGTTCACAACATTGACATCAGCAAACCGCTCACCCACATGATGCCATACACGTGGTCTGCGGTTGTGAGACCATTAAATTCTCTGGCAACAGCTCTGGTGTACATTCTTGCATTCAGCATGCCAATTGCACAATCCCTCAACTTTGTGTTGTGACACAAAACTGCACATTTTGGAGTGGCCTTTATTTGTCCCCAGCGTAATGATCATGCTGTTTAATCAGCTTCTTGATATGCCACACCTGTCAGGTGGATGGATTATCTTGTGGACAAAATTGACAGAATTAAAGAGAAGCTTTTTGTGCGTATGGGACATTTCTGGGATCTTGAATTTCAGCTCGTTTCATGGGACCAACACTTTACATGTTGCGTTTTTATTTTTGTTCAGTGTAAATACAACCTCTGGATACAGTCTTCATCATCACCTGGACTGTTAAATAAATTCCACAATTTTATGCACCTGAACCTCTGACTATCTCTCAACAGTTGATGCTCCACATCAACTAAACAGGCACACAAACAGGCACACAAACAGTCACAGAAACGTTCTAACGTCATTTTATTTTGTTTATAAAGGAAGAGTGTTACTGTAAAAGATACTTATAAAATTGGAAAATAAAGAACAAACAAAACATATTTCTGAAGATGGCTTTGTGGTTAATACTGATTAAATCCTTGCTTTATTCTACAAAACTTTATTACAACATAAAGCTTTTCATAGGACTGTATCAGTAAAATGTAGGGCATCTATCACAGGGAAGAGTGGACAGTAATTCAACAATACTTTGAAACAAAATCTAATCAATATCATTGATACGTACAGTAAAGGCATTGTCACCCTTGTAAAAACAATTGCAGGCTACTCACTCTAACCTTTTTCACCCCAAAATAGTTAAGAGTGAATAAATAAACCACTGTGTGAAATGTACATTTTAGTTTGATAATGGAATTGGCTTTATAAACGTGCTGTGTTTGGAGTCGTTTTGTTTTCTAACATCTTACTGCACAAACGTGCCATTTTGATTCTTTATGATTTAAAAAATGAAATGTACTTCATGCATGTATCATAGGCAAGGGTGTTAGCACCATATTTCATATGAAGTCTGTTGATGATAAAAGTCCAAGAAGGCCTATCTATGGCTGTGAGAAAGTTGAGATGGAAATAATGCTGAGTTCAAGAGTTCAAGAGTTCAAGAGTTGATATGGGTTCCTAGGAGGACAGGGATTTTTCTGCTCCAATTCCAAACCAACCATTGCTCTTTTTCTAAATACTTTGTCAAGTTATCTTGTGGATCTGAAATATTTGGATTGGTATCAGCAATGTGGTAATAGCCACACCTAGCCCTCTGGTAGGCTTGGCAGAGCTCCAACAATATTGTGTACACCTATACAGTCATTTTTAGTTCAATGAAAGGGACTCAAAGGACCTAGAGGTTGTGACGTGGAACAGGTTTGGATATGGACCACAGAGTCTGTTGTGTGTCTTCCCTGACACTCAACCAAACATCCCAATAATGACTCACCCGTCCTGGAGTGTACTCGGTGAGATAAAAAGTTCAAAAACATTGCAGGTAGAAATATTATTAATAGAACTACATTCGTCCCCAAGTCCCAAGTCTACAGGCAATCCAATGTGGTCTCAGGGCAATTCATATTATTCTGTACGTACATCTGTGACAGTCTAAGATTCAATTTAGTATGATGCGTTACATTAGATTCTAAATGGAATAGCAGTCGTACAATATCATTCGAATTAGAGGACGTACAGTGCCATAGGTGTTACCCGGTCATACAAAACATACGAATTGGGTGATGTAACTTATCATACGTCTTGGAGGACGTATAGTATTCCAGGTCTTTATCTGAGGCCAGGTTTCTTGTTGCGCTGTAACAACAAAGGAGAACTACAGGGAGAATTTACATGGGCGGTTAGGGGAACTAACGGCAAAGGTTAGGAGAACTAAAACGACAAAGGTTAGGTGAATTTACATAGCAAAATCTGAACGTTCTGTAACATTCTCCCTCCTGAACAGACCCCAGGTAATCACTAGCTGATGGAATATGAATGGAATTGCAAACAGACCAGCTGTTGTTTAAAATATGATGGGTGGATTTATAAAGCTGATTTGCCAATAATAGTCAATAAACAATGATTGACACCGTTAGCATGCTGACGCCTGTTTAAAACCAACCAAGACCTGGAACATACAGTATCAATGCTCGTAGTTTGTCATGTGTTTATGATTAGGTTCATATTTGCAATTTCTTACTGTTTGTCTGAATGTTGTATCTTCCAGAGTTAATGTCATGACATTTGTTCAGTAAGCTATTTTGGTAACCTAGTGGCAGAACACTAAAACCAAGCCCTAGCCTGGTTCCTCTCTAGGTTTCTTCCTAGGGAGTTTTTCCTAGCCACCGTGCTTCTACACCTGCATTGCTTGCTGTTTGGGGTTTTAGGCTGGGTTTCTGTACAGCACTTCGAGATATTAGCTGATGTACGAAGGGCTATATAAAATAAATTTGATTTTTGATTTGACCTGGGCCTACAGTTGACGTCGCACATTGAATGCAATGGCATCCTAGATCGCTATAATTTGGAGCCCGGGACATATTTGGTGAAAAATTCTTAGGCATACCGGTTTCCAAACATCCTGCTACTTAAGGCATATTTATAATCCATTACTCCTTGTCCGTCCTTCTGGATTGTACAATGTGTGGACATCGTTATAAAAACCATCTGAACCAAATTTTTCTCAAGACGAGCTACCGTGTATCCTACCACTGTCTAACACAGTTGGAGTTAGGTGCCAGTTTGGAGAAAAGTTAGGTTCAGACAGTTTCTTTACAGATAGCGACACATTACACACTACATGACCAAGAGTATGTGGACATCTGCTCGTCGAACATCTCTGCTCCAGAGTCCAATGGCTGCGAGCTTTAACCACTCCAGCTGACGTTTGGCATTGCGCATGGTGATCTTTGGCTTGTGTGCTACTGCTCAGCCATGGAAACCCATTTCATTAAGCTCCCGACGAACAGTTATTGTGCTGATGTTGCTTCCAGAGGCAGTTTGGAACTCGGTAGTGAGTGTGGTAACCAAGGACTGACGTTTTTTACGCAGTACGCGCTTCAGCACTTGGCGGTCCCGTTTTGTGAGCTTGTGTGGCCTACCACTTTGTGGCTGATCCGTTTTTGGTCCTAGACGTTTCCACTTCACAATAACAGCACTAACAGTTGACCGGGGCAGCTCTAGCAGGGCAGAAATTTGCCGAACTGACTTGTTGGAAAGGTGGTATCCTGTGACGGTGCCACGTTGGAAGTCACTGAGCTCTTCAATAAGGCCATTATACTGCCAATGTTTGTCTATGGAGATTGCATGGCGGTGTGCCCGATTTTATACACTTGTCAACAATGGGTGTGGCTGAAATAGCCAAATGCACTAATTTGAAGGAGTGTCCATATACTTTTATATATATAGTGTACAATCAGGATGGATGGACAAGGAGTTACTGATAATAGATATGCGTCAGTGGCAGGATTTTCGGAAAGCCTAAGGACTTTTCACGGAAAATGTCCCGTGTTCCGCATTCTAGCACAACATTGCAATTCATGGCATCCTATGTAGGGCTGCAAGAGACACTAAAGCCCAGGCTATCCCAACTACAGATTCAGATCGATGTGCTTTGAGGAGGAGTAGGAATGTAATGCCAAACTGACCCTGTGTCTCAATACTCTTTCCTTGTCTCCTTTCAAGATCACCATATTGCCTTCACATGTTCAGCCATTTCAGATCTCTGGTCAATGAAGAAAGAAAACTCTTGAAGTGTAATGGGACATGGTATGGAATTTAAAAGTTCCACTTGATGTCCCAGTATTGAGGTGTTTTCTTTGTTTGTGATTCCTCTTCAGTCGGCTCCTGGTTTTCTGTTGTTGGTGATGTTACTCCTGCTACCTGTGCTGTGTTTCCTGCCCCTGAAAGGAAACCCCAACAAGTTGAAAATAAATACTTCTGACAAATCTGTTGGATAAAAAGGCAGTGTCATATGTACACCCCTTTCATACATTTATCTTGTCCCCCCCACATAATGTCCAGAGTGAGAACATTGTCTGATTTAGACACTAGTTTTCTGGGTTGGCTTTGCCTGCTGTTATGGCATTGCCTTGACTTGAAAGGCACATTTCAACAAGCGCACAGCACTGTCGACAGTTGACATTGTGCCTTCTACAGGCAATTCCCTGACGGTCGTGTAGATAGCATTCGCAGTAAACACTGCGGATGTTGGCTCAAGTGTAAACTACCTTTAAAAGTGAAGTGCAGTGCGCTTGTCGACAATGCGATTGGTAGAATCCCAGCCTTGAACACAAAGACAGATGTTTTCCTCCAGAGCTAAAGCAGAATCAGAAACTCCCCACTACAGAACAACAACTAACTTTCCGGTTAAAAAAAAAACCTGTCTCTGCTCTTAAGCATCTCCTTAGTCCTTTAAAAGAATCAGTGACACTGATGAACTAAATCACAATTCTTCAGTATTTCTTTAGTGGGGCAGATTCTTGCTGACAGTCTGTCATGGGAGATGAACTGTATCCCAATAACTGTTCTTGAGTCATATTTAGCAATATCAGAAGTGTAATGGAACATGGTCATGGGTGAGAGAGAGGTGGGCTGATCATAGAAGTGTAATGGAACATGGTCATGGGTTAGAGAGAGGTGGGCTGATCATAGAAGTGTAATGGAACATGGTCGATGTATATAGAGAGGTGGGCTGATCATAGAAGTGTAATGGAACATGGTCATGGGTTAGAGAGAGGGGCTGATCATAGACGTGAATGGAACATGGTCATGGGTTAGAGAGAGGTGGGCTGATCATAGACGTGTAATGGAACATGGTCATGGGTTAGAGAGAGGTGGGCTGATCATAGAACTGTTCATACCAGGAATGCAGAGGATCTGGGGCTCCTCCCACTTGCCACCTGGCAGGCACTTGACCAGAGGGTTTTGTCTCTGCTGGAAGCCCTGGGCACAGTAGTAGCGCACAACGGCGTCTGTCTCGTACCTCTGGCGTATTCTGCCAAACGCAGATGCGTTCCGGACTTTGGGGGGAGGGCCACATGAAGCTGTGGGAGGAGTTACAAAGACTGTAGGTGATAATGTCTTCTAAATCAACAACATATGAATGAAAAGTTGAATGATTATTTGTCCTAATGTACACATTCAGTTACGTTTTGAGCATTACACTAGTTTGGGACTGTATTGAATGTATGCATTAAACATCTACTACTACATACCTCTAAGTTAACTACCTCTGTGACCTATTGCCTGTATACTGTAGCAATATATTCTATTGCACAGAGGTAGTTACAGGTATGTAGAGGCACTGGTAGATAGGTGCTTGCTTGTAGTAACATCATGTCCATTACTCACAGGTGTCTTTCTTGCAGGTGTAGGCCAGGTGGTAGTTGCAGGGCACATCACTCCAGCGCCCGGCATCATGCCACACCATCACCACACAGTCCTCTCCAGACAGGAAGTAACTGTCAGGCTGGCCCCTGTACCAGTTGTCATAGAGCTGTGAAAGCAAGGTAAGAGACACAGAGCTGTAGTTGTTTATAAGCCTGGGAGCTAATGTCTTGTGTTCCTGTGTCTTTGTAGCTGCATGTCATCCTGTGGACATGTTTTGACACAGTACTTTTTCTATGTCAACCCAATCTGTCTGGACTCACCAAAGGGTTACCATCGGACCAGCGGAAATCCCCCTCGATGGTCTTGTCGTTCAGTCCAGTCCACTGATACTCCTTATAGTTATCTGCGGATAGAATAAGCCAGTTTATTTGCTTTTCAAGCAGTAGGCCTATCACTTCTCAAAGACATTATACAGTAGGCCTTTGTCTTTGTGCTTCCACTGCGACTATCAACACCTCTGCCAGGGTTTGTGTTTCCAATTGACTTGGCATGAAGTTACTTGGAAGTAATGTGGCCACGTAATTTAGAACATGCTAAAGCTGCCCCCATCACTCCCATAGTTTGTTTGGTAATGAATGCTATTGTCAGCAGTTGGTGACAGTGGTTTAGTACACAGTCTGTCACTCTGGTTAAAAGTAAGTGTGCATCTAATTTATTTAGTCATTTTGCTGAACTACCTCTTTAATGAACCAGATTAGCATTTGCATGTAGCACTTCCGCACAGCAGGGTCATGGGCCTTCCTATGCTAGTAAATAGCACACACAAACCCTTGAGAGCTTGCTGCTGTATTTCCAATGTATTAATACGCTGTAAAAATGGTACGCTATGCTAACAAATGGAGTTGCCTGTCAATGAAAGAGAAAAGGTGGAGTATGAAGTTTGGTGGCTCGCTGTCACCGCTCCCACCGTACTGTTAATGAAGTCCTGCTCCTCAGGGGTCATGATTGACACCAGGTGGCCCCCCACCATGCGACAGTGCTGCTCCGCCACCTCCCAGCTCAGCCGCTGGTTGAAGTGCTTGTAGCAGTTCCCGTGGAACTTCTGCCAGCCCACCCCACACTGCTCCAGATCTAAAAGACAGAACAGGAGGGACGGAGAGATTTACTAGATGTCATTATTTTTATTTGAATGATTAAGAGGGAAAGGTAAGATCCGTCCTTGGCCGGGATTCAATCAAAGATGCATTATCGACAAGTTCAATACACTTGACTTTTGAAGGAAATTGTTTAAGCTTGAGCCAACATGCCCAGTGTTGACGTGAATATGATCGCCGCCAATGTCAGGAAAATGGCCTTTGATTGAATCCTGGCCTGACTCTGAAACTAGATGATTCTAACCCAGGAAGACAGTTTCCCTGATTCCCTGAGCAGATGGATCCATGAGGTTCATCCATCTAAAGAACACTTCTCATCTCACCTTCTTTCCATCTCTATTTTCTCATCCCTAAAACTATGTGACAGGAACACGGTGGCATAGCAAGCAGGTCTCAAAGAAAAGGCTTCGTCCGACTGAACTGAAGGGGACAATTGTTCCAAAAGAAAGGTTTTGTCCTTTCTTGAGTTGGGCTCAGGGATGGAACAGCCATTCCTGGATTGTTCTCTTCAAAACAAGGTGGGTCTTTGTGATTAATGGTCTCTTAAAGCCACAGTGTGTAATATTTATATTTTGATTGATTGAGTTAATAGTAAAACTAGTTATTAATAGACTTGTACTAGTCTACTACTAAACTAGACTAGTACAAATGTCTTACCTTCTAATAACAAGACAATGAAGGACCTGTTACTTTGTTTATGTTTTGGCCGTATATATCCCATTACTTCTTTATTACGAAAATAACTGGAATGTGGCTCCACTCATCGGAGCCTGACAATCTGCTCCAGCACATACAATCCCACAATTATTATTACTGAATGTGGTGGCGCATTACATTACATTTTAGTCATTTAGCAGACGCTCTTTATCCAGAGTGACTTACAGGAGCAATTAGAGTTAAGTGCTTTGCTCAAGGGCACATTGGCATATTTTTCAACTAGTTGAATCCCTGAGCTTAACCCGCTAGACTACCTGTCGCCCAGTATTCTGTCATCTGGTGCAGTATAACGCTATTTAATAGCACTCTTACAATTCTAGAGGTACTGTAACAGCTGAATGAGGAGCTCACCCATCTGACAGAGGTCACCTCCATAGCTGGGCAAACAGAGGCATTTGGTGCTCCCGCCCATCTCAATGCAGGTGCCGCCGTTGGCACAGGGGTCCTCCAGACAGGCATCTGAAACACAGCAAGAGGCCAGTCCTGCCAGCTCTGATAATCATATGCAGCCTACTACTGTAGTAATAGTGGTAAATAATAAAGTTGTACTGTAGTAAAACAAATAATACAATGATATTACAGCCTAGTGTGTAGAAAGCAGTGCGGGCAGCTGCAGCAAAGAATATGAGTATGATGATAAAAGAGTTGAAGACAAAGAGATGATGTAAAGAAAAAGCAAGGTTGGTGAAGGTCTGTAAGGCTGCCCAATCAGGTGCCTCATCTCCTGCCCGAATGATGTTCACTAGCCTAGTGGTTAGAGCGTTGGGCCAGTAACCGAAAGGTTTCTGGATTGAATCCCCAAGCTGACAAGGTCAAACTCTGTAACTCTGCCACTGAACAAGGCAGTTAACCCACTGTTTCCCGGTAGGCCGTCATTGTAAATAAGAATTTCTTCTTTACTGACTTGCCTAGTTAAATAAAGGTTCAATAAAAAAATGTAAAAATGAAAACATAGTCCTTGTCATGTCTGCTGAAGATATCACCATTACTTTGACTGACTCCCTGACTATTCACCAGGGCAAGTACTTATTAACTCTCAGGATAATTACGCCCTCTCTGGCAAGGATGACTAAGGCATTTCTATCACGTTGACAATTACGATGATGATTTCAGTGTTGTGATGATGAAGGTGATGTGATAGAGTGCAAGGGAATTAGTATTACTGTCTTTATCTGCAACTGATTACCTACAATTAACCGCTCATGCTGTTTTCCATAGGTTATACTTTTGCAGGTATCTCTGTGTAGATGTTATATTTTGGTCTGAGAACATATTACCAAAGTACAGTGTTAAGACTGCTGACAATTGTAAAAATGAACTATGACACATTATGGATGCCTCATACCTTAGTGGTATTTCTGCAATCTACTGTAAATGTAACCTGGGCTGGAACCAGAAGTGAGCGACTGAGACTTAGACATTAGACGATTTGGTATGAAAATGTGTCCAATCCCCAAAATAACACCAAAAAGATACTGACTGAAAGTATCACATTGCCTCATGTGTCAGACTAGAGGACACACGAATCTGACATTATACAACAGGTGGTTCTAATCCGGAATGCTGATTGGTTAAAACCGCATTCCAGCTGGTGTCACTTTACCCCTACCTACATGTACAAATTACCTCGACTAACCTGTCCCCCACACATTGACTCGGTACCATTTCGCCCTTTATATAGCCTCGTTTTTGTTATTTAATTTTCTTGTGTTACTTTTGATTCAATTTTTTTTACTTTAGTTTATTTAGTAAATATTTTCTTAACTCTATTTCTTGAACTGCATTGTTGGTTAAGGGCTTGTAAGTAAGCATTTCACAGTAAGGTCTACACTTTTTGTATTTGGCGCATGTGACAAATACAATTTGATTTGATAGGGATGTGGTCTATTCCACAAGTTATCTCCCAGAAGTTACCTCCGAATTCTCCTTTCCTTTAGATGAGCATGCAATTAGCCAGTAGATGGCACCAAAGTTCACATATTGAGTTGATAACAACACTCACAAAGCCTGCATCTGGCATTAGCTCAGTGTCGAGAAAGTTTGATGTAGAAGTTGTCCTTAACTACAGATGTAGGAACAGATTACCCAACCCAGTATTTTAGCCATGAGATAAAAAAATATCAGATGCTGTGTCAGTGGTTAGGGAAGCTGCCAGAGCAGCTTACCGATCGATCACTGTACCTGTACACAGCCCATCTGTAAATAGCACACCCAACTACCTCATCCCCATATTGTTATTTTTTTGTTGTTGCTCTTTTGCACCCCATTATCTCTACTTGTACATCATTGTCTGCACATCTATCACTCCAGTGTTAATGCTAAATTGTAATTATTTCGCCACTATGGCCTATTTATTGCCTTACCTCCCTAACCTTACTACATTTGCACACACTGTACATAGATTTTTTTATTGTGTTATTGACTGTACGTTTGTTTATCCCATGTGTAACTCTGTGTTGTTGTTTTTGTCGCACTGCTTTGCTTTATCTTGGCCAGGTCGCAGTTGTAAATGAGACCTAACCTAACCTGTCAGGAATGTAAAGCACCAGTGACAAAGTAAACCTAAAATTAAAGGCCATGTCCTCTAATTTAGATTTTCACCTTTAATGGTTACGGCTCTGTGAAAAGGCACATTTACTAAAATGAGACGGCAAATGTAGCATTTTATACAATTCTGTGCAAGTTATCCAACAGGCTGGTTTATGGTCTGTTAGTTTGATGGTTTTATGGATTGGGCCATCCTGTATGAGTTAATTCCTTAGAGGAGAAAGCACACATGTTTAAACAATAATCAATGCTGTTAGCTGTGCTTGTGAGATGCTGCTTCAGACTCTCCATCTACAATCACAGTACAATCACAATCTGCAAAGACCCATTTTAGATTAGATGACATGGCAATAATCATGCCACACTGACTATACTTTAACATTAAACAATAAACCAGCCTCAATACTTTCCATTTTGCATTTAGCAACTCTTACTCATTACAAATGTTTAAAAGATTTGGGAGAAACTATGATCAGACCGCCATCTAGGAGGTCATTGTCATTTTTCAAATGGTACGTCCTGTTACACTGGGAGATTGATGGCAGTACAGACATTTTTACCTCAAATAACATTACAAATATTTTGATAGATGTAATTTACATATCTACAAGACTTGAAAACCGGATATTCCCTGATTATGGTTATAAAAGTGACATTCTTTGCCATACATTCTCTACTATATACTAACTCAATAGCTGCTGAGTTAGTTTAAAAAGTTGCTGATTTTTTGTAATTGGGATACTGTCCCTCTATTAAATCAATAATATCTGTATTCGTTACCCCAAAAATGTTAGTGGTGTTGCATTTGGGAGTCAGTGCTGTTACATTCAGAGTTAGTGGAGTTACAATGCAAGGACAAATGTTTGTCCGGTTGAATAACACTGTTTTTTTCCACTTGGAAATGTGCTCAAACTAATATGGGCCCCCGGTAAGAGGAAATTGACTGTTTGAATGCAGAAACATTCAGGACGGTGAAGGTGCAAGTTGGACTTCACTCTTGCAGGAAGAGTAGAGGGAGACAATCAAGCATCGCAATTCTCTTTCACAGAAATGGTGTGTCCGGGCAATACAGTACTTCACAGAAGTCAATCTTTGAGTGAAAAAAACATCATGCACCGCAAGACTGGTTTATTTGACAAATGTCAAAAGGGGGTTGTCCCATATATCTCTCAATGCTCAATTCTTGGGCATCACAAGGAGCAGGGTGCTCTTTAGGGGGGAGGGAGGGGGAGGAGGGTGAGTGAGCTGCTGAGACAAACAGTGAGACAGACGAAGAGGGGGGAGCCGTTGGGAGGGTGGCGGTTTACAGAAAATGGAGCAAGGCAGCTTGGGGTGGGATAGGCCGGGGTTTAGTGCATCGCCGTGTCGAGCAGCAAGAGGAGGGCGGTTAGGCTGGTTAGGGTGGCTCGAGTGTTACCTGAAATCTTCCTGGAACTGCCCACAGCAGCTCTCTCATTGGGCAAGATGAGCAGGGTTGGCGGCTGGGTGAGGCCGAATTCCAGATCCATCCGGCCATGATCCACAGGGGGCATAAGAGCCGTCACCCTCTCTGGTTCTGGGGGACTTTGTGTAGTGGAGGTGATGGGGCTCCAGGTCTGTGTGGCCCACTCTGTGGATGTGTACATGGTGGAGTCTGGAAGCTCTGTCTGGGAAGAGGAGGAAGCGGATTCCCCGCTGTATTCAAGGTCGTCCTGAGAGTCTTGGGGTGCAGAGGTGGTACGGTGCAGATCCCAACTGGTTGTTTGCGACTCAAAGGGGAAGACTGTAACTTTGTCTCCGAGGGACGGTTCATCAGTGCCTGGCTCATGTCCACTTCCGTCTTCTTCAGGTTCCGTGGTTGTGGGATCCACCTCTATTCTGGACATGGCCGTTGTTTGATAGCCCATTGTGGTAAACTCGACAGGCAGCTGGGAGGTGGTGGACAGGTCTGGAGACTCAGTCGTAGCTATGCCCTCTCCAGACCCCAGGTGCTCCTCATCAGACTCCCCTGGTGCCAGCTCCACTGCTCCTGAAGGTTCCAATCTCTCTGGATTGACGATACCCTCGAAATCTAGACTGGTGCTGCCTTCCGGCCTAGCGAAGGAAGTTCCCTGGAAGGTTCCTGGTGGATGGCCTACTGTGGAGTACACAGCTACTGTGGAGTACACATCCAGTCCCAGCTCCTCAGAATGATCCTGTCCAGATGAGATGCTGCTTGAATGCAGAACTCCTGTCTGCTGCTCACTGGGGATGCCGGTGGCTCCAGGGGAGGCGGACATGTGAGTGGTGAAGTCAGAGGATTCAGAGGTGGGGGATCTGTCTGTGTGCATTCCCTGGTGGACACCTAGGTCTATCTCTGTAAAGAAGGTACAATATACATTATTATTGCATGATTATCAAGTCTTAAGTTTTACACAGCCCTACAATGACAAAGTACATACTTTTGAGAAAAGGAGTTAGGAGTAACATCGATAAGATCAAAAACATTATTATTTTTAACTTTATACACTATTTTCAAGTATGATCAAAATACACTTGCTTCTAAAATAACAAGCATGTTTTCATGCAATGGGCAGATGCAGTTGGTCTAGAACAGAGCAGCACGTATCATACTTAGATGTACACAGAGGGCGAATGTCAATGACATGCATGTCAATCTCTTCTGTCTCAAAGTTGAGGAGAGATTGACTGCATCGCTATTGTGTTGAAGGTACAGAACTGTCTGTTCAAGCAGTTGGCACATAGTTCGGACATTCATCGGTATCACACAAGACATGCAACCAGAGGTCTCTTCACAGTCCCCAGGTACAGAACTTAGGCTAGGAAACACACAGTATTAAATAGAGCCATGACTAAATGGAACTCTCAGCCACCCCAGGTAACTCAAGCTAGCAAATCAAACCAGATTCAAAAATTTGATAGAAGAACACCTTACGGGACGACGGGGACTGTGTAGAGACACACATACATTTTTATGCATTTTGTATTGTATTTTGCATTGTATTATGTAGTATGTGATACGTGGTTGGGATACGACTGTGATATGGTGGTTGTCTCGCCTGGCTATCTTATGAATGTACTAGCTGTGGGTCGCTCTGTATGGGAGCGTCTGCTGAATGGCTAAATTGTAATGTAAATGTTTTGAAATGTATATTCTGTATTTTATTTGCTGTGTTGATTCCTGTTTGGACCACAGCAAGAGTAGCCACTGCCTCGGAAACAACTAATTGGGGATCCTAATAAATACAAAATACAAAAAATATGAAATGTCATGTATCATAAAGCTATAACCCAAAGTACAAGAGGAATTGGCTGCCACATTAGCCATACCTTGGGACATATCTCCAGATCCATCCAGGGGCAACCACGCTGAGGTTGCCCTTCCGTGGGGGGAGAGTGTAGACCAGACTGGGTGGGGATCAAGCTCTCCCGGGGATTCGGTCGAGATGGATGTCTCCTCAGGTTCTCCCACGATCGCCTCTTTGTGCCTTCTCTCTGCGGTGTGGTCACGTGCCTCGGTAGCATTCTCTATGGGGTCAAAGGCCATGTTGGTAGTCTCTTGTGCATTCTCCCGATGACTCTGGTTACCTGCTGTTGTGCTGTAGTTGGCTTCCAGTTGATCCAACTCCAGGTTGGTCTCTGGCATTGGCTGGAAGTGCTTGGAAGAGCCTGACTGCTGGTAGTCGGGTTCCTCCGGGTTCATCTCTGGCATCGGCTGGTAATGTCTGTGTGGCTCGTAGGACGGTTCTGGGAATTCTGGGGTCGTTTCCAGTTCGAGCCGGTAGAAACTGGAGTTGCTTTCGTGGAGGGAGTCTGGCACGCTGGAGGTGCTGGGTAGTGAAGTAGGATGCTGGGAGTGATAGTCTCCTTTGTGGAGGGAGTCTGGCACACTGGAGTTGCTGGGTAGAGAACTAGAATTCTGTGAGTGATAGTCTCCTTCATGAAGGGAGTCTGGCACTACTGCTGGTGCTTGGGTAGAGAACTAGAATTCTGGAGTGATAGTCTCCTTCATGAAGGGAGTCTGGCACACTTGGAGGTGCTGGGTAAGAACTAGAATTCTGGAAGTGATAGTCCTCCTTCGTGGAGGGAGTCTGGCACCACTGGAGTTTGCCTGGGTAAGAATGTAAACTAGAATTTCTGTGGAGTGATAGTCTCCTTCATGAAGGAGTCTGGCACGCTGGAGGTGCTGGGTAGAGAACTAGAATTCTGTGAGTGATAGTCTCCTTCGTGGAGGGAGTCTGGCACACTGGAGGCTGGGAAGTGAAGTGAATGCTGGGAGGGATAGTCTCCTTTGAGGAGGGAGTCTGGCTCACTGGAGGTGCTGGGTAGAGAACTAGAATTCTGGAAGTGATAGTCTCCTTCGTGAGGAGTCTGGCTCACTTTGAGGTGCTGGGAAGTGAAGTAGATATCTGGGAGTGATAGTCTCCTTCATGAAGGGAGTCTGGCTCACTTGATGTGCTGGAAGTGAAGTAGAATGCTGGGAGTGTAGTCTCCTTCGTGAAGGGAGTCTGGCTCACTTGATGTGCTGGGAAGTGAAGTAGAATGCTGGGAGTGATAGTCTCCTTCGTGAAGGGAGTCTGGCTCACTTGACGTGCTGGGTAGTGAAGTAGGATGCTGGGAGAGATAGTCTCCTTTGAGAAGGGAGTCTGGCTCACTGGAGGTGTTGGGTAATGAAGTAGGATGCTGGGAGTGATAGTTTTCTTTGTGAAGGGAGTCTGGCTCACTGGAGGTGTTGGGTAATGAAGTAGGATGCTGGGAGTGATAGTTTTCTTTGAGAAGGGAGTCTGGCTCACTGGAGGTGCTGGGAAGTGAAGTCGGATGCTGGGAGTGGTAGTGTTCTTCTACAGGAAGTGAAGTCTCATCAAAAGGCTGGAGGAGGTCCTGGGTGGAAGCTGTACGGGTGAGTGGAATCTCTGTGCTTGACATGGAAGTAGGGGGAGATCCTTGCAGGTCCTCCCGAGCAGGAGCTGACTGGAAGACGGGGAGGGATTGCAGGACACTCTGGGCCTCTCGCTCCACTTGCTCTGGATCCAGGCTCAGATGGAGCTCCTCGGCAGGCTTCATAAGAACAACAATATCTTGTCCGATGTCCTCTGACTCAGTGGCCATGTAGTCCATGGGGGCCTCAGTGTGAGAGTTCCCATTACCTGAAAAGAACAGGGAGTAGATAGGAGACTCAGTGAGATAGTTTTATGTCCATTCATTAAACGAACACATTCCCTGCATAACAACACAAAATAATCCATGGAAGCACGCAATCTAACAAATATCTTGCAATAAAAAAAACTATATTATCTATGCTACAACTATTTAGTCCAGTACAAAAACAGACCTCTGAAATAAGTACTGTACTATCTCTTTTAACTACTAATTAGGCCAGTACAAAACAGACCTCTAAAATTAGTGGGGAATATGGAATTATTTTAAGATGGTCATACCATGGATCATATGGATATCTGATTAGAATTTTAGGACCCATTTAGGTATCTTTAAAAATTTGATTAAATATTGAATTAGGACTCTACGACTATAGCCCATAGAAACGCATTGAATAACACATTCAAACATGGCAAAAAATAGTAAAACAATTAACTCCATAAGAAATAAGGTTTTGAAGTGTATGTCCTATATTTAGGAGATATAAGAAAGCTCAGGATAATTTTTTACAATTTCTTTCCACATATTTAAACCCTTATTTTTGTAGGCACAAAACAACCTTCACACTTATGGGTTCACGTATGGGTTACCTTCAGACGAGACCCGTGTCCTCGTAAAGCAAAACAGAAAACGTGTTTGTGAGGGTCTCCCTTTTCCATAGAGTGGTCATAACAGTTTTTTAGGCCAAACCGTTCAGATGCTACATCCGTTTAGACCGATTTTCGGGATGTCTCATGGTCTGACAAACACCACTGTAGCTTGGCCACCTTCCACCACAGATACGGAAGGCCGACATAGACAGTTGTTAGGGACTGAGACGCAGCCCATGCAAAAAAACGGATATCTCTAGCTTAAACTGACGGATTTTGATGGGGATTTTATTATTATGTTACTTAGGTTTAACGCACGGGTGCGTCAATATACTCTTAAGGATCTTTTAACTAGTAATTAGTCCAGCACAAAACAGACCTCTGAAATAAGTACTTTACTATCTCTTTTAAAATCTCTTAAGGATCGAACACTTTTTTTCAATGTTTTTTCAATGCCTAAAATGACATACCCAAATCTAACTATGCATATTCTTGATACCATTTGAAAGGAACCACTTTGAAGTTTGTGGAAATGTGAATTTAATGTAGGATAATATAACACATTAGATCTGGTAAAGATAATACAAAGAATGAACTTTTTTTTTTTTTTTTTACTGTCATCTTTGAAATGCAAGAGAAAGGCCATAATGTATCATTCTAGCCCAGGCATAATTTAGATTTTGGCCACTAGATGGCAGCAGTATATGGGCAAAGCTTTAGACTGATCCAATGAACCATTGCATATTTGTTCAAAATGTTGTATGAAGACTGCCCAAATGTGCCTAATTGGTTTTTTATTACATTTTTAAGTTCATAATTGTGCACTCTCCTCAAACAATAGCATGGTATTATTTCACTGTAATAGCTACTGTAAATTGGACAGTGCAGTTATATTAACAAGAATTTAAGCTTTCTGCCCATATCAGATATGTCTATGTCCTGGGATTTTATTTTGTTACCTACAACCTCACGCTAATCACATTAGCCTACATTAGCTCAGGGGGGGGGGGGGGGGGGGCGATCCCGTAGAGGTTGACTACTAATTAGTCCAGTACAAGACTCAGACCTCTGAAACAGTAAACATCATGGCGGCTGGATGATTCAGGGAATCCTGTCTGGTTGCTGTAGCGATACAGGGTCTTGACCCCTGCCTGAGGCCCTCCACAGCGCGCTCTAGGGGTGATGACGGGGTAGCGCACACTGCCATCAGCCAGCCAGCCAGGGTTGCAGCGGTCCAGACCCTCACTCCACGCCATATACAGCTGCCCTGTGGTAGCCAGCTCTGCCCCTTCCTTCTCACAGTATGCCCAAGCCTCATTCAATGACAGCTGCTTAGGGGCAGAGCCATGGAACACCTCCCCTGCACAAAAAAAAGGTAATGTGTTAGACTCCTAATGGGATTTAGATTCCGAACGATTGTCCTAGATCCTTCATTTTCCTGCAGTATCTGGAAAAATACAAAAGGCTGAACACATGGGAGAATGAGATCTCGGTTGGGAAATTGACATCAATATTTGATGTGTATTGTACCTGTCCTTGGAGGGAAAGTACTATCAATATCTAAAATCTATGCTGTGTAAATACAACTTATCTGACTCATCTAAAGTGTGTACTCTGTCCACTAGCTAAAATCCCTACATGCCTGTAACTTAAAGGGATAGTTCACCCAAATTACAAAATGATATATTGGTTTCCTTGCCCTGTAAGTGGTCTATGGTAAAGGTATGACAGCAATCCATGATTTGGTTTAGTTTACCTGGCACTGTTACCATGTTTTAGCATTTGTGGCACACATCCCATTCAAAGTCATGGGACCGATATTAGCATTTTTCACACATCATGTACAAATAATCAGAAAGTATCTAAAATTGTGAAGCTCAACAAAGTCACTTATAAATTATTTGAATATGATGCGTGAAAAATGCTAATATCGGTCCCATGACTCGGATGGTGCCACAAATACTGAATACTTAAAGGTTAGCATGTGGAAACAGTACCAGGGAAACTAAATCAAAGCATGGATTGCTGTCATACTTTGTTCAGAGACTGTTTGGAGGGTAAGAAAACCAATATGTAATTTTGCAATTTGGGTGAACTATCCCTTTAAGGAGACCCAACACAGTCATTTTATAGAGTGCCTTCAGAACACATTATGATATACAATGACAAAGCACCTGTCTTGGCAAAATTACATATTGGCCTTTATTATTTTTTGACACAATGACACAAACTTACAAACATATGTTATTGCTCAGTAGAATCACATTTATTCACACTGTCACTATTTACACTGCCTTTTTACGGGGATCTATTCACACTGTCACTATTTACACTGCCTTTTTACAGGGAACTATTCAACGGCCACTATTTACACTGCCTTTTTACGGGAATATCACACTGTCACTATTTTACACTGCCTTTTTTGGGGAGCTATTCACACTGTCACTATTTACACTGCCTTTTTTTACGGGAAGCTATTTACACTTGTCACTATTTACACTGCCTTTTTACGGGGACTATTCACACTGTCACTATTTACACTGCCTTTTTACGGGGAGCTATTTAAACTGTCACTATTTACACTGCTTTTTACGGGGAGCTATTCACACTGTCACTATTTACACTGCCTTTTTTACGGGGAGCTATTTACACTGTCACTATTTACACTGCCTTTTTTACGGGAAGCTATTTACAATGTATTATTTACACTGCCTTTTTACGGGGAGCTATGCACACTGTCACTATTTACACTGCCTTTTAACGGGGAGCTATTCACACTGTCACTATTTACACTGCCTTTTTTACGGGAAGCTAATTACTCTGTCACTATTTACACTGCCTTTTTACGGGGATTTATCACACTGTCACTATTTACACTGCCTTTTTACGGGGAGCTATTCACACTGTCACTATTTACACTGCTTTTTACGGGGAGCTATTCACACGGCCATTATTTACACTGCCTTTTATACGGGAGCTATTCAACACTTGTACTATTTACACTGCCTTTTTATGGGGAGCTATTGACAAGTAGTTTTTTTTACCATCAATATGCTCCACATAACAATACACATCAAACAGCTCCTCTGGTTCCAGCGTCCCATAGTTCCTCACTCCCGGGCGGCCATCCATGTCACCATAGCAACCTTCCCGGGGAACTTGGATTGGATATCTGCGGAATAGAAAATGTTAGTATTTCCTGTGCTAAGAAAATGTTGTAAAGACTAACTCTGATAGGTGAGGGGCCTCAGTCATTGTTTTTTAATCTGTTAGCGGGAATTGTTGTGTGTGTTGGGAACACGGACCAAATAGAGTCCCTATCTTACACATGTAAGCCATGATAATGCTCATGAGGAAATCTAGCTTAATTAACACCAGGACTAGAGTGAAACTGACTCGGTTCAACATACAGTCTGCCAGAAAATAGTATTACATACCACACGGTGGGCCAAATTCTAAATCCCCAGTAGCCTATAGGCGTGTGAATTAGTCAAAACAAAGTATTGCACCTTTAAGAAATGTGTCTTTGTATTATAAGTTGTGGATACCTGACAGATTGGTCAGCGAGCCAGCCGGCGTCACACTGCTCATAGCCATCGTAATAGGCTGCCAGAAGCTGGTCGGGAGTGGCGATGTGTGCCCCAATGCTCTCGCACACCCCCTGGGCCTCACTGAATGAAAATGCATAGCGACCAGAGGAATGTCTGTAGTGGAAGACCACACCTACACGCACACACGTGTGCACAAACACAAACATACACACACACAGAAATATGGACAGGCTCAAATACACAATATGTGGTAAAAACTGAAAGAAAAAATATTAATAGTTGCATATAAGGCAAAATCTGGTTGTTTCTAAACCTGTTCGGAGTTTCTAAACCTGTTCGACAAGTTTAAAAAATCAAAAATATTCACATCGACTCCTACAACCTTAAAAATCCTTCTACCTCTGTTACCTTTGACCTTGATCTGTGTGAAGTCGCTGGCGTCGTCCAGGCCCTGCTGCACCTCGCAACGGTAGTGCCCTGTGTCTGTTGAGCGCAGCTCCCCCAGCCAGAGGGAGAGGTCCTCGGGCGAGTCTGCAAAGTTGACCAGGGAAGCTCGTTCTCTGTAGGCCTCGTTGACCTTCACCCTTTGACCCCGCGCCACCAGGATCTCTGTCTCCTCCTGCTCCCCATCATGCAACACGCTCCACTTGACCCGGGGCGGGATGGGGGGTGAGGAGGACGAGGGGGGCCGAGGCGACAGGGACACCAGACAGGGGATTGTGATGGAGCCTCCTAGCTGTGCAGTGGAGATCGGGGTTGCCTTGGAGATGGTGACCTGGAGTTGTCGGTTGTCATCTGAGTCAGGAAGGAGAGACACAGTGAGTAAATGACGCTGACTGAGTAAGTGGTCGGCTATTGACCTCTAGTGGTGATGGTGAATAATGCATTTCGGGGACAATCTTCAAAATTCTGCAGCAATGGTTATATTCCATGGATGAGTATAATTTCCCCCCAAAATATTATATGATTACGGAGTGGGTGGAAAACCAAATGCTTTAATCAGCTACATGTTGAATATATAGAAATATAAATTATACATAATCCATGTTTATATTAACTATCTTCTATCCCAAACAATTGTAATACAGCAACTATTATGCGGCAATTACTATACCGCAACTGAGGCTTTATATTTCCGTTAATGAGGACCACAGGGCTGCTAAAGCTACAGGGATACTTTGTGATACCATTTTATGTCTCTGTGTCCAGTATGAAGGAAGTTAAGAGGTAGTTTCGTGAGCCAACGCTACCTAACGTTAGCACAATGACTAGAAGTCTACAGGAACAGCTAGCATGCTATTTGCGCTAATGCTAGCAGAGACATAGAAATGGTATCCACAAGTTCATCTAACTCTGGAGAAGTAGATAAAGGCTAAAATCCCGAAGTATCCCTTTAAAATAATAACCTGAAATCAAAATAAAAGTTTTAATGCAATGCAGTCATCCCAAATAATGATAGTCCATCAAAATACACATTAGAAGATCTGTACCTTCTGAGTATCCTGTTTGGGCGGGGAAAGCCTGGGTCAGATGGCAAACTGCGCACAGAAGGAGAAGGAACCTTACTGGTCTGTGGAGAGGTAGTGAGAGTGAGATGAGGGGGAAAAATTGACATATTACATATGGCATATGCACCTCATTTAAGAAACTATTTCTACTTCGTCAATTGGTTGCAGTATTATTTTAGTTGGCTTATTTTACTCCTACATTATATACCCTCTATGATTTGAGTGTAGATAAGGACAGAGGGGGCAGAGAGTGATGAATGATGAGTATTAAAATGTTAGATCAATGCCAGATGGTAAACAAGTAGTTTGAATGACATAAACAGCGTCAAACTGATCGATAGAGAGATGAGAGAGAGCATGCTCCTGCTCTCTCTCATCTCTCTATCTATCAGTTGGGAAGGATGTGTGGAGAAATAGAGGATGATGAGATTGAAAGTGTAGTTGATGAAAAGCATATGCAGTATGAGGAAAAAACGTGGGGGTGACAGAAAATGTACCATTTATGGGAATAAAGTAAAGACTAAACGGTCTTAATTCAATAAAATAAAAAAGATCAGGGACCTTGAAATAACCCAATACAGGACACAGAGACATTGGAGGAGCAGTTGCTCAGCCCCCAAAAAGGAATCCGGCGGCACATCCACATCGGACCGCAAGCGATTCATCACCTCCAAGAGAAAATTACACGTCTGCATAGCCCAGGGCTGCCTGCCAGTGCTTCTTCACCAGTCTGACCCTGTTATTAGCTCAGCAGGCATGGCAGGCGGCTCTCACTGACCTCACACAACCTCAGAGGCAGCCACGATGGAAAGGGGAGGGGCCATAAACATCGACCTCACACAAATAAGGGCAGAGGCATTTTTGACAAAAGACAGCAGAAGTACTTCTTATGTTTTTCAAAATACTTTTCAGAAAGGACAGGGCAACAAACTTTACCTCATACTTTTGAGTACTTTCAGAACCTCCGAAAGGGTATGCTTTTTACCTTTAACCTCATATAAATTAAAATATTTCAATTTGTGTGTCTTGACCACCAGTTGAATCACCTATACTAAATATTTAAATTGTCAAAAACCCTCTAAACCTGATAAGTTGCCTAGTTTCCTGCGTTTGGCTTAGCTGGTCGTAAAAACCTCTCTTCCTCCATGAATAATGAAGGGAGAATCTCTATTGGTATTCTCAACTCCTTGCATCCTCTTCTCCTCACCTCTTTTTTTAAAAAGTCAAAGGTAGTCAAGGAGAGGAGGGGATGAACCGTGGAAACAAATGCACTCCCATGAAATAAGACCTTCTTCACTAGCGCGTCATGACAGTTACAGGCATGGTATCCCAACATAAATGTGTGAAGCATTAAAAATAAATGTAGGTAGTTGTGATATGTCTACAGATATTATAGATAAAAGGATAAGTAGTGTATCATTTTTAAATATGTGCAACAGCTGATTCAAAGGGGGTGTGGCAGATTTCAAAACTCTTCTGCTGAGGATTTCGCGAGAGGAGGCTATCGAGGTGAAGATGACACTCCTGCATTCGCCTACTGACAAACTGATACTCTCCTCGACCACTTATCGGTTTCCGGGTCACAGAGGAGGAGGAGTTGAGGTAAGGACAGACTTTTGGCCAATTGAGAATCTCCCTGAATGTTTGTCGACTGGTAGCATTAGCAGAGTTGCCAACAAACGGAATTTAACAAGGCGACACTCCATCTTAACTTCTCCTTCACATTTACTGGATTGGTTGAAAAGTGCAGAAGAGAACCTTCCCTGACAGTTAAAATAATATATATATTGTCGAAAACAGAATGTGGGGAATCTAGTTTCAGGCGTTTCTTTTACGCCTATCTATGTTAGGTTAGCTGACTGGGTAAGTATACAGTGTGGCTGGTGCCATCTAGTAGCGGTGAAGAGAAATGCATTTTGGGGAAATTCTGCCGCAAAGGTAAATTCTGCGGATAAAGGCAAATTTGAGTGCCTTTTCTGCAAAAAAATGCAATGATTGCGGGAAACCAACTTTTTGAAAAAATTCTCTAGTTATCTGTCTTTGTTACACATGTTTGTGAATATTGTTTTTGTTTCATTTGCATTATTTTGCAGTCAGACACAGTAGACTATTAACAGACACAGTAGACTATTAAGTCACTTGGACTGCAGACACTGTTTTAGAGACAAGCAGAGTCTGTTAGCTGCCCCAAAAACACAGCCCTGCTCACATTAAATGAAGAAGGTCTTCTTATCAAAATACACACAAATACTCTGTGTGTGTGTGTGTGTGCGTGCGCGTGTTTGTGTGTGGGGGGGTATTTGTCTTTGTGTTGGGGGAGTACACTCCTATCCAGCTGGCTTGATTCAGGCTTTTTTAGTCATTCTATGTGACTGAAATTCTAATAATCAAGCACCAGTTGCACCAATCCACCTCCAACAGTTTCACAGAGCTTACTACTCGCCTACTAAATGAGCCCCAGACACCCTCAAAACAGAGCCAAGTTCATTCGACTGACCAAGGAAGACCCAGCACATATATTATACCAGTACACTTCTCTGGAAACCCAAGATCACCTTCCATCATGATACAAGTCATGGTAAGGAATATGTAAATGCAGGAGACAACACATAACCTACTCTGAGCTGTCTGTGTTAAAGGGCTCGTACAGTAGCTACTCTGATGCGGGTTGTAGCTACAAATGTATAAGCGGTTGTCGCTTCATCTGTTGGAGGCTTGAAGTACTTAGATCTTTGAAGTCCAGACCTATACTCATGTCATTCATACTTTCAATTGATGCTTGTTTTGCTTTCAAGTGCTTTGAGATTTGTTTACTTGTATATGCTGTGTACTGCAATTCAGCTTTTAGCTGCCAAGTACGGCCTACATGTAAAATGTAACAAACTACTACTACTAATAATAATACTTCTACTAACATTTGTGGATATTCACTCTCTTCTGTGTTAAGTGAAATTGAAAGTCAAGTCCTTATATGACCCATTGAATGTGAGCATTTCGGGACCACTTCAAAGTGTTTTCCTAAAAATCTGTCTTTACAAAGTAATTACGTAGGCAGAGACAGTTTAACTACAGTGTAAGTACATATTATTCCATAATATTTAAAGGTAGACGCAGCGCAACGACATTGGCACGAGCAGCACCACAGAAGTTAAGCTGAGAACGAATTAAGACGTTGCTCTCACACAGTCACACATAAGATCTGCACATGTGTACAGGTGTGCTTCATGCTGCTACAACGTAGTAGCTACAGAACCAAAACAGCGGATAAGTTTAGCCTCACGCTTCAACATTGTTGAGGAAATCAGCCCGCTGAGTCTACCTCCTGCATCGCTGAGTCTACCTCCTCTACAGGATCGGTGTCCCCGCCACGGGACGGTTAAGCTAACATAGGCTAATGTGATCCTTTGTACTGATGGACCGCAGAGTGAAGCAGCCAACAAGTGCTCAGCATATGTGGGAACTCCTTCAAGACAGTTGAAAAAGCATTCCTCATGAAGCTGGTTGGGAGAATGCCAAGAGTGTGCAAAGCTGTCATCAAGGCAAAGGGTGGCTACTTGGAAGAATCTGAAATAAAAAATATGTTTTGACACTTTTTGGTTACTACATGATTCCATATGTGTTATTTCATAGTTTTGATGTATTCACTATTATTCTACAATGTAGAAAATAGTAAATATAAAGAAAAACACTTGAATGGGTAGGTGTGTCCAAACTTTTGACTGGTACTGTACATAAGCACACATGCACAAAGTATGTGTTTCTTTCTGAGTCAAAATTTAGGCCGGGATTCCATCCAACACAGATTAGTGAGCTGCGCACAACAGGATACTTTAAAAGGCAATTTTCCAGATGTTCATGAAAATCATGTTAGCTGACGTCACTCGCAATCAAGTCAATCTTAGTCAATCGCAGTGCACAGGTCATTCATCTGTGTTTTCTTAATCCTTACTCTCATCATTACTGTTACTTTATATCAAATGACAACCTATCCATGCAAAGGTCTCCAAATACAAAGCAAACAAAGAGACACACGTGTAGTATAAAACGGCACTCTCTTGTGGTCGAATAAATGTTGTTTGTATTCATGCCAGCTGGGTTAGCTCCACAGACATGCAGCCATTAGTATTCTCGACTAGAAAATGTCTCACAAAAGGCGAGCGACGGGCAAGAGGACAGCTGCACACTGTGTTTCACTTTATATCAGTTCTCTTACAAAAGTCCATGTGGGAAGATTACAGGACAAGAGGCCCTGGCACACTGTATTTGCTTTTTTTATGGAAAAGGAAGCCGAAAACCACTAGGAATCCCTTTAAACAGGACCACATGAAGAGGACGCTAACCAGGGATGTCTGAAACGATATAATTGTTATATGAGTATCCATAAACACAGGTTTGGATCCATCCTAATGGCGACAGACTGATGACGGGGAATAAAATGGCGGTCATGCCTGGTTATCTTTCAGGAAGAAAGTCCTTGGACTTAAAGTCATTGGGCCGCCAGCTTTCTGCTCTTTTTAATGAAGAAAACAGTGAATAGAACTCAAGCATCACCCAGAGACGCCACCAAGAGCAATTCCATATCCAGTAAAAGCTGCCTGTGCAATATCCTCAAGTACATGATACACACAGTATAAAATAGGGCTCTTTCAACTGGTTCTTAACTTTTTCCAGATCTATTTTGTTATATTCTCCTACATCCCTTTCACATTTCCACAAACTTTCAAAGTGTTTCCTTTCAAATGGTACCAAGAATATGCATATCCTTGATTCAGGGGCTGAGCTACAGGAAGTTAGATTTGGTTATGTGATTTTAGGCGAAAATTGAAAATAAGGGGGCGGATCCTTAAGAGGTTTTAAAGCGTAAATCATAGTCCACAGACACTAAGACTTGATAGTCCGGCGTCCCATTGTGACATCCGCGGCTCTGAGACCATTGTCCACAGGGGACGCACAGCCCCAACGCACGCACACCTTCCCAAAATTCCCAACAAACGCGGCTCCCATGTACACGTCCTTTTTTTCAATCGAACGTGTTGACAGTTGGAGAAATTGCTTGGGCCGCGCTGAGAATTTGACAAGTCTGAAAGCCAACGGTACAATTTTCTAGAACACCGCTGTGCAAACGCATACAAGGTTTGGACTATGATACCCGCTTTATACAGACACAAAAAGACAGGTAGAATGCAAGATAAACGTTGTTGAGAAGTAACTGTGGGGACTTTGAAAAGAGGTTATCACAACCCATACTGCAGTTTATTATGATATCAAACACTTATACTGTACTGTGTTGTGATGCACTGTGCACTATTGTCACCAACCCTGAGCCAGGGGGGCTATGTGGTGTGCAGCTTTTTGTTCCAGCCCACCACAAACACTTCTGTTCCAATCAATTAGTTGAATCAAATTAGTTCATTCTGGTGCCTTAGTGCAGGGCTGGACCAAAAGCCTGCACACCCTGTATCTCTCCCGGATCCTGGGTTGGTTGACTACAGGTGTACTGCCGCAGTACATGTCTCATACAAGAGGCGTACCAAGGTCAAATCACATAAACAGCTACAAGATGGCGCTGATAGAGATGGAAGCTTCACTTCTAAACTGTGCAGTATTTTTTTTTTAATGTATTATTTCTTACATTGTTAGCTCAGAAAACCTTAAGTGTTATTACATACAGCCAGAAAGAACTATTGGATATCAGAGAGACGTCAACTTACCAGCACAACCAGCACTACGACCAGGAATACGACTTTCCCAAAATGGATCCTTTGTCTGCACCTCCCAGGGCATTTGAACTGATTCCAGAGGCCGACCCAAAACAACGCCGTCGGAGGAGAGGGTACCGGAGCGGTCTTCTAGTGAGGCTTCGGATGCGCGCACACCACCCACCACTTACGAGTATATTACTTGCTAATGTCCAGTCCCTACAGTAGTTAACAAAATCGACGAAATCAGGGCAAGAGTTGCTTTCCAAAGAGATCTGGGATGGTAACATACTCTGTTTCACAAAAACATGGCTAGCTGGGGACATGCTGTCCCCAGCCAACGGGTTTTTCAGTGAATCGCACCGACAGGAATAAACGTCTCTCCGGTAACAAGAAGGGCGGGGGTGTACGTTTCATGATTAACAACTCATGGTGTAATTGTAACAACATACAAGAACTCAAGTCATTTTGTTCACCTGACCTAGAATTCCTCACAATCAAATGCGGACCACATTATCTCCCAAGAGAACTCTCCTCGGTTATCGTCACAGCCGTGTATATCCCCCCGCAAGCGGATACCAAGACAGCCAACAAGGAACTTCACTGGACTTTATGCAAACTGGAAACCATATATCCTGAGGCTGCATTTATTGTAGCTGGGGATTTTCACAAAGCTAATTTGAGAACAAGGCTACCTAAATTCTATAAGCATATAATTTGCAGTACACAAGCGAGTAACACGCTCGACCATTGCTACTCCAACTTCCTCCATGCATACAAGGCCCTCCCCCGCCCTCCTTTTGGCAAATCCGACCATGACTCCATCTTGTTGCTCCTCTCCTATAGGCAGAAACTAAAACACCCGTGCTTAGGCCTATCCAATGCTGGTCTGACCAATCGGATTCCATGCTTCAAGATTGCTTCGATCACATGGACTGGGATATGTTCTGGGTAGTCTCAGACAATAACATTGACGTATACGCTGACTCGATGAGCAAGTTTATAAGGAAGTGTATAGGAGATCTTGTACCCATTGTGGCTATTAAAACCTTCCCTAACCAGAAACCGTGGATTGATGGCAGCATTCGCGCAAAACTGAAAGCACGTACCACCGCATTTAATCATGGCAAGGCGACTGGAAACATGGCCGAATACAAACAGTGTAGTTATTCCCTCCATAAGGCAATCAAACAAGCAAACCATCAGTATAGAGACAAAGTTGAGTTACAATTCAACGGCTCAAACATGAGACGTATGTGGCAGGGTCTACAGACAATCAAGGATTACAAAAAGGAAACCAGCCCTGTCGTGGACATCGACATCTTGCTTCCAGACAAATTAAACAACTTCTTTGCACGCTTTGAGGACAATACAGTGCCAACAACAAGGCCCGCTACCAAAGCCTGTGGGCTCTCCTTCTCCGTGGCTGACGTGAGTAAAACATTTAAACGTGTTAACCCTCGCAAGGCTGCCAGCCCAGACGGCATCCCTAGCCGCGTCCTCAGAGCATGCGCAGACCAGCTGGCTGGTGTGTTTATGGACATATTCAATCAATCCCTATCCCAGTCTGCTGTCCCCACATGCTTCAAGATGGCTACCATTGTTCCTGTTCCCAAGAAAGCTAAGGTATCTGAACTAAATGACTACGCCCCGTAGCACTCACTTCTGTCATCATGAAGTGCTTTGAGATACTAGTAAAGGATCATATCACCTCCACCCTACCTGTCACACCCAACTGCTTACCGCCCCAATAGGTCCACAGACGATGCAATTGCCATCACACTGCACACTGCCCTATCCCATCAGGACAAGAGGAATACCTATGTAAGAATGCTGTTCATTAACGACAGCTCAGCATTCAACACCATAGTACCCTCCAATCTCATTATTAAGCTTGAGACCCTGGGTCTCGACCCCGCCCTGTGCAACTTGGTCCTGGACTTCCTGACGGGCCGCCCCTAGGTGGTGAAGGTAGGAAACATCACCACCACTCCAATGATCCTCAACACTGGGGCCCCACAAGGGTACGTTCTCAGCCCCCTCCTGTACTCCCTGTTCCCCCATGACTGCGTGGCCATGCACGCCTCCAGCTCAATCATCAAGTTTGCAGACGACACTACAGTGGTAGGCTTGAGTGAGTACCAACAACAATGAGGCAGCCTACAGGGAGGAGGTGAGGGCCCTGGGAGTGTGGTGTCAGGAAAATAACCTCTCACTAAATGTCAGCAAAACAAAAGAGATGATTGTGGACTTCAGGAAACAGCAAAGGGAGCACCCCCCTATCCACTTCAACGAGACAGCAATGGAAAATGTGGAAAGTTTTAAGTTCCTCGGTGTACACACCACCGACAAACTGAAATGGTCCACGCACATAGACAGTGTGGTGAAGAAGGCGCAACAGCGCCTCTTCAATCTCAGGAGGCTGAAAAAATGTATCTTGTCACCGAAAACCCTCACTAACTTTTACAGGTGCACAATTGAGAGCATCCTGTCGGGCTGTATCACCGCCTGGTACGACAACTGCACCGCCCACAACCGCAGGGCTCTCCAGAGGATGGTGAGTTCTGCACAACGCATCACCGGGGGCAAACTACCTGCCCTCCAGGACACCTACAACACCCGATGTCACAGGAAGGCAAAAAAGATCATCAAGACCACTGCCTGTTCACCCCGCTTCCATCCAGAAGGCGAGGTCAGTACAGGTGCATCAAAGCTGGGACAGAGAGATAGAAGCTGTTTTTCAATCTCAAGGCCATCATATTGTTAAACAGCCATCACTAGCACAGAGAGGCGGCTGCCTACCTACAGACTTGATATCATTGGCCACTTTAATAAATGGTACACTAGTCACTTTAATAATGCCACTTTAAGAATGTTTACATATCTCGCATTACTCTTCTCATATGTATATACTGTATACTGTATCCTTCACTATCTATTCTTTACTATCTATTGCATCTTAGCCACTCTGTTACTGCTCATCCATATATACTTATATATTCTTATCCCATTCCTTTACTAGATTGTGTGTATTAGGTTTTGTTGTGGAATTTGTTAGATATTAGGTTTTGTTGTGGAATTGTTAGATATTACCGGTTAGATACTGCTGCACTGTCGGATCTAGAAGCATAAGCATTTCGCTACACTCACAATAACATCTGCTAACCATGTGTATGTGACCAATACAATTTGATTTGGTTTGATTTGAAGCTCTGTAGCTCTTGCACCCATTTTAGTGAGGTTGTGTTTTCTGTCACTTAATTTCAAGGTTGGGGGATGCTTAATGGAGTGTTAAATTTAGATTGAATCTTGCTTTCCCTCCTTACCTCCTGCTCTCCATCCCTTCACTTCCGTCAGGACACCTCTCACTTTTCTGCTTATGCTCCCACTCCTCCATCTCCCCCTCTCTTCTCCACCCGCCCAGCCTATATGTCGTGTCCGTTAATGAAGTGAACTAAATGAGCCCACAGTCCCAGAGGCTGCGTGGTGAAAGCCAGAGAAACAGAGTGCACTCAGAGCAGCCGGCTCTCGCCTCCTGCAGGGTGGGATGAAAGGCAAGAAGGTGCATGATGTCCTGGTTTCCTGGATGAGGAGACTGAGGAGACAGTCACGGGGGAAGCAGAAGATGTTAGCAGTCTCTGCACGGCCCAGTGAGGCACAACATCCGCATGTTGTTTTATAGAAAACTACAAAAGGAATGTTCTGGCACAGATACACAAGAGAATGTTGGTGGCTTGTTTTTAATTCTCTCAGCTCATTGTCTCTTCATCACTGGTCTGTCCTCCGTGAGCCTAGTTCATTCATTTAACTTCCCCTTTTTCAATGAACACCGGAGGCTAGTTCAAGTTCCTTTATTAAGTGCTACCTCTGACTCTTCCCCACAATCTTGTCTGTTAAAGGGATAGTTCACGCAAATTACAATGCAATTTGGGTGAACTATCCCTTTAACAACCATGTAGAACCCAGTTACTTTTTGTTTATTAATTTAACCTGCTTCCACATATTCATAAATCACTCATCATGTCTGTTACCACAAAAATAATCCCTTAGGGAAGATTACTCTCCAACTCCCCAGTGTATGTTTCCTCCCCAGTGTCTGTTTCCTCTATCACACATCCCATGAGTTTGCTCATCTTACCTCTACAGTCGTTTATGGCTGCATTGTAAGTTGAGAAATGTGTGTGTGCTGTCATTTGAACTTTCACGTAAGTCAAGTATTAATGTCAATGGGAGATTGATATCATTGACGTGGAAATCTCTAGTAAGGATTATTACATGTTATTTGGGCTGGAGATTCAATAGATTCAGAATCCTAATGGATTTATCTATTTCTCCATCCATCCTTCCTTTTCATGTAGCTAATAAAAAGTGTGTGAATCACACAACCACCTCCACTATTGCAATTTCAGATTCTTGGTTGAATTTTTTTTGTTGTTGTTGTTCTTTTACCCCTTTTTCTCCCCAATTTCGTGATATCCAATTGGTACAGTCTAGACCCATCGCTGCAACTCCCGTACGGACTCGGGAGAGGCGAAGGTCGAGAGCCGTGTGTCCTCCGGAACTTGACCCTGCCAAGCCACACTGCTTCTCGACACACAGCGATGCAGTGCCTTAACCGCTGCGCCACTTGGGAGTGAAAATGACATTTGATTGAACCCAAGAGTCTATCAGAAAGTATCTTCAAATAAACTGAAATAGCAACAAAAAAATGGAAATGGAATTTTAGCCAACCCCCTAATTTGACTTAATTGAAATTGAATTGACCCCAATCCTTGTGTCAACATAGTTGTACTACCTACCAGTGGTTGACGAACTCTTCAAAAGTTCAAATTCACAACCAATGGTGGCAATAACATTTGTTTGTCAAGACTGCATCTTCAGACATAGCTTGAGGGGTGGATGTTCTACGCTAATGTGGGCTCTGGACAACAACCTTTGTGGCCACAAAGCACACAAGCCAGGGATAATAACAAGTAACATACGCCCACTCTGTCACCAGCCATTTTAAATCACGTCTGGCAAATTAGGTTGGTTAAAATTAGCCCTGAAGTTGAATATTGATAATAGTTTGGTAGTTATGAGCTAGAATCCTATTGGTGCCACTAGATTAAAGAGCCAAAGCAGTACCACAGGGGTCAGATCATAGATGTGCAATGATCTTCTTCAGATGGGTTGTATTGAGAGGAGAAGAATACACATCATGAGGGTTAGCAACATCTCTCCTCAGAATATAGTTCACAACAAAATTAAATAGCAACACGGTTGATATTTACTATATATATACACTATATATATTTACTATATTTGCTACTTTATTTTCAATTAAAATTATCAAAATGAAACAAAAATAGCTTCTTAGCGAAGAGCTATTTCTCAAGCAAGAATTTTGATAGGACTGTCTGGGAGTGGTCTGAGTGGGGAGGAGAAAACTGAAAACAAGATGCTATTGGCAGAGAGGTTTGGAACTCTTATTGGTCTATTGATGATGTCACCAGGAAGGCCAAAACTCCATCCCACCAAAACAGGCTGAGATTTCAAGCAGTCTTTTCAAACAGCTCTTACACAAAAAGGGATTTTTCCTAATTTCCACAATTTCACAGTATTATTCCAACTTCATAGGGTGGAAATAAATATAAAACACAGGTAATCACGATTTTGACTGGACTGGACCTTTAAAGTCGAATGTCACTGACAGAGACTGAGGCTTCTAGCCTGATGCCAAAGGCAACATGTCCACTAAGAGACTGCATTAGAGAGGGGGGAGTGAGAGAGAGAGAAATAGAGGTAGCAGGGAGGGGACAAGAGAGAGAGAGTGTAAGAGAGAAAGAAAGACTAAAGAGTTACTAGGAGTGGTACTGTACTAGTGGAGAAGAGCAAAAAAGAAAGTGTTTAAGTATAGAGTTGAATTATGTGTAAGTTTCTACATTAGAAAAAGGGTGAAGAAGTCTACTGTACGTTTCTTAATGTAATTAAAGAGCTTTGCAAGATGTTCCACAAACCATATCAGAACTCTCAAAGGTCCACATAAAAACCCTCTTTCATCAGCAGCATTTAGTTGGCGACACCTTCGGCCCATAGTTGGTTCAAACTTTAAGCTACTAAGCAAAGTTTAAAACGTATCACCCAAAAGACACTGCATTAAGATTATGGAATGAAAAATGAAGTTACTGGTTTATCCTCAATCTGATGCAAAGACGTTAAAATTACGCTGTCAAATGTCACTGTAGAATATTAGTAGAGTATTGTTCTTAACATGTACTTTTTTCCTGATAGTGCGCAGGTGAGCTTCAAAGAAATACGACCCTAAGTGGTCTAATCCTGTTTGTAGCCCTATTATAGCTCATGTAAATAAGAGTAGGCTAAATTCAGGACCACCGGAGGAGGAACGCAATGCGAGGAAAGAAAGAAAAGCTCCATATCACATATAAGTGCAGGTTATGGGTAAATACAATAAATATACTCTGACATAGCCAACTAGAACTTTCTGCCCTCATTTAAGCGCCATCGGTCCAAAGCTGTTAGGCTAAATTAAATAAAACGTTACCTACCGCATTCTTTTGACAAACATTTCGATTAATGGTTGTGAAGTCCTGGACTTTATAATAATTTTGGTTGAAGTGAAGTGAATTATTTTCGGTATCGTCTCCCTCTTGGTGCAGTGCGCGCGGGATATTGCGACGTTCGATACGGGACGGTCCTCAAGAATGCAGGGAGCTCTATGCAGGTATGGGACGCGTGCGTCCGACCGGCTGCAAAGAACAGGGAGAAAAGAGGGAGTTTGAGATAGTGAGGGCAAATATAAAATCTTGAACTGCCCACTTTTTTCATGCAACTAAGAGGATGGAGGAGAATGTGTCCGTCAAAAAGGGATGGGGTTTAAAGTGGGACGGAATGACAGCCTACAGAGCAATGCAGTTGAACTGTTTGAGCAATGTCTCAACGTAGGCTTATTCATCATAAAACTGATGGTGAATATGACATTTAATGGAAAGGACACATGGTTATATTGCAGTAAAAGGGTGATAGAAGAGAAGTGTCGTGCGTAGAGAGATGCCGTGCGTAGAGAGGAGACAAATGGGGATAGTGCGTCAGTCAGTGCAGCATGCGGGCAAGTTGCTGATGCTGCAGGCACGCGCTAAGAGAGAGTATAGGCTAGATTCGCAGGAAGCAGGCAAAGAAGACGATGTGAAGATGGGTAGCAGCCCACGAAAAAGTATATTGAATATAACGTATGCCTGCAGACAACCATGAATAGTGCATTTACAATAGGCTTATAATGCACTTACAATATGTTCATTTTGGTCAATGAACATAATACAATTATTTAGAAATTCTATGTGTTATGCTAAATTTTGATATTATTTAGATCAAAATGAGTACATACAATGTTTATGTCCACAAAGGTTGACAAAGGCCTTTGAACTTCACAAAGTTCCTCTTCTGCTAATGATATCTGAAAGTGCATCATTGACAACAATGTCTTCTTAACCCCAAAGAGCAGTATGCAAAGCCAGCACAGTGTGGCATCCCATCCTAAGGGTTAAACTGTGAATTTGGGAAACAGAGTAGAGTTGAGTGGTTGGTACACAGTACATACAGTGCCTTCAGAAAGTAGTCACACCCCTTGACTTTTTCCACAATGTGTTGTGTCTGAGTCAATACATGTTAGAATCATCTTTGGCAGCGATTACGAATGTGAGCCTTTCTGGGTAATCTAAGCGCTTTCCACACCTGGATTGTACAATATTTGCACACTATTCTTTTTAAGTTTCAAGCTCAATCAAGTTGGTTGTTGATCATTGCTAGACAGCCATTTTCAAGTCTTGCCACTCAGGAACATTCAATGTTGTCTGGTAAGCAACTCCAGTGTATATATACCCTTGTGTTTTAGGTTATTGTTCTTCTGAAAGGTGAATTTGTCTCCCAGTTTCTGTTGGAAAACACACTGAACCAGATTTTCCTCTCGGATTTTGCCTGTGCTTTGCCCTATTCCTTTTCTTTCACATCATAAATAACTCCCTAGTCCTTGCCGATGACAAGCACACCCATAACATGATGCAGCCACCACCATGCTTGAAACTATGAAGAGTGGTGTGCTGTGTTGGATTTGCCCCAAACATTGTGCTTTGTATTCAGAAGGTAAAGTTCATTTCTTTGCCAAATTTTTTGCAGTTTTACTTTAGTGCCTTATTGCAAACAAGATGTATGTTTTGGAATATTTGTATTCTGTACAGGCTTCCTTCTTGTCACTTCTGTACAGAAAACAAATATTCCAAAACATGCATCTTGTTTGCAATAAGGCACTAAAGTAAAGCTGCAAAGACATTGGCAAAGAAATTAGCTTTATCTTCTGAATACAAAGCATAATTTTGGGGCCAAATCCAACACATCACTCTTCATAGTTTCAAGCATGGTGGTGGCTGCATCATGTTATGGGTTTGCTTGTCATCGGCAAGGACTAGGGAGTTATTTGTGATTAGGTTAGTATTGTGGAGTAATTACAATGTTGTTAATCCACCTCCGTTTTCTCCTTTCACAGCCATTAAACTCTAACTGTTTTAAAGCCAGCATTGGCCATATGTTGAAATCCCTGAGCAGTTTCCTTCATTTCTGGCAACTGAGTTAGGAAGGACTCCTGTATCTTTGTAATGACTGGGTGTATTGATACACCATCCAAAGTGTAATTATTAACTTCACCCTGCTCAAAGGGATATTCAATGCCTGCTTTTAATTTGTTTTACCCATCTACCAATAGGTGCCCTTCTTTGCGAGGCATTGGAAATCCTCCCAGGTCTTTGTGGTTCAAATTCACTGCTCGACCTTACAGATGTGTGGGGTACAGAGATGAAGTAGTCATTCAAAAATCATGTTAAACATTATTATTGCACACAGAGTGAGTCCATGCAGCTTTATTATGTGACTTAAGCAAATTTTTACTCCTGAATATATTTAAGCTTGTCATAACACATTTTTGGATTTGATTTATTAGGTTCCCCATTAGCTGACACCAATGGCAACAGCTAGTCTTACTGAGGTCCGAAAAATAACAAAAAAGACATTACAGACAAAATACTTTACAATTTACATACATTAACATGTAGTGTGTGTGTGAATCTATCAGTTACACATACATGTCAGTACATACACACAACAAGTAGTTCACATGGGGAAAAGGAGTTGTGCCGTGAGGTGTTGGTTTATTTGTTTTTTGAAACCAGGTTTGCTGTTTACTTGCACTATATAAGATGGAAGGGAGTTCCATGCACTCATGGCTCTGTATAATACTGTACATTTCCTTGAATTTTTTCTGAAACGGTGGATTGTGAAAAGACCCCTGATGGCATGTCTGGTGGGGTAAGTGTGTGTGTTAGTGCTGTATAAATTGACTAAGCAAACAATTTGGAATTTCTTATATAAACAAGAAGTGACGCAGTCAGTTTTTCCTCAACTCTTAGCCAAGAGAGACTGACATGCATAGTATTAATATTAGCCCTCTGATTACAATGACAAATACTTATTGACTAAAGACATTTCAGCTTTTCAATTGTAATTAATTTGTAAAAATGTCAAAAAACATCATTCCATTTTGACATTATGGGGTATTGTGTTTAGGCCAGTGACAACAAATCTCAATTTAATCCATTTTAAATTCAGGCTGTAACACAACATTTGGAAAAAGTCAAGGGGTGTGAATACTTTCTGAAGGCACTGTATTTTAAGCAGCACCATCTTCTCCAGTTGTTTGAATCACATTTCTCTAAGCTTATTTAATTGGTCAAAAAGTTATATAAGGTAGAGAAAGCCAGCACATACAGTGGGGAGAACAAGTATTTGACACACTGCCGATTTTGCAGGTTTTCCTACTTACAAAGCATGTAGAGGTCTGTAATTTTTATCATAGGTACACTTCAACTGTGAGAGACGGAATCTAAAACAAAAATCCAGAAAATCACATTGTATGACTTTTAAGTAATTAATTTGCATTTTATTGCATGACATAAGTATTTGATCACCTACCAACCAGTAAGAGTTCCGGCTCTCACAGACCTGTTCGTTTTTCTTTAAGAAGCCCTCCTGTTCTCCACTCATTACCTGTATTAACTGCACCGGTTTGAACTCATTACCTGTATAAAAGACACCTGTCCACACACTCAATCAAACAGACTCCAACCTCTGCACAATGGCCAAGACCAGAGAGCTGTGTAAGGACATCAGGGATAAAATTGTAGACCTGCACAAGGCTGGGATGGGCTACAGGACAATAGGCAAGCAGACATGTGTTGAGAGGCAACAACTGTTGGCGCAATTATTAGAAAATGGAGAAGTTCAAGATGACGGTCAATCACCCTCGGTCTGGGGCTCCATGCAAGATCTCACCTTGTGGGGCCATCAATGACATGAGGAAGGTGAGGGATCAGCCCAGAACTACACGGCAGACCTGGTCAATGACCTGAAGAGAGCTGGGACCACAGTCTCAAAGTAAACCATTAGTAACACACTACACCGTCATGGAATAAAATCTGCAGCGCACGCAAGGTCCCCCCTGCTCAAGCCAGCGCATGTCCAGGCCCGTCTGAAGTTTGCCAATGACATCTGGATGATAGAGGAGGAATGGGAGAAGGTCATGTGGTCTGATGAGACAAAAATAGAGCTTTTTGGTCTAAACTCCACTCGCCGTGTTTGGAGGAAGAAGAAGGATGAGTACAACCCCAAGAACACCATCCCACCGTGAAGCATGGAGGTGGAAACATCATTCTTTTGGGGATGCTTTTCTGCAAAGGGGACAGGACGACTGCACGTATTGAGGGGAGGATGGATGGGCCTATGTATCGCGAGATCTTGGCCAACAACCTCCTTCCCTCAGTAAGAGCATTGAAGATGGGTCGTGACTGGTTCTTCCAGCATGACAACGACCCAAAACACACAGCCAGGGCAACTAAGGAGTGGCTCCGTAAGAAGCATCTCAAGGTCCTGGAGTGGCCTAGCCAGTCTCCAGACCTGAACCCAATAGAAAGTCTTTGGAGGGAGCTGAAAGTCCGTATTTCCCAGCGACAGCCCGAAACCTGGAAGGATCTGGAGAAGGTCTGTATGGAGGAGTGGACACAAAATCCCTGCTGCAGTTGTGTGCAAACCTGGTCAAGAACTACACGGAAACGTATGTCTCTTGTAATTGCAAACAAAGGTTTCTGTACCAAATATTAAGTTCTGCTTTTCTGATGTATCAAATACTTATGTCATGCAATAAAATGCTAATTAATTACTTAAAAATCATACAATGTGATTTTCTTTTTTAGATTCCGTCTCTCACAGTTGAGGTGTACCTATGATAACAATTACAGACCTCTACATGCTTTGTAAGTAGGAAAACCTGCAAAATTGGCAGCGTATCAAATACTTGTTCTCCCCACTGTACATGCTGCATATGGGCATTGAGTTGGAGTTCAACACACCTGGTGGTAGTGTGCCATGGTGGCACCTGTGTTGCTGGGCGGGCAGTGAGTGAATGGTGCTTTGTAGATGTCCTCCTCTGCCTTGGCAGAAGTGGCGGGGCCCAGAGGAATTTAACACTGATGAGATATTGCCAGGACTGTCTAGGTGGAAAACTGCAAAGCAGGAAGGGCTAGGTCATGTTCATTAGGAATCAAATAGAAGAAAACAGATTGAAATAGGGAGGGAATACCTGGACTTGTACAATAAGAAACATTCATTTTATTTTTCCATTGCAAAAACATTTTAGGCTGTTTTGCTGGATTACTTTTAAAAGACCAGAAAAAAGGTGCAATTTCTGTAGTGAAAATCTCACCGGTCTCACAGAACTCAATCTTAACATTCCAAACCTTTAAGGCTGTTTTGTCCAGGGTTTGAGGGCCTAAAAACCATGAATCTTGAGAGCAACAATCTCCAGACCTTGAGGAAGACTTTCAAGGAGGGTTTGCAAAAACTAGAGACATTGGATTTGACCGGAAATAATCTTAAATTAATCTGAACAAAAAAGCTTATATATAATATAGTCAATAATTTAGATTTACCTGGAAATCAAATGTTCCATCTGGAACCCGGGGTCTTAGAGCGACTGGCCAACGTTACAATACTCCATCTGTCATCAAATCCAGTTGATCAGTATCATATAACAAGTGCTGTGCTCACAGGACTAAGAAGCTTACTAAACCTTGAAATATCCTGTAATGCTATCTTCTATGAAACATATATACCAATCTCTCCATCATTCTCTAACCTGTCATCTCGAGATTACCTGATGATTGACAATCAGGATCTACGGGAGTATCTTGTAGTTTACCGCTTAACTGTCTAGGTAGCCTGGCAGTTAAGAGCGTTAGACCAGTACCCGAAAAGTCACTGTTTTGAATACGAGCCAATGAGGTGAAACATCTGTTGATATGCCCTTGCGCAAGGTGGTTAAATCTAATTGCTCCTGTAAGTCGCTCGGGATAAGAGCGGCTGCTAAATGACTAGAACGTTGAAAGTCTGAGATCGTTATAATTTTTAATTGCAGGAGATTTTGTATTCAGACCCTGCACCCAAACACATTCACTCACACCCCTTGATCTCAGCTATAATGGCGTCTCAGGCCTCCCTCCAAAACTTTGGTTTTCCTAGATATGGCTACTATATTGTCATCATCACATCCGATGCATCTGGATACTGCTTTAAAGCAAATTTCTGCAGCATTAGTAAAGATGTGATTAATACATGTTGATGATTTAATTCCTTTGCTGTTTGTAACTATCCTGGTAGGTTGACTGATTACAGTTTGAAGCTTTTTCTTGAGTGGGCAGATTGATGAAAGCCAATCAATATTTACATCACCCAGAAAATATACCTCTTTGCTGATATCACATACATTATCAAGCATTTTATCCAGATACTGACTGTTAGCACTTTGTGGTCTATAGCAGCTTCCCACAAGAATGGGTTTTAGGTGAGGCAGATGAACCTGTAGCCATATTACTTTAACAGTATTTAACATGAGATCCTCTCTAAGCGTTACATTAATGTGGTTCTGAATATAAACAGTATTTACCAAGGATTGGTTTTCAACTGTATTCCACAGGCAAACCAATCATAGACAACATCACAGACGGGAGCAGAAAGACCATCTGTGTGATCAGCCGTATTTATCTGGGGGCGAGGGGTGCTCCATATAGTTCCAGGTTGTGGGGTGTATCTAATGTCCCTCGAATCAGACTGGGGTGACTCGAACAGGTAACAAATACAGCAAATGCCGATTTAAACCCTGGGTTGTATGTCCTATGGGGTTACTCTCTTTTCTATGCACACACAAAAACACAACTCACTTTTATCTTCATCTTCCATCTGTTTGCTGAGCAAAAGGACGTGTTGATCCTGGTGTTTCTGGAGAGACGTACCTACTTGAACTGGCCCAGAGCTGGGGAGCACACCGGAGTCTTCTGACAGAAACACAGGGGGGCTCTGGAGACCAAGGACTGAGAATAACATCCTCACTGGGGTGAAGAGGCCATGACAGAAACAACTGAAATGAAACGACTATCACCATCTGAACAATGTTTCTAATAGATTGAAGGGGAACAACAGCAAAATATGACTTGGCAGCTGAAGCACAGGTCCTAGTCCAGGCACATGTCATCTCCTGTCTGGACTACTGCAACTCTGCTGGCTAGGCTCCATGCCATGAACTCATCTAGAATGCCGCATCCCCCTGGGGTTCAATCTGCCCAAGGTCTCCCATGTCACTCCGCTCCTTTGCAATCTCCATTGGTTCCCAGTAGCAGCTTGCATCCAATTCAACACCTTGGTTTATGCCTACGGAGCAGCAAAGGAAATCGCTCCTCCCTACCTCCAGTAAGAGATGGGTATTTTAATTACTTTTGAGTATTTTATCATTTGTATTTGAAAGGCCTGGGAAAAAATGTATGTGATTTGTAACAAGATACTTCAGAACATTTACAAAATACTTTTAACCATTTTTTATAGAGGTTCCGAATTTTGTGGCTCCCATTACCCCAAATGTAATGCATTGGTATCAGAAGTCTTATGGCAGTATCCTTTGAGGCCATTAGAGGTGTTGGTGGATGAGTGGAGGAGCTTGAAAGACAGTTGAAACAGGGATGCACTTCCAGAGCAAGGATCATGCAGTGAATTTGGTCCACAAGTGACTCGACTTTTCTATTTGAAATAAAATATGTATTTTATTTGGCACCAGGATTCTGATCATTTGTTTGGGGGGTATTTTGTAACAATATACATTTTGATGTATCTTTGCCCATCTCTGCCTCGGCTCAAGCACTCTGTTCAGCAATCTGTGGACACCTGGCTTCCGCACCCTTCATCCCAGCCACAGCTCTTCCCTGTCCTGGCACCTCAGTGGTGGTAGGACAACATAGTCCCTTGATATGTGCCCCCCATTGACAGAGAATTTGGTACTGCAAGGTTGATGCTCCGCTGTATACCACCGTGTGACAAGAAAATGTAATAGAGTGGAACTTCTCCGCATAAAGGTTATCTGACTGAACAGCTAAAGTGAGTCAGAGAAGAACACTAACTTAAGCTGTTTGTTATGGTAAAGTATTTTTTTTTAAATCTAACACGGCGATTGCATTAAGAACTAGTGTATCTTTCATTTGCTGTKCAACATGTATTTTTTAGAAAAGTTTATGATGAGTTATTTGGTCAGATTAGGTGAGTGTCAGAAATATATCCGGACATTCTGGGAAAAAGTTGCTACATTTTCACAATGTATAACCACGGTTTTCAGCTCTAAATATGCACATTTTCGAACAAAACATAAGTGTATTGTATAACCTGATGTTATAGGACTGTCATCTGATGAAGTTGGTCAAGGTTAGTGATTCATTTGATATCTTTTGCTGTTTTTTTGCGATCGCTACCTTTGCGGTGAATGAATGCGGTTGTGTGTCTGGCTATTGTGGTAAGCTAATATAATGCTATATTGTGTTTTCGCTGTAAAACACTTAAAGAAAATCGGAAATATTGGCTGGATTCACAAGATGTTTATCTTTCATTTGCTGTACACCATGTATTTTTCATAAATGTTTTATGATAAGTATTTAGGTATTTCACGTTGCTCTCTGTAATTATTGGCTGGCTGCTTTGGTGATATTTTTGATGGTAGCTGCAATGTAAAACTATGATTTATACCTAAAATATGCAAATTTTCGAACAAAACATAGATTTATTGTATAACATGTTATAAGACTGTCATCTGATGAAGTTGTTTCTTGGTTAGTGACTAATTATATCTCTATTTGGTCGGTTTTGTGATAGCTACCTATGCGGTTAAAAAAATGGTGAAAATATGCGGTTGAGTCTTTTGCTATTGTGGTTAGCTAATAGAAATACATATTGTGTTTTCGTTGTAAAACATTTAAAAAATCGGAAATGATGGCTGGATTCACAAGATGTGTATCTTTCATTTGCTGTATTGGACTTGTGATTTCATGATATTTATATGCTAGTATTTACTTGTGGCGCTATGCTAGGCTATGCTAGTCAGCTTTTTACTGATGAGGATGCTCCCGGATCCGGGATGGTGATGAAGTAGAAGTTAACATATGTGGTCAAATCTGTGACTGCATGCTAGCGGTGCATTCAGAGCCATCCAGTAGCTAGCCATAAGCATGCTGGTCAATGGATAGCTGCCATTCAAATGCCCTCACAGTGGCAGCTATGTGCAAAGTTAACTTTTGCCCAGTGCATCCATCCATCCCATCCTGCTGGCGTCCAGAGGGCATAATTCCATATAGATTTGGGCTGGCTGTCATTCAACTGAGGTTAGCCAAGGCTATAAGGACAGAGGGGTTTTCTTTTTGATGACCTGGCTGGCTTATTCAGGCATCCAGGTGGACGACTAAATACACATTGGAGGAGGTTGATTGGTGGTCCTGAAGCACAAGACTATTTGCGCCACGTCTCAGAGTGCAAAAGCTTGGGGAATTCCTCTGGGTAGTTTGTAAGCATAAGTGAGGTCCACAAATCTGCCACAGAGTTAAGAACATGCCATAAGCTTGAAATGTCTCCAATAGAGCCATCAAATTGTATCCTTTTCTATAGCTCAATTGGTTGGTACGTTGTCAAGGAGGGCGGTCATGTGTTTGCGGTCAGAGGATCACTGGTTCGAGCCCGGTTTGGGGACAGTGGAGGAAGTTAGCAGTACACTGATGTCGGTTTCATGAGCATCAATTCTGTTTCATTTGGTGAGGGAAGCTATGCAAAATGGAGTCAACCAAACATGCAAGTAACCACAGGTCATTTAGTGACTCATGGACATGGTTCAACATTACATCAGAACTATGCCAGAACTCTTTGAAACAAATAACCCACAATAAGAAGGTTACAAATTTAGGTAAGAACAATTGCATTAAATACAGGCTGCATTTGGGGATGCATTTGTTTTCCATGGACAAGCTGGGTCACCAAGTGAATCACTGAAATTACAAGGAACCCGAGTTGTGTTTATTAGAAGTCTCTAATTTAGCCTGTCTGAGTTCACTCTCAGCGGTATTATTTAAATGGCTTGTTATCCTTCCTGCTGTTTTACCACATAAAGGAAAATACAAGTTTACATATTTTTCAAGGTCACTTTTCCCATTACTGTGCAGGCTCAAAGATGGGTTGTTGACAAATGTGTTTCATCTGCCAATTAAATATTGAGAATTCCAGAGGGAGATTTTTCTGTCATCATTCATTCAATATGTCCCTATACGCTTGCTTTGGTAACGTAAGTTCTTGCAGTTTCTAAGCCAATATAGCTTCTTAAATTTAATTCAGAAAGCGAAACAGAGATCCCACAACACACAGGCGTAAAAATGTGAGCAAGAGTTCGGCTATAGGCCTACTCTCCATATTCCTACGCTGCGATCCATAACGTACTCACACGGCAATGGGAAAAGAGACAAGCTGTTAAGTCATTTTCCCCATTCATTCCTTTCCTTTTAAAAGAAACCACAAAACCAGATTTTTTTGCTGACTCGCCGTTCTTTTTCCTTGGATGCAAAGCCTGGGCAAATAACTGTGCTTGTCTCACTTACAAGTAAGAAGCTGACTGCCCTGGCCAAACCTCTGGCTAGTCATACTCCCAGATGATGATGGTATTGCATTGGCCAAGGGAGGATATGGATGACCATGAATGAGGTAATGATGTATTTATATGACACGTGACACGTCATTTCTCTTGACTCACCGGCTGGCGGTGATGATAGTTTTTCCAGCAGCTCGAATCCTGTGAAGCACTTTTAACTGGGAGGAAATGGACACCAGTGGACATAACATGTCAGCGGTGGTGTTTGGAAGAATATATACATTGGGGTTTTATACATACCACACACACACACAACAGGCACAACACCACACGACACAACACACACACACACACACACACACACACCACACACACAACACACACACACACACACACACACAGCACACGCCATACCCCACACGGGTTGAGCCTCAGAGTCAAACAGACTATGATTCATGACAGGCCACCCCTACGGCAGTCTGCGGCAGAACTAACAGTATCCTTTGTTCATAGTGCAAAGAGTGTGGCTACGGAGAAAATGGGCTATTTAAAGTGGACAGACAAGACAAGCTAGGCACTGAATCAAAGACACACACGCCAACAGAAAACTGACAAGTTAATAGCTAAAAAGACACACAGAAAGCCACTCGACAAAAAGCGAGGGAGCACAATACAAACCATTGAGCGAGTGGAGAACTGCTGAGCAAGCGGAAGAGATGATGTCTGGAGATGGGGTGTGTTGATCAAATCAAATTTTATTGGTCTCACATGTTTAGCAGATATTATTAGCTAAATGCTTGTGTTTCTAGCTGCAACAGTGCAGCAATATCTAACAAGTAATATCTACATTTCACAACAATACACACAAATCTAAAGTAAAGGAATGAAATTAAGAATATATACAGGTGAAGTCGGAATTTTACATACACTTAGGATTGGAGTTATTAAAACTCCACAAATTTCTTGTTAACAAACTATAGTTTTGGCAAGTCGGTTAGGACATCTACTTTGTGCTCGACACAAGTAACTTTTCCAACAATTGTTTACAGACAGATTATTTCACTTATAATTCACTGTATCACAATTCCAGTGGGTAAGTTAACATACACTAAATTGGCTGTGCCTTTAAACAGCTTGGAAAATTCCAGAAAATTATGTCATGGCTTTAGAAGCTTCAGGTAGGCTAATTGACATAATTTGAGTCAATTGGAGGTGTACCTGTGGTGTACCTTCAAACTCAGTGCCTCTTTGCTTGACATCATTGGAAAATCCAAAGAAATCAGCCAAGACCTCGGAAAAGAGATTGTAGACCTCCACAAGTCTGGTTCATCCTTGGGAGCAATTTCCAAACTCCTGAAGGTACCACGTTCATCTGTACAAACAATAGTACGCAAGTATAAACACCATGGGACCACACAGTCGTCATACCGCTCAGGAAGGAGACGCCTTCTGTCTCCTAGAGATGAACGTACTTTGGTGCGAAAAGTGCAAATCAATCCCAGAACAACAGCAAAGGACCTTGTGAAGATGCTGGAGGAAACAGGTACAAAAGTATCTATATCTACAGTAAAACGAGTCCTATATCGACATAACCTGAAATGCCGTTCAGCAAGGAAGAAGCCACTGCTCCAAAACCGCAATAAAAAAGACAGACTATGGTTTGCAACTGCACATGGGAACAAAGATCATATATTTTGGAGAAATGTCCTCTGGTCTAATGAAACAAAAATATAACTGTTTGGCCATAATGACCATTGTTATGTTTGGAAGAAAAAAGGGGACGCTTGCAAGCCAAAGAACACCATCCCAACTGTGAAGCACGGGGGTGGTAGCATCATGTTGTGGCGGTGCTTTCCTGAAGGAGGGACTGGTGCACTTCACAAAATAGATGGCATCATGAGGAAGGAAAATTATGTGGATATATTGAAGCAACATCTCAAGACATCAGTCAGGAAGTTAAAGCTTGGTCACAAATGGGTCTTCCAAATGGACAATGACCCCAAGCATACTTCCAAAGTTGTGGCAAAATGACTTAAGGACAACAAAGTCAAGCTATTGGAGTGTCCAAGCCCTGACCTCAATCCTACAGAAAATTTGTGGGCAGAACTGAAAAAGRGTGTGCGAGCAAGGAGGCCTACAAACCTGACTCAGTTACACCAGCTCTGTCAGGAGGAATGGGCCAAACTTCACCCAACTTATTGTGGGATGCTTGTGGAAGGTTACCCGAAATGTTTGACCCAAGTTAAACAATTTAAAGGCAATGCTACCAAATACTAATTGAGTGTATGTAAACTTCTGACCCACTGGGAATGTGATGAAAGAAATAAAAGCTGAAATAAATCACTCTCCACTATTATTCTGACATTTCACATTCTTAAAATAAAGTGGTGATCATAACTGACCTAAGACAGAGAAATTTTACTAGGATTAAATGTCAGGAATTGTGAAAAACTGAGTTTAAATGTATTTGGCTAAGGTGTATGTAAACTTCCGACTTCAACTGTAAATATTTGGACGAGCAATGTCGGAGCGGCATAAACTAAAATACAGTAGAATATAATAGAATACAGTATATACATCAGATGAGTAATGCAAAATATGTAAACATTATTAAAGTGACTTGTGTTCCATTATTAAAGTGGTCAGTGATTTCAAGTCTACGTATATAGAGCAGGAGCCTCTAACGTGCTTTTGATGCCTATTTAACAGTCTGATAGCCTTAAGATAGAGGCTATTTTTCAGTCTCTCGGTCCCAGCTTTGATGCACCTGTACTGACCTCGACTTCTGCGGGGTGAACAGGCAGTGGCTCGGGTGGTTGTTTGTCCTTGATCTTTTAGGCCTTCCTGTGACATCGGGTCCTGGAGGGCAGGTAGTTTACCCCCGGTGATGCGTTGGGCAGACAGCACCACCTGCTGGAGAGCCCTGCGGTTGAGGGCAGTGAAGTTGCCGTACCAGGCGGTGATGCAGCCCGACAGGTTGCTCTCAATTGTGCATCTGTAAAAGTTTGTGAGGGTTTTAGGGACCAAGCCAAATTTCTTCAGCCTTCTGAGGTTGAACACTGTCTGTGTGGGTGGACCATTTCAGATCGTCAGTGATGTGTAAGCCGAGGAACTTGAAGCTTTCCACCTTCACTGCGGTCCCGTTGATGTGGATAGGGGGGTGCTCCCTCTGCTGTTTCCTGAAGACCACGATCAGCTCATTTGTTTTGTTGACGTTGAGTGAGAGGTTATTTTCCTGGCACCACACTCCTAGGGCCCTCACCTCCTCCCTGTAGACTGTCTCGTCATTGTTGGTAATCAGGTCCACTACTGTTGTGTCGTCTGCAAACTTGATGATTGAGTTGGAGGCATGCGTGGCCACGCAGTCATGGGTGAACAGTAAGTACAGGAGAGGGCTGAGCCATTGAATTGCGACTCCACTTTGTCTCTGTACTGACGTTTTGCCTGTTTGATTGCCTTACGGAGAGAATAACTACACTGTTTGTATTCGGCCATATTCCCAGTCACCTTTCCATGGTTAAATGTGGTGGTTAGCGCTTTCAGTTTTGCATCTATCCACGATTTCTGGTTTGGGTAGGTTTTACCCGGGACATATCCAAGTCTGTGTGATCAAAACAATCTTGAAGCATGGATTCTGATTGATCAGACCAGTGTTGAATAGTCCGAAGCACGGGTTCTTCCTGTTTGAGTTTCTACCTATAGAAAGGGAGGAGCAAATTGGAGTCAAGATCAGATTTGCCTGAAGGGAGGGCGGGAGAGGGTCTTTGTGACGGAGAAGTCCGACACTGGCCGCGGGCAGCGTTTGGTACACTATCACTATCACACTACACTAGCCTCCCTGCTCCGTTATCAGCTACGTGAACAATGTGGGTCGATACACAAGTTAACTTCCCTATCTTAGTACATACATTTCACACTTTATTCTTACCTCCCGTCAGTAGCAGTTTAAAGAATATACAGACAAGCGTTCATGTTTAATTTAAGCAACACATTGTAGTTATCAATGTTATGGACAAGCGCGTTGTTTGTTTGGTTCTGTCCCTCTCTCTCCATCTCTGTAGGTTCCAGGTATGCTGGGATAAGGACCAGAGCTACGGTAATCGGGCTGGCTTTGTAGTGCCTGTCCCGAATGGCTCGTTCATGTGAATGGGCATATTGGAAGACTCCATGTCAGTAGGGATGGGATTTTGTGTTATATTGGTGTGTGTTATATTGGTGTATTGTATCATGAGAAACGTGTTGCAATGTATATAATTCATTATGCTTAGCTGAGTGGAAAATGTAGGCTTTGATGAAGGTAATTGCTTAATTAGTTAGTGCTGGGTATGTTCTGATGGGAGGGGCTTCCCCTACAAAATGAGCCTCTCTTTCAGTTCAAGGGGGGAACCATTTTGGGATTGAGCTGTTGATGGAGCAGCATTGTTTTAAGCTGTCCCCATAATGTATACTTTGGATGGCAGTACTGTTGTTTTTCTTCCGGATTCACTATGTAAATAAACACTCTTGCACAGTTGTACTTTTGCAGCTCCGCCATCTTTTTATTTCATAGAGGTTAGGTTTTTCAGTTTAGCCTTCTGGCCTACGTGACAGTCTTGTAGGCATTTTGTTGAGTAGCAGTGGTCCAATGTTCTCAGAGTGTGCTACAGTCAATGTTTTGGTAGAATTTAGGTAACGTTTTCCTCAGATTAGCTTTGTTAAAATCCCCGGCTACAATAAATGCGGCCTCGGGATACGTGGTTTCCAGTTTGCATAAAATCCAGTGTAGTTCCTTGAGAGCCGTCGTGGTATCGGCTTGAGGGGGAATATACACAGCTGTGACTATAACTGAAGAGAATTCTCTTGGGAGGTAATACGGTTGGCATTTGATTGTGAGGTATTCCAGGTCGGGTGAACAAAAGGACTTGAGTTTCTGTATGTTATCACAATCACACCATGAGTAGTTAATCATGAAACATACAACCCGCCCGTCTTCTTCCCGGAGAGATCTTTATTCCTGTCTGCGCGATGAACCGAGAACCCAACTGGCTGTACGGACTCAGATAGTATATCCCGAGAGACTCTGTTTCACGGAAGCATGGCTATGTTACAATCCCTGATGTTTCTCTGGAAGGAGATCCTTACACTGAGCTCGTCAACTTTATTATCCAGAGACTGAACATTTGCGAGTAATATACTCAGAAGCGGTGGGTGGTGTGCGCTAGAGGTCGACCGATTATGATTTTTCAATGCCGATACCGGTTATTGGAGGACAAAAAAAGCCGATACCGATTAATCGGTCGATTTATTTAAAAAAAATATATATATATATATATATATATCATACACACACATTTTTGTAATAATGACAATTGCAACAATACTGAATGAACAATGAATACTTTTATTTTAACTTAATATAATACATAAATACACACACACACAGCTCTGAAGTGACAATGATACTAAAGAGTCTGCTTAGGAGACAAATACTCTCAACTGTTTGTTGTTTAAGTTACCTGTAATGAATGTTGAAAACAAAAACCTTAATTTCTATATGCAGGAAATCCTATTTTAATAATGGGCATGGTAAGAATTGACAACCAAAGTGCGAGTTATAATTCCCATGACACCTTCTAAAAAGCGGTTCCTTCATTTATTGCATAGGATATTTTTAGATTCACTTAAAATAAGGTCTGTGTTTCGTGTAGGCTTACATCACCGTGCCAATTTTATAACTGTGTAGATATCCATAGGACAAGGTAACTCTGATCAATATTGGCTAAATATAAGCGAAGATAAAAAAAAAATTGTAGAATGGAATTATGAAAATATGTTGACAAACYTTACCTTATCCTAGTGAGATTTACACGGGTATCAAAACATCGAGGCGGTTTAAGCCTGCACGAAACACAGACCTTATTTAAAGTAGATCAAGACATTCTCTATGGAAGACATGAACGGTAAAATAACGAAGGAACCCCTTTCAAATTCAGCCGCAAGTTATTACAGGAATTATAACGCGTCGACTATTTCTCTCTAAACCATATACCTTTGACTAATCCGGAAACTATCACCTCGAAAACAAAACGTTTATTCCGTTCCGTATTTTATCTAACGGGTGGCATCCATGAGTCTAAATATTCCTGTTACATTGCACAACCTTCAATGTTGTCATAATTACGTAAAATTCGGGCAAATTAGTTTGCAAAGAGCCAGGCGGCCCAAACTGTTGCATATACCCTGTCTCTGCATGCAATGGACGCAAGAGAAATGACAATTTCACCTGGTTAATATTGCCAGCTAACCTGGATTTCTATTAGCTAAATATGCAGGTTTAAAAATATATACTTGTGTATTGATTTTAAGAAAGGCATTGATGTTTATGGTTAAGTACACATTGGAGCAATGACAGTCATTGATTGATTGTTTTTTATAAGATAAGTTTAATGCTAGCTAGCAACTTACCTTAGCTTACTGCATTTGCCAACAGGCAGGCTCCTCGTGGAGTGCAATGTAATCAGGTGTTAGAGCATTGGACTAGTTAACTGTAAGGTTGCAAGATTGGATCCCCGAGCTGACAAGGTTAAAAATCTGTCGTTCTGCCTCGTTCCTAGGCCGTCATTGAAAATAAGAATGTGTTCTTAACTGACTTGCCTAGTTAAATAAAGATTAAATAAAGGTGTAAAAATAAAATATATATTTTTAAATAAATCGGCATATCGGCGCCCAAAATACCGATTTCCGATTGTTCGGCCATTCCGATTAATCGGTTGACCTCTAGTGTGCACGCCTCCTTAGTCAGACTCCGAATACCTCTTCTCCACGGCGGTGTTTTGGATCAGCCTCTGGAATCAGTTCAATTGCCATAGGGTGTACGAACAAAGGATCAAATTCAGGAAAGTCGTATTCCTGATCGTAATGCTGGTTACCGCCGCTCTGATATCCAAATGTTATTTCCAGTTGTATGTAATAATCCCCCCAAAATCCTGGGCTAATAATGTAAGCTATAACACATAAACTAAATACTGCAAAGTTGCTTAGGAGCTAGAAGCACGGCTGCCCTGTCTGTCGGTGTCATTTTATCACCAGGGAGCATCAGCTAATCTAAGCATCAACTGGATCGACAGTATAAATTGAAGAAATGGATGCATCCATATTACATTACACCTTTGCAGCTGCTATTTTAAAATTATGCAAATGTACAAGCAGGATGTCAAAGTGACAAAAAACAGACTTATGAAGATTGCTTTTCAGTTGACTAAGGACAACTGTAGGTTTTCCACTATTGGCCGACAGAATATTATTACACTTCTGTAAAATAAAATGTAAAGATGAATCATTTATAAATCATGGACTTTCAACAGTTCAGTACATCAGTATTGTTATTTTTGGGGGGTGGGCTTTTCCCTTCTTGACCATCATATAAAACCTGTATGAGTACTTTGTACACTACCCTGTGGTAAAAGTTTGAATGTCACATATCCAGCTTCCAACAGAGTCAAATGAGGTGACTGGGCATAGAAGACGACGCACCCTAATCAAATGAGGAAAGTGTGGTCCTATTGAGAAGACGTCCAGCTCCTCGCCACGCCCTTGCCAGGGATTTACTTCTGGACTATGTCCATTACTTGGTCCTTCGCCTCTTTCCTTCAGACGGATTGAAAAGAAACCCAGACATTTGTCTTAAAGCTTAAAATGGCATTATTACACCCTGGCCCAAGTAGTATAATTGAACTAATTTTAACATATAAATGGCCAAAGTGGCAGTGAGCTTTCCCAAGATGAGTAATGACTTAAGGTATTTTCTACTTCATCTTCCCAAACCCTTTTACAAGAGAGGCTGGCAGCTACATTTTTTTCCTGGCACTGCGTTTGCTGCAGCTCAAACTTTAGAGCTTTGACGTCTTTCTCCATAACTCTGATTTCAGCTCGTCTGTCAAATTCTGAGCTCTCTATTTGTCAAAATGTCCCACAAAAGCCAAGTTCTGTCCTGCAAAGTAAAAACCTGTTTTAAAAAGCTTGAACTAGTTGCTGACTGTGCAGTTTTGGTAACACGAGACGTCATTGCAGATTTACACATATTCATCTAAGTCTCAGACATAAGTTCACTTGGGGATGCTTTGACAAGACCACTTGTTCAACATCTGAATGGATAACTAAAGTAGCCAATTCTACAACAAATGCAGATGTAGTACTTACCTGCTCAATTTGTAACACAGAAACATTAGGATTACTTCTAGTGTTAGTTTTTATCTCCCACTATCTAGGAAAACAAAGTCAAATCTAGAAGAGGATTGTAGATTACTTAGACATTTATTTATGACATAAAAACAAACCAAAACATTTGAGCCAAACTCTGAAAGCATCATAAATAGTGACTTCTGCTGAATTTATGCCTGACAGAGGATCTGTAATGCAGTTACATTTCTATGTGCACATGAAGGTTCCCATCACGTTACTGTACTCACTCAACCCATTTCCACTGATATCCATCTGGACTGAGCGATGTGGAACATTTCTTTAAGACACAGATATAGGCCTACTGTAGGTCCATAAAGAGCATTCAGTAGGGATAGCGTGGATGCAACGCCCCAACCCCTAACCCAACCTGTGGCCCAGACACCAGAGGGTCTTCCCCCTCAGTACCAGTAGGTCTTCCGGTTCCTCCTGGGTTCCTCGATGCCCAGTTTCTCCATCACCTCCTCCTCCAGAGTCTTGAGGGAGGCCGTGTAAGTCTTCTCCAGGGTGTCCTCCGGACTGGTGTCCTTAGGGCAGTCTGGGATGGCAGACACCAACCAATAAGGGGATTTCAAAATTAGGGGTGGTTAATTCAGAAGAAAGGGTATACTTACACTAAGTACACAGCATGTAGCTGACCCAAATCACCTAACCAGTCTATAATCTGGTACACATCACCCTAGTAATTGTTCTGTGATTGACTGTTACGAAAATGCACTGATGAAGGAAAAAGTTTGTTGGCTTGATTGAACCATATTATGCAGTAAATGTAAGCGATTGGTTGAAACAGCGAGCCCTGTTTTCGTAGTGTGTGATCGGTCACTTTTTTGTGATATTGCGATGATTTTACTGTTTTATGCGGTAATTGATCAAATTTGCGGAGTATCGTTGACTTTGAAAAAAAAACATCTAAAAATGCCATGGCAGAATCGCTAAATTATGGAGGGACTGCAAAAGGATCCTAATCATAGGCCAAATTCTGACTAGAGACGCAGGGAACTGTTAACTTCAGCACAATTCTCACATTGCTATAATACAATTATTTAAAGGCCCAGTGGAGTCGAAATTAAGTTTTCCTGTGTTTTATTGTGTAATAACAGCTAATGAAACTAGCACTGTACAAGTATATATATATATATATATTTTTTTAATCAGTGTTATTTTCTGATAGTTGCTGGTTGAAAATACAATCTACACAGGACCTTCTAATTAGTAGGTTTTGCATGGGTGGAGTTAAGGCCTGCCTGGTGATTTCACAAGGCGGTATATGTTAAAGGCCCAGTGCCGGCCAAAATGTGATTTATCCTGTGTGTTATATATATTTCCACTCTAGAGTGGTTTGAAAAGACCGCCTGCAATTTCAGCCTGTTTTGGTGGGATGGAGTTTTGGTAAATTAGTTAATAGACCAATAAGAAAGACCTCTCTGCCACCAACAGCTAGTTTTCAGTTTTCCCCTTCCCGCTCAGATCAGTCCCAAACATTCCTAGTAATTTTCTTGCTTGAGAAATTGCTCTTTGCTAAGAATTTTAATTGAAAATCATTACAGTAAGTTACTTAATTGTTACTCAGAAATGATTTGATACGGAGATAAAAATAGCTGGATTGGGCCTTTAAAGGGGCATTCTGAAGTTGCTACCAAATTTTGCTACCAAATCCCATTGATTCTTGAAAATATAACTTATTAATGCCTCATGAGCTTAGTTCAACTGTCATACCCCATCAGAAGCCAAAAGGTAAGCCTGTTTTACTCCAATGTTTGTAAACAAAGTAAATGTGAACAAACATTTACATAAACACATTTTTTAAATTAGAATGTTGATATCATGGACAGTTTGCATCCATAACTCTGTGAATAAATTTGAGTGGTTACATTTCTCCAGTCCCATCCCTCAGCTTTTACCAAAACAATGGCGGAGACTACGCTTTGTTATTGTTTCAACTGCTGATTACCGCTTTAAACAAATAAAGGTGTTCCTTATACATCACCCAGACCAGCTTGTGTCCTGCTTTTCCACTCACTCATCTTCACCCAAATTGTTGACAAGCTTGACTCTCATTCACAAAAGCTCCCTCTCAACCTCATCAATCCATCTAGATTTCTTTGCTCCTCCTCTAGCCTTTGTTCCTTCCTCCCCAAACGCAGACTCACCCTTCCACTGCTGCGGTACGATACCGTCTCTGCGCTGGAACACTGGTTTGGGGACAATGCGGCCCGTCCTGAGGGAGACGCGCACCTTCTCCCCCTCCTCTGTGAACCTCCACTCCACCTCAGTGGGTTTCCTGTTGGAGCAACAGACAGAAGTCAGGTTTGGTATTAAACTCAGGACTAAAGTAGTCAAGATCAGTCAGGGTTCAAGTCAAAGCATTCACTAATCATAAACTATTTAAATACAATAGAAATGTGGGTACATCTGTGCACAAAAATACTACTTATTGCACCATTAAATCCAAGCCCTGCACATAAAATCTACTGAAAATCTAAACTAAACTCTGAGCATGGACACAAACCCTGGTTGTAGATAGTTACTGGGTGAGCAGGCTATTGTTCCGCTTCTGTTTTGCATGGGGGTTTTCTGCACCACCCTGTGGTAAAGGTTTGAATACCATGAGACTTTTCCACTGAAGCCCTGGTTAACTGAATCAGTTATTTCAGTATTGGACTGTTACCAAAGCCTGCACACCCAGCAACTATCTAGAAACAGGTTTGGTGATCATAGGCTTAGACAAATGTTAAAATCTGGACCTCCCCATAATGCACTGGGACTCACCTGTCAGTAGGGTCGACAAGTGAGATGTCTCGGATTAGAAGGGGAGCCTCGCTGGCAATATAGGTCCCCCGGTAACCTGCAGTTTTCCCAATGTACCTGAAATGCTAAAATTGAGAAATACTTGGTTCATTTAATCTATTCAAACATTGCAGAGATAACAGAACTTCAATTATTGTTGAAATCAATGTTGATCGTTTGTAACGCAGCCTAAAAAGAGCCATATTCTTTTTTAATAATATAAAGTGGGGTTCAACATAAAACATACCATACTTGTTTATCATCATAGTCCAAAACATGACAATGGATTCTCACTAAATTCACTGTAATGATGGTAGCAAAATAAATTACTGGATGGCATTAAGTCTAGTTTGTGAGTTGTAGGATCCTATGGTTCTAGCGATGAAACCGGGCCCTGGTCTTTGCAACTGTAGCTTGGCCTGTGAAGCCATTGAAAAGGCTACCCAGATTCAAAGACAGTGCACTAGAAACCAGTATGATAAAAATATTAGAAGGAAGCCCATCAAGCATTTATGAAGCTCCTCATTGGTAGTAGGGACAGTTTTCTAAAATGCAAAAATAAAATAAATATGTGACTACGCAACAACAACCATAGCTGGCACTATATCAAGTGGGTTATACAGTATGTATAGAAAATATTATACAACTGTTGGGTGTTTATACTGAATGTAGTGTATGAATGTCTTCTCTGTTATGGAAGTGGCAAACATATCCCGTCTTACAACGATGACTAGGATTCTTACCGTGTTCAGCCCGTCCAGGATGACCCAGTTTCTGTGTCTGAAGACCTGGGCCACTTTTCCCTGCTTTCCTTTGTCTTTCCCAGAGAGAATCTCAACCTGGTCAAGGTGGAATACCAGTTTAGAATATCAAAGCATCAAAACATCAGGCTAATGGCTGAATAAACCTTGCCAGTGACACTCCCTTTTCAGTCCTACATCTCATTATTGTGACCTTCCATGTGTTGCTTTTATAGCAAGGAATTGATCAACTCAATGGTTTGCCTAACAGTTTGTTTGTGTCTAATAACTGGTATCTCTGCAAAGGAATTAGGCATATAACTGCAATACCAGTGTTTAGATGGAAGCATAACATTTTCAGTGTATAATATTTATTATTAGAAATTATAAAGTTTGTGGTATATGGCCAACATACCACATAAGAGCTGTATCCAGGCACTCTGCTGCATCGGGCCTAAGAACAGCCTTTAGCAGTGATATATTGGCCATATACCACACCCCCTCGTGCCTTATTGCTTAAATATTCCATATCTAAAAATCTTCATTGTCCTTTTGGCATGACCACTTACTGTGTCCCCTTTGAAAACAGACCAGTCCTCATAAGCTATGGGCTCAATGAACACCTTTCTTCTCTTCTTGCCTGGTGGGTTCAATCTCTTGGCAGCTATGGTCCATGGCCGACTTGTGCCGTAGCGGTAGTCTTTAGGGAAGGCAGCCTTAGCGGCCATCGACAGTATGGCTGTTAATCGCATTTTCCTAAGAGAAAAGAAAATACAACAGAATTTTACTTAATTGGTGTGTGCGGTTTGTAAAAATCAAAGGGAGACAACGAGAAGTCATTATCTTTCAACATTTACTACTCAACAGCCTAATTATGGATGCCTATACAGTATAATGACCATATAATTAGGATCTCTATGATAGTGACAGTATAGATAGCTTGCTGGATACATAAGATGAAATGTGCTGATCAGCAAATTCTCCTGTGATGTAAAGTTGATTATAAAATAGATATATTATTTTTAAGTATACACTGTGTGAATAACTGTGTGCATTTTCATTATGTTTTATTGACACAAATGCAACACTGACATTGACCAGTGATGAAAATGATGGCTCTGTCAGTTAGATGCTGGATAACATTGGCTATGCTAGATAGAATGGTAATCGTTCTTCTGGCTATAGCAAAACACACCTGCTATTTTCTGGTTAGTAGTACGTTGCCAAGCGAATATGTAGCTAGTTAGCTTAATTGTAGTAGCTAACCCGAAAAAACTAGAGCTAGCAATGTAGCTAATTGTTGTGACATTTTGTTGACAGTTAGCTAACGTTAGTTAGCTTGAAAAGAGAGATGCATGCCGAGGATTCAAGGAAGCTTGAAAGTCAATCGCCTCCACAATCCAGAAAACGCAACTAAAATAGATAGCAAACCAAAGCATATAACATTCATTTCCAAATTATCAATCAGAAAATTGCATTTACCCCTTCTCGTTTTCAATGTCACATGCGTAAATCGTTCCACTTTGACCCCTACTACTTCTTTAGGGGTTGTAATTAGTTTACTGGCTCTCTACCGCCATCTATTGTACGGGTGTAGTGATGAATCTGTGCCACTGTCAGGTGAATGAGGAATGACAGCCAAACGAAATCACCTGCAGACGCCCAAGTCACGAACTGACTTGGGCTCGGGGTCATTAATAGTAGTCTATGAGCCAGCCCCCCAAATTTGGGAGTTTTCTGTTCTCTTTTTCTTTCACCCGCCATCCCATAAATTTTTCCGATAGGACTTTTACCCTATGACAAACATTGTCAGTATAAAACAAGTTCTATAATTCAATCATAAATGGAATGCTTAGATTCACAGCTATCCATCAGACACATTTTCAGGAATGTTCAGTTCAACAGAACTTTGACCTCTAGGGTACATATCAGAATACCTGATACATGTTAAACTGTGTTTGACAAGTGTTTCTGAAAGGTCATGAAATTACCTTTTAAATGATATATTTAACATAATAAACTTTGAATGCACTAGGTACAACTATTGTTGAAAAATCTCACAAATTGTGCCATTGACATTAGAATGTTGGAAACATAGACATAGAATTAATTGTAACTTTAGTGATAGAAGGACCAAATTGCACACACAGCTAGAACAGGTTTAAAAAAAAGACTTGTAGATAGGCCATCACAGGATTCATACATTCACCCCACAGAAGCCTTTTTCCAATAACTTATTGGATACATTTCGCCTGACCATACCTGTATGAAATATAATTGTAGTATCCACAATTATATCTTAAAATGTAAATTGTGATGAAGAATACACAACCAAATGATCCAGGTCTGCCAGATATATATGTACAATTATTCACAGAATTGTGTTGAATGTGCACAAAAAGCTGTTTGAATCACTAACTTCTGGAGATGTTATGATCAATAAGTGCAATTTTTCATCTTCAAACAAGCAAAATGGAGAAGTACATGTGAATAGTCATGGATGTGAGTGGATTAAAATGATATACAGTGTTATCCTATTAAAAGGTTATTGTGGTTATTATGACAGTTTGATGTTTTAATACCTCCGAATATGTCCCTGTTCACAGGGTGGATTGCAGAACTAAATAGCTGAAGCTCCTTTCGTCATGTCTTTAGTCAAATCAGTATCCTAGTGTCGAACAGAAACAACAGCTGCCATAGAGGTCAAGTCTATAAAACTATAACTACAGCAGCAGTCAAACTCATAGGATAACCTATTTAACTCATTCATAGAATGACAGAAACACTTTACATTCTTCCATCGATTTAAATTAGTCAAGTGTGTGGCTACATGTCAAATGTGTTACTAAAGTCTGGCATGGATATAGCCATATGATGAATCCAAAAAGGTGTAATTGGAACTTTCCCCCAAAGAAATTCAAATTTAGTGGAGACACAGAGGTGCTGGCATGTGTACAATAAATACATTAAATTAGAATTAATAAAACACAATAAAGCCTGGAGTCTTATTTCCATTGTGATCCTTCTATTTAATGTTATTTCAATTAAATTGAATGCGGTTTTAATGTTATTGACCATTCAGCACTGGAAGCTGTCCCCACACAATTTGCCCAGTTTGTGACTTGTTCATTTCATACTCTGCTAATTGTAGTAGGCTAGTTTGACAGATTGATATTGAATATATCCAACTTACTGACTTGAACCTCATGTCATGTTTAACCATCACAATAAAATGGTGACAAACTAGTTATTTTATAAATATACAATTGTTTTCACATGCAAATGGATTCTATTTCTATGTTTTCACTCAATGTTCTTTGATGTACACTACATGGCCAAAAGTATGTGGACACCTGCTCGTCGAACATCTCATTCCAAAACCATGGGCATTAATATGGAGTTGGTCCCCCCTTTGTTGCTGTAACAGCCTCCAATCTTCTGGGAATATTTTTTCCCCCACTAGATGTTTGAACATTGCTTTGGAGACTTTCCATTCAGCCACAAGAGCATTAGTGAGGTCGGGCACTGATGTTGGGCGATTAGGCCTGGCTCGCAGTCGGCATTCCAATTTATTCCAAAGGTGTTCGATGGGGTTAAGGTCAGTGCTCTGTGCAAGCCAGTCAAGTTCTTCTACACCAATCTCAAGAAACCATTTCTGTATGGACCTCGATTTGTGCACGGGGGCATTGTCATGCTGAAACAGGAAATGGCCTTCCCCAAACTGTTGCCACAAAGTTGGAAGCACAGAATCGTCTAGAATGTCATTGTATGCTGTAGCGTTAACATTTCCCTTCACTGGAACTAAGGGGCCTAGCCCGAACCATGAACAACAGCCCCAGACCATTATTACTCCTCCACCAAAATGTACAGTTGGCACTATGCATTGGGGCAGGTAGCATTCTCATAACATCCGCCAAACCCAGATTCGTCCGTCAGACTGCCAGATGGCGGAGCGTGATTCATCACATCCAGAGAGTGCGTTTCCACTGCTCCAGAGTCCAATGGCGGTGAACTTCACACCACTCCAGCCAACGCTTGTCATTGCGCATGGTGATCTTAGGCTTGTGCACTTCGTGGCTGAGCCATTGTTGCTCCTAGAAGTTTCCACTTCACAATAACAGCACTTACAGTTGACCGGGGCACGTCTAGCAGGGCAGAAATGTCACAAACTGACTTGTTGGAAAGGTGGCATCCTATGATGTTGCCACATTGAAAGTCAGTGAGCTCCTCAGTACAGGCTATTCGACTACCAATGTTTGTCTATGGAGATTGCATGGCTGAGTGCTTGATTTTATACACCGGTCAGCAGCGGGTGTGGCTGAAATAGCCAAATCAACTAATTTGAACAGGTGTCCATATACTGTTGGCCATGTAGTGTATTACTGTAATGATCACAAGGAAACAAGATAGTTTTAGGCAAAATGTATGCGTATCATTTTTGTCAACGCTTTAAGTTTTATGATAAATAGTTTTTAAATAGTTTTTTTCCAATAGTTTCAGGTCCTGGCATTAAAAGAGAGTCACTGGATTCCTCTGAGAAGAGTGTCTGAGATTCGGATCTTGTCATTTGTGGCCTCTACTGCACATTCTGAAAACAAAGGAAACTGAAATTGTCTATGTTGTACCCTTGCCTTGTAATATTTAAGGTTTTCACACTCCATGGTGCCCATCCTCTATGTATTTCTCCAGAAATATGTCAAGCATTTTCTGGAGGACAGTCCCTGTCAAGTTGCTAACAATCTGAATACTCCTTCAGTACAGTACTTCAAACTCTTTTGGACTCGGTTTGCCCTCACAGAATCCAGACTTAATGGTTACCCTTAGATTTCTTCTGTCAACACCGTCAATTTTTCCATTCACAATCCGGATGACACCCTCTGCAAACTTGAGCCTAGCAGCGGATATGCTTGTTATAGCCTCAAAGCAGGTTAGATTTAAGTAATCTTGCGTAGTGGCCTTGGGTGGGCTGATGCTTTGCTGCAGATAAACAGAAATGATCATTAACATTTGAAAATACTTGGTCACAGTGAATTGTGTCTCCTCTGTAAATCTACAGAATCCATTTTCAGGTATTTAGATGTAGGAAATAGATTGATGGCACACCCCGGTCTCATGTCCCTGAGAAAATACAGCCAAATAGAGTTAAGGATGTCTTCTCTCTGTGTGTGTGTGTGTGTGTGTGTGTGTGTGTCTGTTAGTGAGAGTGAGTTTATTACCTGACATCCTTAGTCGATCTATTGTTGGTGTTTGTACTGTTCTTTAAGTATCATTATAACAATGTTTAAAGCATGAGTGCTGCAGATTACCGGATATTACCTACTACTGTAAATCTAGTTTGAATAACTTGGTGATAAATGGCAAGATTCCAAGACTAATGCTAAACTACAGAAAGAACAATGAGACAGATATTCCACCGGATGTATAAATGTGAAGCATCCGGTGTGCGTTTCCACTCACTACCAAATATGGTGATGTCGCATAAAACTGACCAATCACGCGCTACAAAAATAAGGGCTCGCAATTGAAACCAATCTCGCACATTTACTGCATATTGTTCAATCAAGCCTGACATCAACAAACTTTTTCCCTCGTCAGCGCATTTGTGACAAATTGGGCAAAATCATTGTCGGAGCATCTGGTTGCCGTTTCTACTCACTACCAAATATGGTGATGAGAGGAAGCCCACCGGCCAGCAGTGGGAGAAGATGGAGCGAGATGGACTTGACATTCTGATTCATTTTCTCATCGATGAAACATTTGATCGTCATACAGTTTTCTGTTTGCAAAACTAGAATCTGTAATAGACAGAGTGGACTGGGTTTTGTAGACTTTACCCTTTGCCAAAGTTTTTGGCAATTTACTCCCATTGGACACGATATGCTCTGGTCTATCTTGGGTTAGTTACAAAAAAATCTTTGGCTAACCTTGCATCAGTTGTGTGGCTGTTTATGTGTAGTGGTTGCCACCCAGTGGACAAATGGGAGAACTTTTAAAGTGACATTCAAAAATGTAATAAATTACCTATCTACATGATATGGAGCAAGTTCCTGTACTCCCTGTTCACTCATGACTGCACAGCCAGGCACAACTCCAACACCATCATTACATTTTCCGATGACACAACAGTGGTAGGCCTGATCACCGACAAGACAGCCTATAGGGAGATCAGACACCTGGCCGTGTGGTGCCAGGACAACAACCTCTCCCTCAATGTGCTCAAGACAAAGGAGATGATTATGACCTACAGGAAAAGGAGGACCGAGCACGCCCCCATTCTCATCAACGGGGCTGTAGTGGAGCAGGTTGAGAGCGTCAAGTTCCTTGGTGTCCACATCACCAACAAACTAACATGGTCTAAGCACACCAAGACAGTCGTCAAGAAGGCACGACAAAACCTATTCCCCCTCAGGAGACTGAAAATATTTGGCATGGGTCCTCAGATCCTCAAAAGGTTCTACAGCTGCACCATCGAGAGCATCTTGACTGGTTGCATCAGTGCCTGGTATGGCAAATGTTCGGCCTCTGACCGCATGGCACTGCGGAGGGTAGTGTGTACGGCCCAGTACATCACTGGGGCAAGCTTCCTACCATCCAGGACCTCTATACCAAGCGGTGTCAGAGGAAGGCCCTAAAAATTGTCAAAGACTCCAGCCACCCTAGTCATAGATTGTTCTCTCTGCTACCGCACGGCAAGCGGAACCGGAGCGTCAAGTCTAGGTCCAAGAGGCTTCTAAATAGCTTCTACCCCCAAGACATCCTGAACATCTAGTCAAATGACTACCCAGACTATTTGCAGTGACCCCCCTCTTTAATAACTCTACCTACATGTACATACTACCTCAAATAACCGGTGACCCCGCACATTGACTCTGTATCGGTACCCCCCATATATGGTCTCGCTATTGTTATTTCACTGCCGCTCTTTAATTACTTGTTACTTTTATCGCTTATCCGTATTTTTTTGAAACTGCATTGTTGGTTAGGGGCTTGTAAGTAAGCATTTCACTGTAAATTCTACATCTGTTGTAACCGGTGCATGTGACTAATAATAATTTGAAGTTCAGTATATTACATCAAGACACTGATGAAAATCAATCTGATCATGTTGAGTCATCTTATCAGTTCATTGTAGCAAGCCATCAAATGTATTTCTCAAACAAGCCCTTCTGTGTGGCATATGGTACTATGGCTGCGTTTACACAGGCAGCCAGATTCTGATCTTTTGCCCAATTGTTGGTCTTTTGACTATGAAGATTTATGGGACAGAGAATCACATCTTTGTGAAAAACTGTTTCACAACACAGCACAATGGCCAATTTATATGGAGATTAGCCTGGAGCCATTTTCTCTGTTAAATCCTACTCAACTAAGCTTACATTAATAACATATTACTGTGAAGCTTTAAAATGCTGTAAACTGTGATTTTCTCCAGTAGGCTTTAATTCAACTCAAATTACAGATATTGTTTTTGCACAAATTGAACAGTTTATTTGCAACATTGAAACAGTAAGATACAATTGTATAAAAATAAAGAGAAAACTAATTTTTTTTAAAGTGGTTTGTGATCTGTACCGAAGACAAGGAGTACCATATATTTGTTTAATAACTATTAGTCTTTCTCATCGTTATCTAAAGCAGCTTAAAATGAACCAACATTCTCATAATCTGCTTCCAGTTTCTGAATAGCTGTCTAGCAAAAAAACACGTTTTCATTCAAAATGCAATTTTGGCAATATCACAGTTTTCAAAGTGATTTGAGGATTTATGTCCAGTTAATATGCTGACAACACAAATTATAAAAACTAAAAGGTCTCTAAACACCAGCATAATCTTGTTTGTTCTGGAAGAGATAAGCCCTACAGTGTCAAATCAACATCATGTTCTCATGGCTTCACAGACCGCAGGATAAAAAAAAAAAAAAAGCGTTTTGGGTGAAAAAGAAAAAAGAAAAGTAAATTGGCAGCACATTCAACAGAATGACAAAAAAAAAAAGCGAAATAAATAACAATAGAACATTGTACCATACAACGTGCTCCGCTAACTTTCGCAATGGCGCAGCATACAAAGAAAGTGGTTTAGCAATGTAGACCTGATGCTACAAAAATACTGTTAGAAAAAAGGCTTTTTTTTGTGTTCCTCGCAATATGCATCCACACTGCCTGTGATTTGAGTGGACACGTTAGTTAGTCAGGAGCCATTTTTCTTTTTTTTGTGGCAGTGTAGCGGCAGTGGCAGTTGTTGTGGCAGTGTGGTGATGCAGTCCTTCATGTACATTCGATAAATCGGCTTTCTTGGCTCTTTCATTAAATACACATAAGTCTAGTCAATGGAACCTCGTCTCCAAAGTATATACAGCACAATATAATACACATTATTATATAACAGCAGTGAGTCATGTTAAACAGTCTGCCCTTTGATTCACACCGGCTGGTATCGTACCAGAAGAAAACGGTGTCCTTTTAGTTGAGTTACCACATCAGGCCATACAGTCTTACTCGCTGTCATGACAGTCCACACACAGTGCTGCAGTTAGCCGTGTTCATGTAAAACCCCATGGCTCAAGAGTGACCATGTAAAGGCTACATTGTTCTCAGGTAGAGTGGATACGGTATGTCAATAGGGTGAGGTGTGGTTGACTGTGCTCAGATAGGGGTGTTGGGAAGATGCCCATTGGAGCCCCTCGGCGTGCCGTTGCACACGACCCCGGTGGCTTGGCCGTTGTGTGCCATCTGCCCATTCCGCATGCCATTGCTGCATGGCGACTGATCCCCCCGAAGGGCCTCCCGCTCCTGAGAGCCACCCCTCTCCGAGTCCCTCCCTGGGGTGTTGGCCTGGGGTGCCGTCCTGCTGCGGCAGCGCTGCCTCACGCTATATAGCGTCATAGTTAGCAGAATACTAACGCAGCACGCTAGCAGTACAGACACCACCACCAGCTCCATCAGGTAGGTTTGCCCCAGCAGCAGCTTCTCCCCTCCCCGCCACTCCGCCTCAGTCTCAGTCTCCCCCGACTGCTCCACCCAGAAAGTAAAGTTCCTGCTGGTCCACCTCGTGGTGACCGGAGTCTCCCTTGCTGGCGCGGTGGGCTCCGGCTCGGTCTGCTTGGGCCCAGTCAAGTGAGGAGTGAGCCTTCCTCCTGAACCAGCCTGGGTGGTTGGGGGGAGGGCTGGGCTCTGGGGGCGTGTGGTCGTCATGCCAGGGGCAGTGGCCTGAGGGGTGGGGCTGCTCTTCTGCTTTACCTGGTAGATGGCCAGGTTCTGCTGGAAGCCGTTCTCTGTGGAGAGACACAGGTAGTGGCCCAGGGTGGCGGGCGTGGCCAGGAAGTGCAGGCTTCCATCCTCCAGCTGCAGGTAGAGGTCTGAGGAGAGGCGGCTGTTGGGTCGCTCCCAGTGGCGGTGGGCCAGGCTCGAGGCCTCTGGGCACTGCAGTCGCACCACCTCATTCAGGGACACAGACACCAGCTCACCTAGGGGAAAGGAGTCTAACAGAAATCAGGAGTCACTGACTGAGGCCCAAGCTTAGACTGAGCCGGATGCTAGTTATGGCAGTTGGCGGCTAAGCTAGCGGCTAGCCCACAAGCAAAGGCTTGAGCACACACACACACACACTGCAGTGTGTATCTATGTTTTCATGGGTTGCATGTTGTCACAATATTGTTCTGAACGTTCGTTCTAGATTGATGACTGAGCATTCTACTCAATGCATCCTCAATGAGTGCTGATTAAGATTTCATCACAAGAGCATTACGGTGGCTTCGAAATACTATGACATTCATAAGGAGGCAAATAATTAGTAGGAAAACCTTTTGTCATCATTTTGTTGTCACCAGATTGACTTTAGATGCAATATAACACTAGTTAGCTAGCTAAGATCGAGGGGATCGAGGCCACCGGATTTTAGCTAGCTAATGTTAGCATTGCTAGTTATTTTTGACAAATGTTGCTAGCTAATGACAACATTGCTATCTGACTAAAGTACATTTGACGACATGATAACGCTGGCAAATGTCATCATATTTTCAGGCACTATGGTGTAATTTAGACAAAAGAGTAGTTAGCCTCCATCCAGAATGGCTGGGCTTAGCACCACTTTAGGGCACCACTATGTTGGTGCAACCTATGAATACTATACTATCTAGCTATACTAGTCTGACGGGATAAGGATAAGTATGAAGATGTGTGATTCTCACCTGCTTTTCCTTTGTGCAGTCCAAATCTGGATTTGGGCGAAGCACACGCCTCCTGCACATTCCCTCCTTCCACATCCTGGCCTCTGTAGAAGACAAGATAAACACTGTCAGTTTGTGTGTGGGTATATTTGTTTACGTTTGAGTTTGTGTGATTTATTCTGTGCGTTGGTCCATGTAAAGTTCCTGTTTACATTCTGGTTAACTCTATAATGATGCATAAAACATACTTAAAAAAATATATATATATATTATTCACTGTATCAGGGATAGCGTAGCGTACACAGACGTTTTGGCATTACAGCCTTCTTCACTGTGTAGGTACAAATTATTGTATTATTTTTTAGATTGGGATTACGATCTTGTCTCATCGCTGCAACTCCCCAACGGGCTCGGGAGAGGTGAAGGTTGAGTCTTGCGTCCTCCGGGATCGAACCCCAGGCTGTAGTGACACCGCAACACTGCGATGCAGTGCCTTAAACCGCTGCGCCACTCGTTAGGCCATACAAATCTTTTTTGAATTAAGATTTGTACCTACACACTGAAGACTGCAAAGCCGAAACTTCTGTGTACACCATCTCTGATGCAGTGAATATTATTATTTTTTATATATTAAAAAATGAAGTAAGCTTTATGCGTCATCTTTCTGAGTGCGGACCCATCACACTTTTTTGCTTTTCTGAATTCACAGGTTTTAAGCACCAACTACACTTCTGGGAGAGTGCAGTGGGCTCTATAACTTTATAATGTAAAAAAATGTATTTATAAAATGACCCAATGAAAGTATCTACTCTACCTACACCCTAAATAAATACCCATTAAATGTTATTCTGTTAATTCTTAAATATTATGGGCCAGTTTAAAGTTTAAAGGACACATTAAGCCTACTCCTGCACTAAGAAGCATGTTCAATGGAGATTATCAATTTAAAGTTCTTTTTAGTAGAGGAATAGTCTCATCTGTGCAGGGAATACAGCCCTGAAGGAAATAAATGAATTCCACAAAATCAAACGCAACGGCCTTTATCCAAAAGTTATTTTTAACACCCGGCTCTATGCAAGTATCATATTACACTTGCCATGGTACATTCTATTAATCTATTTGATTGGTGTTGTGCCTGCTGAGTGGAGTGGTTGTAATGTAACATGATGGGGTGTGACACTCACGCGTTGTCCTGGATGCTGGTGGCGTGGGTGCAGACGTTGACGGAGGGGTCCCAGCCACAGAAGGGATCCCGGGACAGCACACACTCGGCACAGCTCCAGTAGTAGGAGCAGTTGGAGACCGGGACCCTCGCCACGCCTTCTGATGAGCCCACAAACACCGCACCCTGTGGGGGTGAAGGATAGCATTAGTGCTAATTCGCTAATGTTAGTGTACATGGGAGATAAGGACAGAACCATGTTAGCATTAATATACACTTAATGAACAATGGCACAAACTGATGATTGGGTAGTAATTAAGAGAATAATTAATTTAAACTAATCTTGTCCATCTTGGTTAAACCAAGGCGCTCTCAACACTGGGGTTGTGGGTCACGTACTGAATATAACACCTTCAACTGATAGTTGCTTTGGATAACAGTGTCCGCTAAATGACCATATTTTAGCTCAGTCAGAGAACAAAGATTCTCTGCGACATGGTGTGACCCTTACTTGACACGATGTCCTAAATAACTTGAGTTCTACAGCCAGCCATACTGAACCAGAACTAAACTGAACCGTGCACACCTTGAATACATTTGTCACACTGGAGAGCTGCGTTGTGATATACACACCCCATACAGACAGCTTGCCACTGTTATGCGTATTTAATGAAAGAGCCAAGAAAGCCGATTTATCGAATGTACATGAAGGACTGCATCACTACACTGCCACAACAACTGCCACAAAAAAAGAAAAATGGCTCCTGACTAACTATTAACTAACGTGTCCACTCAAATCACAGGCAGTGTGGATGCATATTGTGAGGAACACAAAAAACAGCCTTTTTTCTAACAGTATTTTTGTAGCATCAGGTCTACATTGCTAAACCACTTTCTTTGTATGCTGCGCCATTGCGAAAGTTAGCGGAGCACGTTGTATGGTACAATGTTCTATTGTTTTTCTTTTTTCTTTTTGTCATTCTGTTGAATGTGCTGCCAATTTACTTTTCTTTTTTCTCTTTCACCCAAAACGCTTAAAAAAAATTCCTGCGGTCTGTGAAGCCATGAGAACATGATGTTGATTTGACACTGTAGGGCTTATCTCTTCCAGAACAAACAAGATTATGCTGGTGTTTAGAGACCTTTTAGTTTTTATAATTTGTGTTGTCAGCATATTAACTGGACATAAATCCTCAAATCACTTTGAAAACTGTGATATTGCCAAAATTGCATTTTGAATGAAAACGTGTTTTTTTGCTAGACAGCTATTCAGAAACTGAAAGCAGATTATGAGAAAGTTGGTTCATTTTATTATTTCTCTCGCTCGCTCTCGTGTAGCAGATCCGAGAGAGAGGGCTTATCAGGGCTAAAACCATGGCCTTCTCTACTGTCATGCTGCCTCGGACACATAGTCCTGCAAAACCTTACCAACTTCTGTTACTTTAGCCTACACTACGGTGTTCAGTGTACACTTAATAGTTCAACGGTCCCAAAAATGAAACAATTTGTATTCGTCATCAGTATTTCATTATGTGTGAAGGCTGTTAGATAAACTTTGAAATATTATATGCAGTGGTAATACAAATGTTTCACAGAGTTTCTGCATGTGCAATTGACTTTGTGTCTATTCCGTGCTAACCAATCACCTCGCACTTCACAGACGGCATGAAGCCAGCAAGTGACACGGACTCCACAGGCCATGTCCATCTGTCAGTCACCAGCAGATGTGACGTGATTGGTTGAGACCTCTGGGCATGCTGGTGAGGTTAGAGAGCAGATGAACCCAGCGCACGCATACACACACTGACCCCTCACCAGGGCCTGCCTGCCCCACCATATGCATCACGCGAAGAACTAGCGTGAAACACGCTCCACTGTCGCGTGATTCACTGTGTTATACTTTAATGTGATCTGTTCCTCAGGGGCGAGCAATTGCTTGCCTCGCTGTGAAAGGAACTGACAAGGCCGTCACGCATGAGGTGACCAGATGTTTGGTTGTGGGGAAGGTTGAGGGAAGAGATGACAGGGGCAGTTAATCTACAGGAAACATCTTCTGAGAGCTTTGGCGACAGGGGGATTCACAGTTTGCCTCATGCACGGTTGAAGCACTAAAGTTAAGTGCCAGCGGGTTCTGAATTAAAATGTTATGTGACAGCGAGGCGAGGGTAAAGTGGAATGAGTACTCAACTTGAGATGGAGAATATTTAATGACTAGAACGGTACCTTTGATATGGAAAGCAGGAGGTTCTTCACGGGTTGAGGCTGCTCGAAGACCTGGATCTCCTCAATGATGTGTGCACCCTTCTCCAGCAACACTGCTTTGTGGAGGTAGCCCAATTCTGAAAGCAAGCGTTTGAAAGAAATGACTAACACGGTAATGGTGTGCACATGCATACATGTACTGAGTAATACAGTCATATTTAGGCCGATTCCAGGTCAATTGCCTGCCACACCGAGTTAAATAAATGTCCAGTACCTGTGAGCAGGAAGAGAACGGTGAAGTCCTTGCCATTGGCGGCCTGTACTCTCTGGGTGACCACATGGCTGTAGCGCTGGTCAGGTGACACCATGGTCAGGCTCCGCCCCACAGGGTGTACGCTGTCATCCGCGAGGAAGTTTTCTTTGACAAAGCGAAGGGTGTTGTCTGAGGCATTGTGCAGGCCACACTGAGATGAGGGAGAGACAAATGGGATTGAGCCAGGCACAGCTACTGAGAAACATCCAGCTGTGTGCCAATTGCCTGGTCTGGGAGTCATCCACAACAATTATGTTAAGGAGTTTGAGGAAAAACGTTGAATAAAGAAGACTCCAAAGTCTTAAAACTCCAATATCACATTTATTATTCCAATGTGTGGAAGTCTATTCTTGCTGAACATCAAACCAGGCCATGCTTATGATCGAAGGCAGTGGTATTCAAACTTTTTCAACAGGGACCCCATTTTTTCCACCAGGATTTCACCCCATCCCAAATCTGATGACACAACTTTAAAATCTGTACATTTAGATTTTTACAACAACAAATAATCTTCAATTAATTGCATCTTCATCTCTTCATCAAAATGAAAAGAAACCAATAAATACATTTACTCAATAAAATTGTATCTTTCAAATGATCTATCTCAAAAAGGTTAAGATAACTACAATCTGGTAGCGGCTAAATTTGTAAAAACTTGAACACCCTTCTGAAATTACACTCCCATACAATAATCTGTACTCTGATAAATGTTTTACATTTAAAAACCACTGATGTAAGGCATGGCTGATTTAATCCTCAATAGGGAGACAAAACAATATGTCAATGAATCTAAGACAAATCAGAAACTTAACATCTACCTGGGCAAGGATAAACACTGCATTCTCCCAGCATTGTTTTGTCTAGAGAAGTTGTTTTAACTTCATATGTATATTTTCCTTTTATCCAACTTCTTAGAAGAAGCTAACAAGCCAATTTATTTCTGCTAACCCTCTGGGGACCTCTGTCATTCGAGACGGGGACACCGCTTACCTCTCCCGGGTTGGCGACCTTCTCCTGAACCCGCATGCTCCACCGAAGCGTGTCCCGATTCAGGACCTTGTAGTTGCCTGCGAAAACCGCTTTGATATCGCCAAGGCGGAACGCACACACTGCCGACTGCCCTGAGTTCACCGACCTAGTAGAGCACAAACATCAAAGACACTTGCGGTCACAACCATGCAACGATCTGGTAGCAGCTAAATTTGTAAAAACGTGAACACCCTTCTGAAATGCACTCCTTGTTTCAAAAACCCTCGACACACCAACCAGTCTTTCAAAAACAAGTGGTCTTATTTGACAAATCTTTTTCAGGGATTCAAATAAAATTCAGTTCAATAGTAGTTGAACTAGTTCAATACTAGTTCAATACTGAACTAGCAAGGTACAGGTAACTGACAAAATAAAGGAAACACCAACATAAGTGTCTTAATAGGGCGTTGGGCACCACGAGGCAGAACAGCTTCAATGCACCTTGGCATAGATTCTACAAGTGTCTGGAACTCTATTGGAGGGATGCGACACCATTCTTCCACAAGAAATTCCATAATTCGGTGGGGGTTTTACAGTGGAGGAAAACGCTTTCCCAGGTGCCGCTCCAGAAAGTGTTCCCATCAGTGGCGTGCTTTCATGAATGCCAAGTGAAGCCACGCTTCCGACCCAAAAAGATTTAAGAAAAAAAAAACATAAAATAATGTATTTAGTCTTTTCATCATTTCCTTCAATATGCAAGAGGCTGAATATATCAACCACAAAAAAAGAGAGGGGGGGGGGGGTCTAGTTTGGATTTGGCGTCACTCCTATCAAATCGCATTGAGAGCATACCTCATTGACAAAAACAACTTGAATTGTTGCATCTCATTGTGTTGTTGTTCTCCAGTGGTTATCTAGCTAGCTAAAATTGTCCCCATCCTAAATCGCCATGGATTTGGACTTGTGGTTTAACTTAATTCTCCGTACTAGCCAATGATTATAATGGTGATTCTGATCCAACCATTAATTAATAGATTGTACCCCTGGCCTGAGAAGATGGAAGTTCAATACGCACCCACCTACAGAGAAAGAAATCTGAACCATGGACAGCCACATTATATTTAGCTTTTGTTGATTGGACTAAATAGTTTTTGGTATCTTTTAGTTGTCACTGTATTAGACTAAGCAGAGGTGATTTGATGATGTTGAAATGGTACTGGAATAGTGGAGGCAGCTCCTGTTTTCTTTGAGACTTGCGGTAACTCTCCACGGTTCTAAAATAAATAGTTGTTTAATGATCTGAAAATGTCAGAAACATTAACTTGCTTGCCCATGCTGTAGGTCATGTAACTGTTTGTTACATGCAATATGCTTTGTTGACTTCACCAGAAAGAGGATGCTCTCCGGTTTTGTGATGAAACGAAGATGTGGTTGAATTTACTTAAGGTATATGAACTAACAGGTTATAGAGCAAACAACGCAATTATCACAATACATAGGTTGTAATCTGGCTTTTTTTTTCTTCTGGCTTCACCAGTGATTTTACCCACGCACCACTACTGGTTCCCATAAGTGTTCAATTGGGTTGAGATCTGGTGACTGAGACCTGTACATATCATTAAGACCTGCTAACAAGAAACAGTTGCCATTCCTACGGGAGACTGTCAACAGATGACTTCATCCCATTCATAGCGTATAGAATGTATAAACTACTGACCACTGAGAGCTGAAGATGCCGAAGAAGAGGGTGTCGTCCACTGGGGCGCCCTCAGGTGGCGGGAGGGTGACGATGTCCTGGATGACGTTGTAGGGCAGCTCGTTGTCAGACTGGCACAGGAGCTGGGCTTTGGCGAAGGTGGTCCAGCGTCGTTGCAGGGTACGCTGGCCCCCTACGTCACTCTGGGACGGACAGGAAATGGTTGAGAGGATTACCATTAACACGCATCCGCACACACGCAGGCATACAACCACACAATCAATGGTTTACAAACACACAATAATGCATCTCTTAGGGTCTTACCGTGCAGACTTGGGCGATGCGAGATACAGTGAACTTGTCAATGAAGTCGTACTCCCGGCCCACCTCGCTGAAGAAGAAATAGATCTTCTCTTCGCTGGGGACAAAGTTGGAGCTGATGAAAGTGGGATCTGGAAAAAAAGATTGAACAATTGGCTAGACTAATTGAGAGATAAGTGCGTTACTGAAAGCTGGTTAGGCAAATTAATTAACGAAGGAATCATTGGAAAGTATTCCAGACGTATTGTTTAGGAGGCTTAATCAACACCAAACAACTTATCATTCAACGATTTCCTTTAAAAAAAATAGAGTGCTTTAAAATACCTGTTTAAATACAGAAGTCAAAATGTACATTTCCTTTTAGTTGTGATTTATGTGGAAAAGGTTACTTGTAGGTATTTCTCCCTCTGTCACGTCTTGCTAAATATCCAATATATGTAAGAGCCTTGGGGGTGTGTGTAATACATCATGAGTAGTTTGTTGCAGACACGTACCCTCCAGCCAGCCCAAAGTGTCGTCCAGCTTCAGATCAACATGGCCGCCCTCGCTGAGGTGACGGGAGATGACCGGCCGGTTTCCCATGTAGTCCGCTACCGTTCCAGTGTACAGCTCTCCATCTAAACACACACACACAGTGAGCGTCAACCAGTACGAGCCCATGTGTGCCTCAAACATGTGAATCTGAGTAAACATACAGGAGAATGACATAACAGCCAAAGCTGAAAAATTCCAGAGTGCAATACCTCTATTAATGATAGAGTTGTACTGGCTTTGGATGACAACAAGGTCATTGTCAGAGGAAAGAAAAACGATTGTTGTAGTCAGTGCATGAAATCATTATGTACTGTACTTGAGATGGCCTTCCACATCAAGACACAATGCCTTAGCAGGTGACGACAGATTCTGTCAAGGCTTGATATTTATTGCGAGGGATACAAGATGTTTGCAATGTTGGAGACAGATTCTGCTGGGGGCAGATTCTCACAATCAGTCAAAATTAAAAATGGTAAGTGAAATCACAATCTTGTAAACATAAAATGTTAATTATGGCCATTGGCAGATTTATAGGCCTGATCAGGATACATATGCAAAACTGCTGCCCACCCTCCTGTAACGTTTGCTAGCAGTCACATGTCGCCCACATAACGGTAAAGACATCAGGCCAAGGATTTATTGACAAGAGGATTATCCGCGTCTGCTCTTCCTCTCTCTCACACAATCACAGATTAAAACAGCACCACTTTATCATGGCAATCTCCACCCCCTTCACGCACACTATTCTTAACCCTACAATGATACGGGACAAATATGATGACATTGAAGAGACCAAGAAGTTCACATGGATCCCAATCCCCCGGATCCCAAGGCACTCCTGTAGATCTGAAAGGATTGGATTGGTTCAAGCAATATGTTAATTGCTTCATGTTGCCTTCTCATTCGTTGGGTAAATTTTTTTGCCAAATAACTCAGACCTGTCAAATCCTTTCAGATCTCAGGAGTAGACACCAGTATACCATGACATCGTTGGTTCCGTTCAGTGCATTGAAAGTCATTGGGTTGAGTGACTACATTGACTGGAGCGCCGACCGCAATGGAACACTTCCTGGAGAATGTGTAAGGCTATGTCGTCATCATTGCCCTTTGCCAATTATATTTCCTTGTTCGTTTGGCTACCCCCTCCACTTCCTGTGAGTCATCTCTTACCGACGGTGATGGCCGAGTTACGTTGGTAGGGGTCGTAGGGGCAGCGACCTCTGCCCTCCTCTGGCTTTCCGCTGAGGCCCGTCACCAGGGAGAACGTCTCAGAGTTCTGTAAGGAAAAGAGCAGAGCAGGGTCACACCAAAGGTCATGCCTCATGAGGAAGCCTACGCTAATCCGTGTTTAGTGCAGTTTTATCAAAGACCATAAGAGTTACAGACCTGCTACACTGGACACTTCATTTTCTGCTGAGCATATGCCACGAGTAACACCCTCCCCCGTAGTCAATTAATCCTGCTACAATGGCCGTATGAGCGAAGCGTCCTATTGAAGCGTGACAGTAGGCTTGGAGTCTATTTTCTGCTAATTGAACATCGGCTCATGAGGGTAAATACATGATTAAGTGGCTTGAGCTGCCAGTGTTGCTGCTAAAAACCTACAAGTGTTATTAGGCTACTAGAGATCGTAACCTCTCCTGTACAACCTGGCGGAAATGTAAAAATGACTACTAAAGAAACACATGCTTCTTTGATGCTAAAGGATGCTTAATTCTAGCTAAGTATATAAAGGAGCAACCGAATTGTCTTTATCTATACCACAGACGGAGATAGATACAAGTGTAGCCCAGTCTTGGGAATCATTATATGTGAGGGATGTCCTGTCTGAGTGGCCTGGCTAGCGTTGGCTATGTGCGTGTAGTAGGGCAAAGCTGCCAGCATCAACATGACCTGAGTTAACAGGCTGGACTGGTGGTCACGCGAGGATCCATCTCTTACACATTATCACACAGAAATGAACACACACAGTCTCAGCCCCTGGGCATCTCACTCCGGGGGCGAGCCAGCAGAGTATGAAAACATTGCTGGGGCTGGTTGTTGAGCTCAGTACCGCACATATATAACTGGATTAAGACATGATCAACCTCGTGTGAAGCACCGGCACGCACGTTTCTGAGCAAAAACATGACCTACAGCCGTGATGTTCTTGGCACTAATGTCGTTGCCATTGAATATCTAATATGGGTTTACTGTACAGCCCATGACCAAGCACCATTACCCTCTTAAGAGAGTTGGAGAAGATGCTCAGTGGGTGGGAGAGAGGTGAAAGATGGAACAAAAAAACGAATAGAGAGAGGGTGAGGGAGGCAGTGACGGAAGGAGAACAAATAGGGATAAACAACCAATAAAATAAGCTTGAGACAGTGATAAATGCAAGATTGTGTGGGATGGATACTAAAACCTGTTAAGTTCTTGTTCTCCTCACTATTTGCCCTTGAGTACACTGCTTGGATAACACTGAATCATACATTCGGTGACGATAAAGCTTGTTTTTATTTGAATATGGAGTATGAGAAAAGTATTTTAAGAAAATAATCTATGTAGGTGTGGGTTACAATATACTGAACAAATGTATGTCACGCCAGTAAAAGATTGGAGTAAAAGTTACATGGAGAAGGAGAAAAAAGAATCTTACGATGTAAGTGCAGCGTGGGCTAAAGGCGAAGGTTCCACAGGCGTACATGTGCGTGGAGTTGAGGAACTGCAGCACCCGGATGAAGTTGGGACAGTCCGTCTGAAGGGGGGACAAGATAGAGATGGATAACTTTTTTTAAAACAGTGCAAATAACTAGGTACAGTTCCTAGAAATGTGAGTGCAGGGAGAGATGGAGAAAACCAAGACATGTTAATGTTGTAAAACGGTTTCCTAATCCTGGTCCTTGAGGCACACGGTGTGCTACTGTCTGTCACTCCAGTCTACACAATACTCTTGTCCTAGGAACTGTAGAATTTAAACTTTGGCCAAGTTTGATAGGTGATAGCCAAGCCAAATAAATAAACCTCCAAAACACAATGAGCATCCAGAACCAGAACTGGGTGACACTGCAACAAAGCTCATGTCAGTCTGCCTAAAGATAGAAGGTAAGGGGGAGGAAGCACCGTTAGCGCTGGTAACCCTAATCCTATTACTTAGTTTAATGGAGCCACATGTGGAGGCTTACTTCATGGAAGACCTACATTACAATAAGCCATGGCAGTTCCTTGTTTCTGCCCCAACAACGTTCATTCCAATTAAGGCCATTGGCGGCCGAAACGTCATGTTTTTAACTTGAATTAGATCAATTGTGAAGTTTTTATTGCGAGAATTGCGCATATTCTCCCCCACCACACACACACTCAGACCAGCTTGCTTCGCATAATTTCTTTATCCCTCTGTAAGATATAACTTATCATAGCTCCTTCCTCAATCCTTAATCATGAGATATGGGGCATGTTGGTAATTATGACATATTTACCTTCGTGCATAAAGCTGTGCAAGGTACCTTCGTGTATAAGCTCTTGCATAATGTTCGAAGAGGATCAAGTCTATATTATATAATGGAATTGGTCTTTCTTTGTATGCATGGCCATTATGGTCATCGCTCATCTGATTTATACTATGGATGTGTATTGAATGGCTCTGTTTGACCTGTCAGAGGAAGATATGTCAAATGTAGCTAAGCCCATTGCCTGTGACGCAACGTCAGGGGTTGCGTTAAGAGTTCAGAAATCTGCATTTTCAAAACGCAGACCGTCCCAAAAAAATCTGTTTTAAAGCATTTCACCTGCATTTTATTTTGAAAGTCAACCGTTTTTTTTGTCTTCAATACAGTGATCAGAGGCGTGCAACTATAGTTTTTCTTCACAGTAAATACATTAGTACACATTCGGCAGAAAATAGCTTCATCAGATGACAACAGAAGTGCAACACTATTTGGCCTGCAGCTACACAAGTAAACGCGTTCACAATGAAAAAGCAAGGTCTTTTTTGCAAAAAAAAATCATATTTCTAATGTTGATCAAAAGAAAGTAGCCATTTACATGTACTAATGTTTTGCTTGAAGTTAATCTAGCATTTTACCGGAGAAAGTAGGATACACAGCAAAGTACCAGAGAAAAGTAGCTACACAGTCAGATTGCTGTCTGCTAAAATAATGCCTGTTTGTGAATTCTCATCCAAGTGGAGAAGTGCAACGGAAGCACAAAGTTAGTCTGATGCTGAACAGAAATCACAATAAGAAGCATTTTACATCTGTGTTTACAAAATGCAGCAAGACATTTCTTACGCGTTATGTCTTCTGTGAAAAACGCAGATTTCTGCATTAACGCGAACCCTATACCTACAGGTCCATAGGTCTGCTAATCCCTATTGGCTAAGACCATCTTGTATCAACTTCCTCCTTTTGTATTGCAAACACATTGACGGCCAGGAAGCCGGTGTAAGTTACCCAATCAATCAAATAGTAAAAAAAAGTTCCATTAGGGAATTACAGTCTTGGTGGATAGTAGTGGAATGCAGCGACAGCTGTGCCTCCGGTGAGTCATGTTTATCCTCCCTAAGACCGACCCGCTTGCCCAGCCTTATAATCGCCCCACCTACTTGCTTTGTTGTTTTAGTCATTTCTAATTCTAACGTATTAAATTATTTATTTAAGTTCTAAAGTTCAAATGAAGTGCTATTGAAAAACCTTGCGATATTAATTGCTTGGCCAAGATCAAATCTAGGGGGAAACACTTGGCAGCATGTGGCATTAATAACGCTAAATGGGTGGATTGTATGAGCCAGGGTTAACTTGCCTTTTTCTTGCCCTTCATGGAACATTCGTCCAGGTCCTTCTCTGAGGGGGACCAGTCCAGCTGAGAGAAGGAAGGGTGAGAGGTCAGTGTTAAGACTGTTGAACCAGCTGTGTTTGTGTTTCACATGACAACCGCTGCACTAAACCACTGGAGGGGGACAGTTCCTGCAGCATAGACGGGCCCTAGGCAGTGTTGAATATTTCCCAATAGAAAACTGCTGATCGATATAGCCTGCATGAACTGTCGGGCTTAAGTATTTTCCCACAAAATCTGGTGGGCTTATGCATGACCTTTAAAGCTTATGGGGTCTATAAAGCTTCATGAAGTCTCATAAAGCTCATAATACTACGTTAATAACGTGTTGATAACACGGGTGTAAATGTCAACGGTAAAATGTCAACCCCGCAACCTTGCTCCTGATCACAATGGCGTCCTCCTGGCTGACATCCAATGAGAGAACTGCGTTCCGTGCTCCCACAAACAGCGTGTCGCCGTCATCGCTGAGCAACAGTGTCGTGGTGTTGCCGACGTCCGAGCTGTCGAAGTGGCTGAGACACCTCCCGGGTGTACCTGTTACGCAATAGATTAAAGTGACAGGCATTAGGCTTCCCTTTCACATTCAAAATGAAGTGCATACAGATAGAGCTGGACCTTCGTATAAATCAGGGAGTATCATACGGCTCAGATAGTTGGAACATGGTGTCAGCCCCACAGAGGTCGTGGGTTCAAATCCCACATATGCTATCCATGTTGGATTCGAGTAGCTAGTAAATGGTCTACAAGAATATTAGCTTAGGCCTACATTTTCAAATGTTATTTGTCACATGCGCAGAACACAACAGGTAGACCTTACAGTGAAATGCTTACTTACAAGTCCTTAACCAACAATACAGTTAAGAAAAATAAGTGTTAAGTGAAAAGTAATATATATTTTTTTATAAATAATTCAAGAACAGCAGTAAAATAACAGCGAGACTATATACAGGGGACAGCGGTACAGAGTCAATGTGCGGGGGTACAGGTGAGTTGAGGGAATATGTACATGTAGGTAGAGGTAAAGTGACTATGCATAGATAATAAACAGAGAGTAGCGGGGGGGGGACCTAGACTTGACGCTCCGGTACCGCTTGCAGTGCGATAGCAGAGAGAACAGTCTATGACTGGGGTGGCTGGAGTCTGACAACTTTTAGGGCCTTCTTCTGACACCGCCTGCTATAGAGGTCCTGAATGGCAGAAAGCTTGGCCCCAGTGATGTACTGGGCCGTACTCACTACCCTCTGTAGTGCCTTGCGGTCGGAGGCCGAGCATTTGCCATACCAGGCAGTGATGCAACCAGTCAGGATGCTCTCGATGGTGCAGCAGTAGAACCTTTTGAGGATCTGAGGACCCACGCCAAATTTTTTTAGTCTCCTGACGGGCAATAGGCTTTGTCGTGCCCTCCTCACGACTGTCTTGGTGTGTTTGGACCATGTTAGTTTGTTGGTGATGTGGACACCAAGGAAGTTGAAGCTCTCAACCTGCTCCACTACAGCCCTGTCGATGAGAATTGGAGCGTGCTCGGTGCTCTTTTTCCTGTAGTCCACAATCATCCCCTTTGTCTTGAGCACGTTGAGGGAGAGGTTGTTGTCCTGTTGTCCCTATAGGCCGTCTCCTTGTTGTCAATTAGCCTATCAGAAGCGTCTAAAGCCATGACATCACTTTCTGGAATTTTCCAAGCTGTTTAAAGGCACAGTCAACTTAGTGTTTGTAAACTTCTGACCCACTGGAATTGTGATACAGTGAATTATAAGTGAAATAATCTGTCTGTAAACAATTGTTGGAAAAATTACTTGTGTCAAAGTAGATGTCCTAACCAACTTGCCAAAACTATAGTTTGTTAACACCTAAGTGTATGTATGTATGTGTATGTGTATATATATATATATATATATATATATATATATATATATACACACACACTTATTAAAATCGGCACAGAGCTTCACTATGACAGCTTTGTGTTCAGTGATTCCGAAAGGTGCCTGTGTATGTGTGACATTGAGCTGACGAAGAATACACAAAGCCACTTCCTGCTTAGGGCAGTATTTCTGTTGAGGAGATGAGATCTCGGTTTTATAAGAGATAAGATAAAGAGATTTGGAGTGATGTGCTAACAACAGCGGAAACATCCATGTACCGCGGCTCAGCCATACGACTAGCTATTGAATGCATGCACAGAAACATACACACAGTCCTTACTCAAACATGGCCACACATAAAACAGAGGTGTTTAAAACACATGCACACACCCTTAAATTTAACACACAGGCCTTGAACACAGCACAATTGCATGCGTGCATAGTGATCTATACGTGTGGATGCCTGACAAGTACATCAGTGTTCTGAATTGTTCTAACACTTCTGCTTACAGAACAGAGGCACTGCCATCCAGAAAACTGTTATGATCTGTTACAATACCTCCTGTCAAGAGAGAACGCGTAAGCCTGGGGCATCAGAAGTTACAGACGACAAAACATTGACAGCATTAATGAGACTTGAACAGTAAGTGCCGTGAGTGAACCCAACAAACAGCTTTAGGCAATTCCTCAAAACCAATCAGCAGCCAAACTGATTACATTGATTAGGCCTATGTCACGCTTTCACAGACACGGTTATTTTTGAAGACTTGTGAACGCATTCGTTCTACTTTCGCATGGCTTTCCTGTGTTCACAGCTGTCAGACACACGGCTGGTGGACAAGACTAGTTCCGCTTGAACTCTGAAGAGTAGTTTTTGCAACAGTACAAAGTTTGGTGAAATATGGGTTTACTCTGCATGAGCTGCAGTGAAAATAACGTGGTGGTGTGACTGGTTTGTGTCATTGTAGCAGAGAGCTTGGGAACCATTTACATCGACCACTATACTTAGCACCCTAGAATCAATGCAACGATCATACGACTGAATCATAAAGATGTTAAAAATGACGCTTTTGAGAAGTATTCTCTTCAAGTCTTAATTTCCTTGCAATGAAAGCAAATTCTACCTCTGGGTTCACAAAGGTTAAGCAATCTGAATATTTTATGCAGTAACGTCCTCAAATTAGTCATGTATTCAGCCAATAAATATGTTTTGAACAGACTACAGCCCTACATGAAAAAATATGTGATTCCAGTTGATAAAGTTGGTGTTAATGTAGCTAAGGTAGTCAAAACTTGTCATTAGGCCTGGGGCAAGGTTGCCTCAGGAGCATTTGCCACCCCTCTAGTTTAACACTGGTTTCATTGTGTGCAAGGTCACCTTTCACCACTCCGTCCTTCTCCAAGCTCTGTTAGCAGGAGACATCTCGCAAAAACGCCAGCTCAGCGATCAAGGTAATTGTTTGTCCTCCATGCCCACCCCACCTATGAAGTGGCTCTTTCCAGGCCCTGGGCACACAGTGCTCCTTTGTTGTGGAGGTCATGAGAAAACCGCTTCAGCTTAGGAGTTAGTGGAGAACGTGAAACAGCAAAAATCAACTGTTGCTTGTTTGTCTGGGCAAGGCCTCCTCCACACGGCCTTACTCAGGACCCCTGTGAATCCCGTGCCAAGCTTCCCGGGGTTGCGGACAACATTTCACTTGAACAGTTGCCAAGGACTGTTTGCTTTACTCCTCGGGCCTCATGAGACCTTATCTGTGTGAAGTCATGCTCTGCAGAGAGTTTACGTCTCAGCACGTGCCTGCAAGGGTGTGGAGTCTGTGATGATTCATCTGGCCATGCATGGGTGTGTGTGTGAGAGAGTGCAAGAGTGTGGCGTGTTTGTGGGTGACATCAGCCAACGGCCATCATTCATACCCAGCCCATCTGAACTTTGAGGTTTTGGGAGAAACTTCCAGTGTGCTGTTGGCCCACCCCAGGGAGAAACTTCCAGTGTGCTGTTGGCCCACCCCAGGGAGAAACTTCCAGTGTGCTGTTGCCCCACCCCAGGGAGAAACTTCCAGTGTGCTGTTGGCCCACCCCAGGGAGAAACTTCCAGTGTGCTTGTTGGGGAGGGCCCCCCCCCCCCACCCCCAGGGAGAAACTTCCAGTGTGCTGTTGGCCCACCCCAGGGAGAAACTTCCAGTGTGCTGTTGGCCCACCCCAGGGAGAGGGAGATGTGCCCAGTAATAATGAGTGTGGTCTATGCTTCAACAGGGATGTGCTCCTCCACTGGGATTCTCGCTCACGGAAGTGATTGCTCCAGGAAATGGGAGGATGGCAATACACATTAATTAATTAAGTGAGAGAGATATGCCCTGTGAGAGGAAATGTCCAGTGGAGAGAGAGAAAACGAGAGAAGACAGAAATAGAAAATTCACTCAAACTATCTTTTGGTATTTTTTTTCTTCCATTAGTCCACTGTTGATACAGTCCCAAAATGTTGTGCATGTCAGCAATCAAGTTTTCAAGATATAGGACTTTCAAAAACTGGACTGTAATGTGGCAAGTTACAAATAGCTTTTTGACAGTCCTATATCTTGAAAACTTGATTGCTATATTGTGACTGCATCAATAGTGGATTAACAATATATATATTTTTTAGAACTTCTGGACATGAAAGTTTGATATTTTACTATTTCAAGTGAAGTCAGTGTGACTCTTTAAATGTAAACTCTTCTCTTTAGCTCATAACCTGCCACATCTTCCACTCCAGCTGTGTTGCGTTAAAATACCTGTCTGAAAGGCACCACCCCCTCACCTCAGGGTCTGATATGGGTTGTCTCTCTCGGGTGCTCAGTTCTGGTTAATCCAGAACTGAGCACCCGAGAGAAGAACTGGACTCGGGCCAAGAACTGGACTCGGGCCAAGAACTGGACTCGGGCCAAGCCATTTGTGTTCCAGATCTCAGTGCGGTGTACACACACACACACGGGCCAGACTCGAGGTCCGACAGTGAACATTTGATCAGCACCAATCATGTTAGACTGTTGTCACAACCAACAGTCTCTTTGGCTGGGACCCCATTTTCATATCAAAATTGTTTTGCGACCCCACCATGTAAAAAAAAAAGTGATGTAATCAACGGCCAATGTTTACTTCTTTAATTGGGGCTATTACAAACAGTATATTACAAATCAGTCTGACAGTACTTTTGATAGTATTTCAATCTGAAGGAAGTATGGTTTGAAGTGACTGAAATGCATCAGAAAGGTATTGGGAAGTTCAGAAGATCAGGCAATAATGGTGTATGATTCTCTACAGCAGCATCTACTCTTCCTGGGGTCCGGCAAAATTAAGGCAGTTATACAATTTTAACAACATTACAGAATTCATAACACACTAAGTGTGCCCCCTCAGGCCCCTACTCCACTACCACATATCTACAACGCAAAATCCATGTATAAGTGTGTGTGTGTATAGTGCGTATGTTATGGTGTGTGTATGCATGCAGGCATGCAGGCATGCATGCATCTATGTTTGTGTTGATTCACAGTCCCGCTGTCCCATAAGGTGTATTTTTACCTGCTTAAATCTGATTTTACTGCTTGCATCAGTTACCTGATGTGGATTCGAGTTCCATGTAGTCATGGCTCTATGTAGTACTGTGCGCCTCCCATAGTCTGTTCTGGACTTTGGGACTGTGAAGAGACCTCTGGTGGCATGTCTTGTGGGGTATGCATGGGTGTCCCGAGCTGTGTGCTAGTATTTTAAAAACAGACCGCTCAGTGACTTCAGCTTGTCAACACCTCTTACAAAAACAAGTAATGAAGTCAATCTCTCTTCCACTTTGAGCCATGAGAGATTGACATGCATGTCATTAATGTTAGCTCTCCGTGTGCATCCAAGGGCCAGCCGTGCAGCCCTGTTCTGAGCCAACTGCAATTTTCCCAAGTCCCTCTGTGGCACCTGACCACACGACTGAACAGTAGTACAGGTGCAACAAAACCAGGGCCTGTCGGACCTGCCTTGTTGATAGTGTTAAGACAGAGAAGCGCTTTATTATGGACAGTCTTCTCCCCATCTTAGCTATTGTTGTATCAATGTTTTGACCATTACAGTTCACAATCCAGGGTTACTCTGAGTTTAGTCACCTCAACTTGCTCATTTTCAACATTATTCATTACGAGATGTAGTTGAGGTTTAGGGTTTAGTGAATGATTTGTCCCATTTACAATGCTCTTAGTTTTGGAAATATTTAGGACTAACTTATTCATTGCTACCCATTCTGAAACTAACTGCAGCTCTTTGTTAAGTGTTGCAGTCATTTCAGTTGCTGTAGTAGCTGACGTGTATAGTGTTGAGTCATCTGCATACATAGACACTGGCCTTACTCAAAGCCAGTGGCATGTCGTTGGTAAAGCTTGAAAATAAAGGGACCTAAACAGGTACCCTGGGGAATTCCTGCTTCTACCTGGATTATGTTTGAAAGGCTTCCATGAAAGAACACCCTCTGTGTTCTGTTAGACAATAAACTTCTTATCCACATTATAGCAGGGGGTGTAAAGCCATAACACAAGTTTTTCCAGCAGCAGACTGATTGATCATGTCAAAAGCTGCACTGAAGTCTAACAAGACAGCCCCCACAATCACTTTATCATCAATTTCTCTCAGCCAATTATCAGTAATTTGTGTAAGAGCCATGCTTGTTGAGTGTCCTTCCCTATAAGCATGCTGAAATTCTGTTGTCAATTTGTTTACTGTGAAATAGCATTGTATCTGATCAAACACAATTTTTTCCAGAAGTTTACTAAGGGTTGGTAACAGGCTGATTGGTCGGCTATTTGAGCCAGTAAAGGGGGGCTTTACTATTCTTGGGGAGCGGAATGACTTTAGCTTCCCTCCAGGCCTGAGGGCACACCCTTTCTAGTAGGCTTAAACTGAAGATGTGGCAAATAGGAGTGGCAATATCGCCCGCTATTATCCTCAGTAAATTTTCCATCCAGATTGTCAGACCCCAGTTGCTTGTCATTGTTGATAGACAACAATAATTTTGTCACCGATTCCACACTGACTTTACGGAATTTAAAAGTACAATTCTTGTCTTTAATAATTTGGTCAGATATTGTAGGGAAACAGAAGACACATACGTGTTCCTGAGAGTCTTATCGTTCAGTGAAGGGTCATAATATTTGTAGCTTAAACCTTCCAAAAGATAGAGCCACATTTTTTGAAGAAAGAAATGCTCTGTTTATTACAACCTCATCTAGTGGCAACCGGAGGTTACAGACGTAACCCTTGTTTAAAGAGCCAACACTGCCATAGATCCTTAGATCCTTCCCCACCCCCTCATCCTCATGCAAGGACATAGATCCTCACCCTGCCCCACCCTAACTCCACCCAGCAGCTGTAGGCTCAGGCTGGGCCAAGAGGTACTGTATTATGGAAGCACGCTACATCAGGTTTTACTCACGTGCAGTTTATCATTTTCACTTTTCACAAAGGAATATCCACTCAAACTATATTTTGGTATTTTTTCTTTAGTCCACTGTTGATGCAGTCACAAAATAGCAATCAAGTTAAGATTTAGGAATGTCATAAAGCTATTTGTAACTTGCCACATCATCATTACAATTCGGTTTTTGAAAGTCCTATATCTTGAAAACTTGATTGCTGAGATTCACAACATTTTGGGACTGCATTAACAGTGGACTAATGGGAGAAAAAAAATACCAAAAGAAAGTTAGTGGATTATTCCTTTAAGCCAACTGTTTCAGTGGCCCGGTCTTTCTCATATGTTGTTTTTCTCTCACCCACATTTGCTCTCCTCTCACTTTTTCCCTCTCCCCCTGACATTTTCTTTCACATCCTCTCACAGAGCATTTCTCTCTCTCTCACACTCATTCACTCATTCATGTGTATTGCCACACACATCATTACTGGGAACATCTCCCTCTACCTGGGGTGTGCAAAACGCACACTGGAAGATTCTCCCACAACCTCAAAGTTCCTCTACACTCAGAACAAAAGTATACAAAAATACAAACACAGGTCTTTCTCAGTCTGACTGGGCTGGGTATGAATGATGTCCGTTGGCTGATGTCCCCCACAAACATGCCACACTCACACACACCCATGCATGGCCAGATGAATCACAGACTCCACACAGTTGCAGGAACGCGCTGAGACGTAAACTCTCTGCAGAGCATGACTTCACACAGATAAGGTCTCATGAGGCCCGAGGAGTAAAGCAAACAGTCCTTGGCAACCGTTCAAGTGAAAGGTTGTCCGCAACCCCAGGAAGCTTGGCACGGGATTCACAGGGGTCCTGAGTAAGGCCGTGAAGAGGAGGCCTTGCCCAGACAAACAGTTGATTTTGCTGTTTCACGTGCCTTCAGACAGGTATTTTAACGCAACACAGATGGAGTGGAAGATGGGGCAGGATATCGGCTAAAGAGATGAGTTTACATTTAAAGAGTCACATTGACTTCACTTGAAATAGTAACAAACATTCGTATCTAGAAGTCCAAAACATCTGTGAGCTACAAACAAACACTTCACATTGTAGAATTAGCCATGCGAGACATTTGACAGACGGAGTGAATACTGCATTTCCCGACTACAGTGTTGCTCTATGGGTCATGGGTTGGTTACTCATGAATGAGCAACAGCTGGGCTACTGTGTGAGCAGTCACCCATTTAGAAAGAGAGTGGAGTGGGGGAGGGGCTGTTGTTGCGCAACACGGTAGATAAGACCTGTCATCCTGGGGATTAGGATGGATCCCGTCCCGTATCTGTCAGCACGCGTCATCATCCCTCCGCTATCTGGACACACATACAGACACACACCGGGGTTTAAGGCTCGTCTCAGTGAGGAAATGAAGAGACCTCAGTGGAAACTAATCCTAAGAGGTTATTTTCTCTCACACACACACTGAACACAATTGTGGATACAGGACCCATGTTTCTCCCTTTCTCTTGGCAATTTGATGCCATTTTGAATCGAAATAACTACCGTGATGGACATCCATTTCTCTCCATTAATGAGATCAACACTTGTGTGATTCCTTGTGTCACACTCCCAATAAAACATCACTCACTAAAACTTGTGTATCTATAAAATGTGTGTGGGTGTGAGCGCACGCATGTGTACACAACTCGTGTTCCACGTTGCGTGACGGCTACTACATTAGTGGCTGGCTCCAGCCGACTGAGGCCCCACTGTCTGAGACCGAGTGGTTAAGTAAAGCCTGATGGAAATGGATGAGCGAGTTTGCAAACAGCAGAAATGTACTGCCCAAGGGCATTTCCTCAAGACCAACGAGACGAGGAACTCCAAAAATCCTCATGTCAACACAACAAAAATGAGTGAGTTCTGTAAAGTGATAGTCAGGTCTTCGCTGATGGCCAACTCAAACACTATTCTGTGGAATTCTAAACAGCACAGAGTAGGGTCACAAGGAGTTTAGCTTGTAAACGTGGTTGTCCATCTCAACCATGTATCTTGGCTCTCACACACTATCAAAAATGTGTTTGTACTCATTTAGCTAACAGAGAGTGAGCAGAAAACACATTTTTCACAAATTAGTTTCTGCACCTGCCCTGAACACCTGAGGTAAACATTTCTACACCATATTCTTAAAACGAGTCAATTCTAGACATCTAGACCAGATATTGCTGTTAATAAGCTATGCCTGGCAAACTGGGAGAAAAGCATAAAATACTTATTATACTGATTTGACCACAGGTCTAACATACTGTAAGACAAACCGCTTTGTAAGTTAGGCGATTCCTGTACACAAACGCCAATAACGCAATGTTATTGTGAGAAAATGATAAGACTACAACTAGTGATACACCGATATGACATTTTTGGCCGATAACGATATCCGATATTTTCCTTTACAAAAATACCAATATAACATTTTTTTGCGGCCTTTAAAGCATTCTAGTACAGTTAAAAAGTTGAACACACACCTGACCAAAAAGTTATTTTCTAAGTATTTAAGTGTCCCCATCACTTACTTGCTGTGCTGTTTCGTTGTTCATTTGTTCAGTCTCAACCAGGATTTCATCATACATGTCAAGCAGTGAAGTTTCAGCTCTGTCTACCCGTGGCCTCTTCATCGGTGCGCACTGTGTCCTTTTCCATCTTGTCCAGCTGTGTCTAACATTTCACGCAAACCCTGTTTCTGGTCTGCATCGTAGCGGTCCTTGTACCTAGCATCGCGCATGGTGGCGACACAGTGAAGAGGCTCAGAGAGAATGCCACCGAATCGCTTGTTCACATCCTCTAGTAGAGTACTTTTCCAAGTTAACCCGACGGTCTGTGTTGGCATTTTTGTTGAGGTGTTTCAATGCCATGACATCACGTCTGCTGCAGACACAGTTGAGCTTATTTCTCAAGTTACTTTTTCGAATGGGACTTGGAGTGTTCAAGTTTCAAACATGCTCTCAAATGCATTTGAAATGGCAGCAGTGGTATGAGAACCAGCAAATTCTTGAGCATGCAATACGGTTTTCCTCAGTACAAAATCCTTGTCGACCCACTGTGCTGTCAGTAGTAGTTGCAGAGGGTTGGAAACTTTCCATGAGAAGTCAAGCCCTGGAATTTGGAGAATGTTGCTTAAATTCATCAAAACACTCAGCTTATAACAGTGAACCTTTTTTGTGGGATACACATAAGGCAATTCTAGGTCTTGTGGCATATTTTGGTTAATCTGTCCCCAATTCAATAGAATTGCAACCCTCTGCATGCACAGTGCATTCTTCCATCACATGTGCAGCTGATTCTCAAGATCTTGCATACTAATGAGATGCTCTTGAGCCCACACTACTACACTGTCAGCCAAGGACTACATGCCTTCTGGTAAGTTTTGATTACAATTACGAAAAAATAAATGTGTGTATTTAACCTTTATTTAACTAGGCAAGTCAGTTAAGAACAAATGCTTATTTACAATGACGGCCTACCGGGGAACAGTGGGTTAACTGCCTTGATCAGGGGCAGAATGACAGATATTTATCTTGTTGCTGGATCGAATCCCTGACCTGACCTTTCGGTTACTGGTCCAACGCTCTAACCACTAGGCTACCTGCCGCCCCACAATACTGGGTGGGGGTGAATATATTTTATATGACATGATTTTTTTGTAAACTAGTAAATAGCAGCCCACAATAAAGTGTGTTTAAATCATTTCTAACTTGTTAACAATTTCTGCTAGTTAGTTTTTGCTAGCATGTGGGTTTTGGCTTGCTTGAGCCTGCTGACTGAGTGTTAATTCACCTGTTTCCATACATGTTTCATTTAAAAACATATCTTACAAAGGAGTTGTTTAATCTAACTGCTTAACTATTTATCTGAACATGGAATTGTATTATTATTATTTTATTTGATGTGTGGAGACATTTCACTGGAGCAAATATAGTGAATACTGTGCCAAATCATGTGTGAAGAATGCAACAAAGATGAAGAATCATCTGGCCAAGTGCATAAAGTTCCCTCAGCGCTCACAACAAGCAACCTCTGAGAAAAGTCCCTCTACTTCTTTTCGAGGTGAAAAGTGAAAATGATGAATCAGACACCTTATCGAGAGCAACAGCTCATGGTCCTCCTGGAATCAGAAGTTTTTTTGACCCAATGGAGGAATGTAGTCAGAGAACTGTTGATGAATGTTTTGCTCGAGCTGTGTATGCAGGTGATTCACCTATGATGCTCACAGGCAATGTGTATTGGAAGAGATTTCTGAATGTTCTTAGCCCAGCATACACCCCTCCAACCAGACATGCTTTATCTACTCATTTACTAAAAGGTCAAGCAAATCATAGAGAAAGCAGACTGTATTGCAATCATCTCTGATGGGTGGTCGAATGTTCGTGGGCAAGGAATAATTAACTACATCATGTCCACCCCTCAACCAGTATTCTACAAGAGCACAGACACAAGGGACAACAGACACACCAGTCTCTACATTGGAGATGAGCTGAAGGCCAACAGAAGGTATTTGCACTGGTGACAGACAATGCTGCGAACATGAAGGCTGCTTGGTCTAAAGTGGAGGAGTCCTACCCTCACATCACACCCATTGGCTGTGCTGCTCATGCATTGAATCTGCTCCTGAAGGACATCATGGCACTAGAAACAATGGATACACTCTACAAGAGAGCCAAGGAAATGGTTAGGTATGTGAAGGGTCATCAAGCTATAGCAGCAATCTACCTCACCAAGCAAAGTGAGAAGAATAAGAGCACCACATTGAAGCTGCCCAGCAACACCCTTTGGGGTGGTGGTGTCATCATGTTTGAAAGGTTCCTGGAAGGGAAGGAGTCTCTCCAAGAAATGGCCAAATCACAGTCTGCCGATATGGACAGCCCCATCAAGAGGATCCTCCTGGATGATGTATTTTGGGAGAGTGGTAAGCAGCCTGAAACTGCTGAAACCTATAGCAGTAGCCATTGCACGGATTGAGGGAGACAATGTCATCCTGTCTGATGTTCAGACTCTGCTTGCAGATGTAAGATAAGAAATCCATACTGCCCTGCCCACTTCACTGTTGCTCCAAGCAGAGGAAACTGCAGTTCTGAAATACATAAAAAAGCGTGAAGACTTCTGCCTGAAGCCCATACACACCACAGCGTACATGTTGGACCCCAAGTATGCTGGCAAGAGCATCCTGTCTGGTGCAGAGATCAACAAGGCCTATGGTGTCATCACTACCGTCTCGCCACCTTGGCCTGTATGAGGGCAAGGTTCTTGGCAGTCTGGCAAAGTACACTTCCAAGCAAGGGCTTTGGGATGGAGATGCAATATGGTAGTTGTGCCAACGTATCTCATCAGCCACCTGGTGGAAGGGATTTTGTGGATCTGAGGCTCTTTCCCCTGTTGCCTCCATCATCCTCCAAATCCCACCAACATCAGCCGCCTCAGAGCGCAACTGGTCCTTGTTTGGGAACACACACACAACAAAGCACGCAACAGGCTGACCAATACAAGGGTTGAACAATTGATGGCCATCTGGGCAAATTTGAGACTTTTTGAGCCTGACAACGAGCCATCCTCAAGGTTGGAAAGTGACAGTAAAGATGATGCTTCAGAGTCTGATGTTCAAGAGGTGGACATCGAGGAGGTCCAGGGAGAAGACATGGAAGACTGAGAGGAAGACAACCAAAGCTTTAGTTTCTAGACTATCATTTTACAGATGTATGTTGAAAACGTTTTTGGGAGATGCGATGGATCATTGGGGATCATTCAATATTCCCTTTGTTGTTCAGCGAAATCATCCCATGTAAAGAGTCAACTCATTTAAAGTTCAATTCGTAAATACATTTTTTTAAATTATTATATTGGAAAGATTTAATCATTTGCAATTGTCTACTTGTGATAAGGTCAAATGTTTATGTTTCTGTCTCCATATGATATGGTAAATATATCCAATGCAAAACATTAATTTGCATATATTTCCATTAATTCCCATATATTCCCCAAAATGTGCAACCCTAGCTGTCAGACTCCTAATACTCATGGGGCTGACATTGCTGGTCCAAATGTCAGTTGTGTTGGATGTGAGTTTCAACAATACTGTGCAACTCCGGTAGGGCAGCATCTGAAAAATAGCACCTGCTTGGTAGTGTGTACCAGTCCTCGAAGTGCAATGAATTCCATTATCTTGGCGTTAATGGATGTCGCCTTTGGTTGTCTAGCTGAAATGTTGTTATTCTTTCAAATTCCTGCTCGACTTGTTGACTGCTCGATCCACACAGCAGACATTGTGGGCTAGGTTAGGAATGCTGTGTTACACGTGTAGAGATGTATTTTTTGTGGTGTCATTACCTCATCTACCTATGTTATATAAGTATGCACGTCAGCTTTGACATCGGTTTTGCACATCAGAGTTAAACTAGACATCGGACCGATGCCGATGTTGGCATTTTTAGCTAATATCGTCCGATTCCGATATGCTTACAGACATATCGTGCATCCCTAACTACAACCAAACTAAAGCAGCAGGCAGGTCTTAAGGCATCAGACTGCCAGGCTCTCTTGGTCATCCCAGCCACAGGTAGCAGAGCTAATCACCTTTACGAGCTGCATTGGAGGAGGGGGACGTCACAGGTTTCTATTAAGTTCCCCAAACCCCTGCCTGCCGCCAACCCTCCTTAAGTGATATCTGAAAGGAGAAAAGACCCTGAAGCAGCTTTGTCTACATTCACCTCTCAGGAAATGATCAAAGATCAGCACCTCAGACCGTAATCCCAGGCCCTACACATTCAGCATTGGTGGAGATGCTGATCTTGTGTCCCTAGATGGAGGAAGTGTTGTCAACTCTAACTTAGCATTTGTGCTGTATCATTGAGTGTGGGAAAATGGGTCTTGAATGGGGTGTTGGCAATTGTCTATGAGAATGGGCATTTTTCCAGGAGTTCAAGTCAGGCTTCCAGCGAAAACTAAAAGCTTACCCTTTTCACACTACTGAGCTGAGCTTAGCTATACTGCAACGGCCTGTTGCTGGAACCAAGCTGAAAAAGGACAATGTGAGAAGATGCGTCCAAGCCAGCAAAGAACGGTTTGGGTCGGTACAATACTGTGAAAAGGGTATGAGTGACCCCTACTTGTACTATTCCTGTGCAACACATACAAAACACACACACGCAGCCTTATCTGATACTGTGCCCAAACAACGGAGCTATTCATTCCAGGCCACAAAGAAAACAAAAGGCTTCACCTACAGCAAATCTATCAGCTTTCACATTCCTTTTTCTCCTCAATCAGGTCATCTTCGCTTCCTTGTCTTGTAGTCGGACCCCATTTGGGCTTCCGTTTGTGTTATACAGCAGGTCCTCTTAATGTGAACTTAGGGCCCTATAAACGCAAATAGAATCACAGAGTTGTAGGAAAGCAACTAAATGTATTGAACTTATTCGATTTATTCATTGTAAATCATAAGACATGAACAAAATGCATCAGTGACTAGTATTTTCCTTCAACTTTCTGAAACGGCACAGGAATGCCTGCGTGTGCGTGCGTACGTCTACACTGTTTAGCGGTTAGCTATAATGCTAATGATAACCTTCAAGCAGATATGGAAAGGCTTTCCCAAAAACCTTCTCAATTAAACGTTAGGCTACTTTGTAGTTACGATTGTTTGCATCAATCCAGTGGCCATTTGTTTTGCAAACTCTGCAATCACATGAGCGCTACAGAAACATTGCTAACCAAACAACGGCCTCTTTCTGGTGTGCACTTGCATTAAAGGGTAACTACACCCAAAAATCATTTATTTTTATTTTTCTACCAGACCTCAAAAGTAGGTTCAAGCATTGTTTTGGTTCAAGCATTGTTGTGGATTCAAAAAACAACTAAATTGGATGTTCCCTTAAAACACGTGATTTTCAGAGCGAAAAACTAACGTTTTACAGAAACCTTTAAAAAACATAACAAAGAAAAATAATTTGTGGGGATTTTTTTTTTTGGGGGGGGGGCCTATGAACATTATAGGACTTGACACAGTTGTCCAAATTGTGCCAGTGTCCATATCTTGTCCAGTAATATTTGCAAGCCAAGGGCCTGTTCGATTCCCTTCATGACACTGCAGACTATTTCCTTGTTTTACTGAGTAGTTCTCGGCAACTCAATATTTAGCGTCGCACAACACTTCCGATGTTAGGTATAAATCCATTAGAGCCTCGGTCACAACAGACAACACAGCTTTTAAATGAACCACAATCCATACTCTAGAAAGATAAAAGGTAAATATTTGTGTGTGATACCGTGCATCACGAGATATTTGATTAGAAATGGAGCCATTTTCAGTACAAACTAAGGCAGGAACAGTATTGTTATACAAACAAATGGCCAACAGTGGATGCTATTTACTTTATGTCACAACTTCCAATACTCACAACTGGAGCAAACAAAAACTGAAACAGTTTAAAAACCATATCACAAAAATATATATTTTTACCCAGCCCCTTAACGATAGTAATGAATACAAGCTTTGAAGACGATGCAACCAAACAGTTCAACCATTGTGATGTCATCAGCTGGCTGTCTCGTTAACCATAATGCTTATCCCATTAGTAGCTCGTTAGTTGGGACAAAACCCGTGAGCTTTTCTTAAGATGGCAGAGAGCCGTGCTTTGTACGAAAGACAACAGAGCATCGGTTCAGCTCAACTTTTATTCCCCTCTCTAGAATATCCACAAATGATGTATGGCAACAGACCTGTAATAGCCTCACGTGGGACAACTTTGGACCTAGCAATACAATGTGCACAAACACAGCACCACCATACACAGACGACAAAGATTTTGATTTTGATTCAATTCTTGATAATGGACTGAACTAACACGACTTAAAGCTGAAACTCCCTCATCAAGAGAAATGATTCGCCTCGCTCGTCAGTCACGGTTGCATTTCCACTCTGTTAGCGCTGTGGCACTTCTGACCTGTTGAACCTCCATCTTGTCATGTCAGGGATGCAGTTAATACCAGAGCTCTAATAGTGACCACCATAACAGATATCAATACTTACCCAGCCATTCCAGGTCCTTACCATTTTTATATCACGACACAAGTACGGGAGCACTGTTAAATTGGACGTGTAAATGTCTGAGGACTGGGTGGGTGTCTTCAGCCCAAGCAGGGCATGACAGACAAGCATTCACACCACGAGTGTCTTTCTGATCTGTTCTTAAGTCAAAAAACACAAATCCATAACTAGACAGTCACTGGAGCGTATCACAGCTGCAAAGTACTTTGCTTTAAGCGACTGTCACTTCATTTCAAGACAGTGAGACTAACTGAAAGCATTGAAATGTATCACTCAATTTCAAAGTTCATATTCACAAATCGAGGAGTTAACAAGATCATAAAATGTGTTTCGACTTACCCATCGGAAAGGAGACCCGGGGGGTAAGCCTTGCCACACACACAGCCATAACCCATAGAATGACCACGATGATAGAGAGTAGGCCTTGGTGTTCCATGATGACCCAAAGAGCAAAATCAGGGCTAGGGAGCTAGCGTCAGGCGAAAAGTGGCTGGTGCTTGTCTGAGATGTCAAACACTGGGTCTGTGGGGGCAGCACCGATGCAAAAGCCACTTCCTCTGGTCTCTGGAGGCAGCCGTCATCGCATCTGAGGGAGAGAGAAAGAGAGAGAGAGATGGAGAGAGAAAAATACAGAGATATGGAGGGAGGGTCAGAGAGAAGAGCAGTACTCCCTTAGCACGGTGGAGATGTGGGTGGACAGAGCCTGCATGCAAGGGAATGACTAATTTCTCACGAGAAGGGGGGGGGGGAGGAGGAGAGGCCACTTCCTCTGACAGAGTTTCCCCAGACTCGGTCCTCGAGACCCAAAGAGGTGCACATTTTGATATACAGTGGGGCGAACAAGTATTTGATACACTGCCGATTTTGCAGGTTTTCCTACTTACAAAGCATGCAGAGGTCTGTAATTTTTATCATAGGTACACTTCAACTGTGAGAGACGGAATCTAAAACAAAAATCCAGAAAATCACATTGTATGATTTTTAAGTAATAAATTTGTATTTTATTGCATGACATAAGTATTTGATACATCAGAAAAACAGAACTTAATATTTGGTACAGAAACCTTACAATTACAGAGATCATATGCAATTACAGAGATCATATGATCATATGTTTCCTGTAGTTCTTGACCAGGTTTGCACACACTGCAGCAGGGATTTAGGCCCACTCCTCCATACAGACCTTCTCCAGATCCTTCAAGTTTCGGGGCTGTCGCTGGGCAATACGGACTTTCAGCTCCCTCCAAAGATTTTCTATTGGGTTCAGGTCTGGAGACTGGCTAGGCCACTCCGGGACCTTGAGATGCTTCTTACGGAGCCACTCCTTAGTTGCCCTGGCTGTGTGTTTCGGGTCGTTGTCATGCTGGAAGACCCAGCCACGACCCATCTTCAATGCTCTTACTGAGGGAAGGAGGTTGGTGGCCAAGATCTCGCGATACATGGCCCCATCCATCCTCCCCTCAATACGTTCCAGTCGTCCTGTCCCCTTTGCAGAAAAGCATCCCCAAAGAATGATGTTTCCACCTCCATGCTTCACGGTTGGGATGGTGTTCTTGGGGTTGTACTCATCCTTCTTCTTCCTCCAAACACGGCAAGTGGAGTTTAGACCAAAAAGCTCTATTTTTATCTCATCAGACCACATGACCTTCTCCCATTCCTCCTCTGGATCATCCAGATGGTCATTGGCAAACTTTAGACGGGCCTGGACATGCTCTGGCTTGAGCAGGGGGACCTTGCGTGCGCTGCAGGATTTTATTCCATGGCGGCGTAGTGTGTTACTAATGGTTTACTTTGAGACTGTGGTCCCAGCTCTCTTCAAGTCATTGACCAGGTCCTGCCGTGTAGTTCTGGGCTGATCCCTCACCTTCCTCATGATCATTGATGCCCCACGAGGTGAGATCTTGCATGGAGCCCCAGACCGAGGGTGATTGACCGTCATCTTGAACTTCTTCCATTTTCTAATAATTGCGCCAACAGTTGTTGCCTTCTCACCAAGCTGCTTGCCTATTGTCCTGTAGCCCATCCCAGCCTTGTGCAGGTCTACAATTGTATCCCTGATGTCCTTACACAGCTCTCTGGTCTTGGCCATTGTGGAGAGGTTGGAGTCTGTTTAAAGAAAAACTAACAGGTCTGTGAGAGCCGGAACTCTTACTGATTGGTAGGTGATCAAATACTTATGTCATGCAATAAAATGCTAATTAATTACTTAAAAATCATAAAATGATTTTCTGGATTTTTGTTTTAGATTCCGTCTCTCACAGTTGAAGTGTACCTATGATAAAAATTACAGACCTCTACATGCTTTGTAAGTAGGAAAACCTGCAAAATCGGCAGTGTGTCAAATACTTGTTCTCCCCACTGTATGTCCTAGCACCACACAGCTGATTCAAATAACCCACTAATCATCAAGCTTTGATCATTTGAATCAGCTGTGTAGTGTTATGGCAAAAGCCAAAATGTGGCCCCACTGGGGTCCAGAGGACCGAGTTTGGGAAACGATGCTCTACACTATGAAGCAAAACCACTAGTATGTTTGAGCATTATAGATCATAACAAGGCACCATCAACCTGAGGGTTCTTTAGTTCTGTCATGTGACAGAGTTAAAATGATCTAATAAGTTCAGAAAAACATATCCAAAATCAGTCGTCCCCAGTCTGCATTAAGAGGAATAAATTACTTCAGACTAGTACAGGCTCTTTAGGGGAAAACATTACTAGAAACCTCATGGAATTTCCTAAATTAAATTAAATGAATCATATGGTATAAAATTCTGTCATTTCGGTTATAACTAGAGAAATACCTGACAAACTGATTTTGGACTTAAATGAAATTTCAAAGTGATAGTTGACATACCGAACATCACGGGGGTTCAGTGAGGAATACAGATAAGACCTACTCTACACTAGGTTGAAATGACTGCTGCTCACAACAATATGATCCTTTTAAAAGAAAATGATATAGGGAAATGCATTACCAATATGTTCATTGATATCTACTGTGCAAGGTAATTAGGGCCATGTAAAATCTATTTAGATTAGTCTAATTCCGTTTTTCCCCAAAACAACTTTTTCTTTGTTTAGTTTTTCCAGGTTTAAGATTGTTCCTGTTTATTCAGGTTTTTGCTCTTAAAAGCATTTCATGTTTTCAAGTGATCAGCGTTCAACCAGGTAGAAATCCGGAAGGTGTGACGTAGCACCGTGATGAAGTTAATAGGAATACAACTTTCAGATTGAAAAAATGTCTATCATACATGTCAGATTTCAATACTGGCCGATGTCATAAGTAGGGAGGATGTCTTCTCTCGAAGGAGCCATTGATCATATTTTTGCAATATTCCTACCCAGAGAAATGTGTAAATTAAAAGGAGGGTCTAGGACATCTTTACTATTTGTCCAGCTCTTTAGTCCAGGGTGCATTGCATGGTGCCGTTGCCAGAGATATTATAGAAAGGAGCTAGAAATCCAATGAATGAAGGAACGTATAACGTCCCACCCAGCATAAGTTCACGTTGTCATGCTGCGTCACGCAGTTGCTAAGCTAATCATCACGCAATACCTTCTCACAGTCGGTGCATATGTCGAGAAACGTGCCTATTTTCGTTGCATGTACGTAATGTCACGATTAGGTTTGCACATTTTGCAAATGATAAAATCCTTCCAAGAGAAAAAAATAAAATAAAATGTAGTTACAAACTGAAATTTAATTAAATGAGTTGACTCTTCACATGGGATGATTTCACTGAACAACAAAAGAGAATATTGAATGATCCCCAATGATCCATCGCAACGTTTCAATTCTCAAAAGTATATCTGCCCTTGCGAATGTTGACTCTACTCTGAGGCACAACGATCAGATTGAACATGGTGAGATTGTAGAGTCCTCAATTGATCGCTGTAAAATCACCTAAATGTGAAGTGCACTAACTAGCTACGTTACATGCTGATATTGTCTTTGATATTATTGTGTAGCTACGTTTGCAAGCTAGCGACTCAGATTTACAATGATTTTCCATGTTGCTACCAACCTTATTATAACGTAAAAATAAAGTAATAAAATCCCAAAAAATATTGTTCTCACAGTGTTATTTAACACTGTGCTTCAGAAGGTTGAAGGCAAATGCAATTTATGCAATATGTTCACGTCTTATGATATTCTTGGTCAAAATCATTTTAGAATATATTTACTACTAAATTCTATACATTTTCGAATATTGTTGAATTCCGTTTTAATGTCTGGATTCCGTGATTCCGTCCGCGTTCTCGACATCCAGGATTTTATAGGGCCCTACTTAAGTACGCTCTACATGGCGAGGAGCCCCCATAACGCCATAGACGGTGCCAACTCGGTGTTGGGTCAATAGGCCAATCAAGAACAGAGTCCACCCCTGTCAGAGTGACATAACAGGATTACACAGATGCTGTAGGCATGAGGATTAGCACAGATATGTCAGCCTTTACCTGTGGCAATGAGGACAGGTTGAAGTCTCAGGCTGTCTAGACAGAAGCACCTCGCCAACAGATCTCATCATTAATCGGAGTAATCGTTCCAAGTCAATCTACTGGAACTATAAATATACCTGCCATTCATCTGTCTTGCCACAACCCTTTTGGAGAATATAACTCAAATAAGTCTAATATAAAATGTACAATATTTTCACAACATCTACTACAACAGCCATTTGTCCAAAATGTGAACAAGCATAGCCTAATTAGCCTACTCTTGGAACATACACATTCCACAGCAGGTATGTCCTTGGTTAGTTTGTCTTTTCTTATTTCACCTTTATATAAAGTACATTCACCTATGTCAGGGTGACCCATCTTCTGGGGGTTTCAGAGTTTCCTTCTGTAGAATGAAAACATCCAATTCAGGAGCTCCTAATCTCCCTATTCCAGCAAAACAAAAAAACACATCTCAAACATTCATTCACCAAGGGGTTCAAAGTTCAGAGAGCAGAGCCTGTTTGAGATCTCCTTGGTGGTCAGTCTTTGCCTCTCCAAGCTTCTCCAATTGTCTCCACCCTGGTTTCTCTCGCAGTGTCAATCTCTCTTTCTCCCTTTCAGTTTCTCTCTCCCTCACCCTGTTTCTACCTTTCTGGGCAGTGTTGTGAAGGATGCTGGTAACTTGTAGGGCGAGATGTGCTCAGGCGATGCTGCATTCCTGCAGGGCACTAATAGAAAACAGAGCGTTGTCTGGGGGATCTTACAATTATTAGGGACCAGCTTTTGCAGAACCGGTTTTTCAGGCTTGGTAGACCAGGTTACATCACTGGAAAATCTGCCTGGTTTTTCCATCACCTAGATTGAGCCTGTAAACTGGGTCAGTGGTTCCCAACAGTTTTCATTTACTGTACCACCAACTGAATTTGACTCTGCCTGGAGTACCCACTATTGTGCATTTTACCAGTAAGTCTAATGAGTCTTCTCAAGTACCCCCTGTGGCTAGACCACATACCCCCAGGGGTCCTAGTACCCCTGGTTGGGAACCACTGATCTGGGATATGCACACATTGATGACATTGAGCGTTAACTTAATGTACATGCATTGAGTTATTATACTTGGGTGATAAAGTATAAAAACTCACTGGAATCATTAAGACTACTAGTCCATGAACATCAGAATAAGAAGGATTAGGTACGCCAGCATGTCCATGTGACACCTCCAGCGTGACAAACATGTGACGAGATGAGCCCTGCTGTCACTATAACCCACATAGCTCAAAGATCTCTGGGTCGTTCCTAGTGTTGTCACCAATGTTCCCTCTAAGCTGCGTGTGTGTGTGTGCGCTAGCCCCGAGACTGCCATGCAGCTCCCCGGACTGCCACAGAGAAATATACGCCCACAGAGAGAGATTGAACTTCACCCAACTTTCTTGAGCAGTGGCCAACAACCGGTCGATCTCCAAGCCATTCCTATTCGATTGGGGGGACAGGGGGGGGCTGTTGGCAGTAGGTGCACCCATTCAGCTGCACTGCACGCTGGGTCGGCAAACAGTTGCCATTTTGAACCATGTCATGTGTCTGAAGGTACAAACTCTGCCTTCCCGGCGGGCCCAAAGAGGAAATCAAGAGCACTATAGGCCTACTGCTGGCCAATCGAATGGCTCGGAATACAGTGTCTGCAGCCACGTAGCAGCCATAAAAGAAAGCTACAGAAAAGTTGATACTGTGAGAATTCAAAATGTTTAAAACCATGACAAGAGAAAACTGTCAACACATATGGCAAAGAGATGCTGTTATTATGAGTGAGTTCATGTTTAAACTTCTTACTCAGCACTGTCAACACCCATTTCCACTCAGCGCTACGACAAGCAGTGCAGCAGTAATGGATAAGCAGGAAAGTGCATCTATAGGCTTGCATTGTTATTATTAGCAGCTTGGGTCTTCTTTAATATAGAGGAATATTTCACTTTCTCTGTCTGGTCACAGGAGTAACAACATGAATTTGTGCATGATGCGGTGCGACTCGAGTTTCACTAGCAGCTGGAGGACTGTGTACCTTTTTGGTCAGTGTCAGTAGAGTAAAGGGAGAGTGGAGGGATGTTGAGAGGCGGACCCTCAGTCTGCTGCTTTCTCCCTCTGCTGAGACTGACCAACAGATGCAGGCACCATCAGCCCAGTAAAATAAAAAGCAAATGATTTTAAAAAGTATGAATGAGCAATGCCCCAAACAATGCTTTGGCATGGCAAGTTAAGCAAAACAAATCTGATCGTAGATAAATATCGGCTTGCATTTTGACTCAGTGATCTTGACTCAGAAGAGGTTGGTGACCACTGTTCTAGAGATTTCCCTGTTAACACCATCAACGTTTCTTTTTACTGTGGCAAATGTGATAGAATCAACACAATAATAGCCACTTCAATGCAAAAGACCAAAACAAACTATTCAAAGAGATTTTTTTGTAGGCAGAACGCATCGGAGTAGGATTCTATTACATTGACACCCACTACTCAGCCCTTACTCTACACATACCGGTGCGGCATAAACAGTCATGGCTGCAATAGGCCTATATGCAACTGTAAACTCGGTGGTTCGAGCCCTGAATGCTGATTGGCTGACAGCCGTGGTATATCAGACCGTATACCACAGGTATGACAAAACATTTATTTTTACTGCTCTAATTACATTGGTAACCAGTTTATAATAGCAATAAGAAACCTTGGGGGTTTGTGGTATGTGGCCACTATACCACAGCTACGGGCTGTATCCAGGCTCTCCGCATTGCGTTGTGCATAAGAACATCCCTTAGCCGTGGTATATTGGCCATATACCTTACCCCCTCATGCCTTATTGCTTAAATAGACCATTGCCATATGGATCTGTGCCATTTACTTTGAACTGGAATGTGTTTACAGCATGAACGGTCATGAGTAGATGCGCTTGTTTTGAGATCAACGCGAGAGCTGCATGTAGCCACGTGTGCACACTGTTTATATCCTTTGCTCATTAGTGAGTTTTTAGCCCAGTTATAGATCATTTGTAGTCAGCAATAGGAGAGTGATTGCTTCCTACAAAGGCACAAAACGAGTACATTTCTAGACATCTTTGAAAAGAGAGTCATGTGAAGAGTATTCTTTTGGTCTTAAAGGTGCAGTGTTGCATTTTGAGACAGGCTTGAATACGCTAAGTCGCCAATAGGCAAGAGGATACAGATTCTCTGTAATAAATGGTATGCCAGTGGCTATCAAAAGGTGAGCATTTACCCACTGAAGTCGGTTACGAGGTAATCTCCTCCTATGGATTCAGGACATGCATTGGTTGTCTAACTCACTAATAATCCCCAGTTTACAATTGGCTCATTCATCCCCCTCCTCTCCCCTGTAACTATTCCCCAGGTCGTTGCTGCAAATGAGAATGTGTTCTCAGTCAACTTACCTGGTAAAATAACGGTAAAAAAAAAACCTCCAAAAATAAATAAAAAATAAAAAAAGATAAAAAAATACAAACAAAAAAATACAAAAAAATGGCCTGGTACTCAAAGATCTATTGTCCTTCTAACCACTGACATCAAGTCTGGGGGAAAAAACTGAAATAGAATAATGATTGTGCCATTCGTTATACAATACATAGCTTACAGCAAATTACGCACAGCAGAAAATCGTGTAAAATTGTTTTTATATAAGATGTCTTTAATTGTTCTAGCCTATATTCCAAAATTAAACAAATTCTAGTCTTTGAACGTGGAAGGTATTATGAATACTGGATGGACTGGTTACCTTGTGGTACACTCCAAAGTTTTTATCAATGAGTCTGGGAGAGAACCTATGGGCCTAGGCGATGCTGTTGGTTCATTGATTGTGCAGGGCGGCTTACAGAGTTAGCCTACAATAGTGAATTTGTATTGATATTTAATAGCCTAGTAATATGACATGTTTTAATATTTTCATAATTAATAGGGTGACACATTAGGATACCTTTAGCTACAGAATCTCTCACTACCGTCCGTATGGAATATCACCTGTCGTGCAGCGAGAGGCTGCATGCTCCTCAAACAGAAGTGGAATAGTGGAGTGGAATAACCGGAGTAGCCTACCCAAAAGAAAAGGGGGATAGCGGCCTCAAGCGCATAGGTGGATGACATGTCTTTTTTCCTCTGACCCTGCTCAATTGATAATGGGTCATTCTAAATCGAGATAAAATTGGAATAGTCTGAAGGATGGAAATATGATCGCTTGAGAGAACAGTGTGTAAGGCAAGGAACAGAGCACTTTTTCTGCGACTTTCTCAAATAATCAGTAGTCTATAATCCAGGCTTGCTGTAGTCGCACCGTGCAGCCCAGATACAGTGCCTTCAGAAAGTATTCAGACCCCTTGACTTGTTCCACATTTTGGTAAGTAACAGCCTTATTCTAAAATAGATTAAATTGTTTTGTTTCTACATCAATCTACACACAATACCTCATAATGACAAAGCAAAAAACTGGTTTTTAGAAATGTTTGCTAATAAAACGTTAAAAAAATGACATTTTACATTTACATAAATATTCAGACCTGCTGTGCGTAACCCTTTACTCAGTACTTTGTTGAAGCACCTTTGGCAGCGATTACAGCATTGATTCTTCTTAGGTATGACGCTACAAGTTTGGCACACCTGTATTTGGGGAGTTTCTCCCATTATTCTCTACATATCCTCTCAAGCTCTGTTAGGTTGGCTGGGGAGTTTTGCTGCACAGCTAATTCCAGGTCTTTCCAGAGATGTTCGATCAGATTCAAGTCCGGGCTCTGGCTGGGCCACTACATTTTACATTTACATTTAAGTCATTTAGCAGACGCTCTTATCCAGAGCGACTTACAAATTGGTGCATTCACCTTATGACATCCAGTGGAACAGCCACTTTACAACAGTGCATCTAAATCTTTTAAGGGGGGGGGGTCAGAAGGATTACTTTATCCTATCCTAGGTATTCCTTAAAGAGGTGGGGTTTCAGGTGTCTCCGGAAGGTGGTGATTGACTCCGCTGTCCTGGCGTCGTGAGGGAGTTTGTTCACCATTGGGGGGCCGAGGCAGCGAACAGTTTTGACTGGGCTGAGCGGGAACTGTACTTCCTCAGTGGTAGGGAGGCGAGCAGGCCAGAGGTGGATGAACGCAGTGCCCTTGTTTGGGTGTAGGCCTGATCAGAGCCTGGAGGTACTGAGGTGCCGTTCCCCTCACAGCTCCGTAGGCAAGCACCATGGTCTTGTAGCGGATGCGAGCTTCAACTGGAAGCCAGTGGAGGAGAGCGGAGGAGCGGGGTGACGTGAGAGAACTTGGGAAGGTTGAACACCAGACGGGCTGCGGCGTTCTGGATGAGTTGTAGGGGTTTAATGGCACAGGCAGGGTAGCCCAGCCAACAGCGAGTTGCAGTAATCCAGACGGGAGATGACAAGTGCCTGGATTAGGACCTGCGCCGCTTCCTGTGTGAGGCAGGGTCGTACTCTGCGGATGTTGTAGAGCATGAACCTACAGGAACGGGCCACCGCCTTGATGTTAGTTGAGAACGACAGGGTGTTGTCCAGGATCACGCCAAGGTTCTTAGCTCAAGGACATTCAGAGACTTGTCCCGATACCACTTCTGCGTTGTCTTGGATGTGCGTTTAGGGTCGTTGTCCTGTTGGAAGTTGAACCTACGCCTTATTACGGATCTCTCTGTACTTTGCTCTTTTCATCTATCCCTCTATCCTGACTAGTCTCCCAGTCCCTGCTGCTGACAAATATCCCCATAGCATGATGCTGCCACCACCATGCTTCACTGTAGAGATGGTGCCAGGTTTCCTCCAGATGTGATGCTTGTCATTCAGGCCAAATAGTTAGTTTCATCAGATCAGAGAATCTTGTTTCTCATGGTCTGAGAGTCTTTAGGTGCCTTTTGGCAAACTCCAAGCGGGCTGTCACGTGCCTTTTACTGAGGAGTGGCTTCCGTCTGGCCACTCTACCATAAAGGCCTGATTGGTGGAGTGTTGCAAAGATGGGAGAACCTTCCAGAAGGACAACCATCTCCACAGTGGAACTCTGGAGCTCTGTCAGAGTGACCATCAGGTTCTTGGTTACCTCCTTCACCAAAGCCCTTCTCCCCCAATTGCTCTGTTTGGCCAGGCGGCCAGCTCCGGGAAGAGTTTTGGTGGTTCAAAACTTCTTCCATTTAAGAATGATGGAGGCCACTGTGTTCTTGGGAAGCTTCAATACTGCAGACATGTTCTGGTACACTTCCCCAGATCGCTGCCTCGACACAATGCTGTCTCAGAGCTCTACGGACAATTCCCTTGACCTCATGGCTTGGTTTTTACTCTGACATGCACTGTCAACAGTAGGACCTTATATAGACAGGTGCATGCCTTTTCAAATCCTGTCCAATCAATTGAATTTACCACAGGTGGACTCCACCTGGACTCCAATCAAGTTGTAAAAACATCAAGGATAATGAATGGAAACTGGATGCACCTGAGCTAAATTTCGAATCTCATAGGTCTGTTATTTGATTTTTTTTATTTTTTTTTGCAAAGAAATCTAAAAAACAGTTTTCGCTTTGTCATTATGGGTTATTGTGTGTAGATTGCTGAGGATTTTTTCCCCCTCATTTAATCAATTTTAGAATACGGCTGTAACGTAACAAAATGTGGAAAAGGTTAAGGAGTCTGAATACTTTCCGAAGGCACTGTATGTTTTGATTTCTAAGACATTCTAACATGCTGACCACACCGCTCACATACATGTTATTCAATCATTGAATCCACACTGCTCGCGAGCGTCTGCGTGGCCAAGCGCTAAAATAGAACTCGGTTCTATTTGTGTCATTTGATGCGCTGTAAGTCCTGCCTCTTCCATCTCCTCGTTGGGTTTCAGGAGCATATAACCCACGTGCCATCTCGTCATTAGTTTTGAGAAGCATATACCCACGTGGGTGATTGAAAGATGAACTGAGGTCCACACTCCAGCCCAGTTGGTTGTGGTAATGCACCTTAAAAAGGATCGGACCCTTTCTTCAATTTTCGCTTAAAATGACATACCAAATCTAACTGCCTGTAGCTCAGGACCTGAAGCAAGAATATGCATATTCTTGATACCATTTGAAAGGAAACGCTTTGACATTTGTGGAAAAGTGAAAGGAATGTAGGAGAATATAACACATTAGATCTGGTAAAAGATAATACAAAAAAATATTATAAATGTTTATTTTTTTAAATTATCATCTTTGAAATGCAAGAGAAAGGCTAACATATGACTTAGAAATCTAGGTGAAATGTAGATTTTGGCCACTAGATTGCAGTAGTGTATGTGCAAAGTTTTAGACTGATCCATTGAACCATTGCATTTTTGTTCAAAATGTTGCATCACGACTGCCCAAATGTTCATAACTGTGCACTCTCCTCAAACAATAGCATGGTGTTCTTTCACTGTAATAGCTACAGTAAATTGGACATTGCAGTTAGCTTAAATTCTTGTTAATCTTCCTGCCCATATTAGATATGTCTATGTCCTGGGAAATGTTCTTGTTACTTACAACCTCATGCTAATTACATTAGCCTACATTAGCTCAACCGTCACGCAGGGGGAAACACCGATCCTGTCGAGGTTAAAGTTAAACCGCCATATAAAGTCCAAAGGAGGAGAAGAAGCCTGGAGAGATCACTAGAAACAAACTTGGTTTAACGTTACCCTTTTATCTGTGGATTAATTGTCCTAGAGGACCTTGTGCATTTCAGGTAAAATAACAACCCAATGTTTATATCCCAGGACAAATTAGCTAGCAACAGCAAGCTAGCTAGCTATTGCCATAAATGTGTAATACTTTTCGACCTGTCCCCAAATTAATATAGTTGGTTCTGAGTTCGCTTTGATATTTCAACCTGCGTGTCCCGAGTGCGTCCGGGGTGGATTGACAAAAATCAACGTGCGGTCTGGTCAGCATGTAAGGTTTGTATCATTAACAACTAGAGTTATTTGGCAAATTTAAGTCTAGCATAGCCTATAGAACCTGTTTCAAATAATCCCCTTTACACTCAACCTAGCATTCATATGCGCACTCGCATATGTGAAAAATATCCTTTCAATTTTATTCAGCTAAGTTCAATTATATTCTTCTTACTATAAATTCATATAAAATAATGACACATCTTGTCTGCTAAATGAACAAGCCTGTTGCATGTGGCATAGCCAGATAACATACAATAAATAGGCCAACCAATATTCTGTTAATCTGAAATACATTTTCTTCATATCATGTTTCTTTAGACCTGCCTAAAACAAACAATGGATTTACTATGGTATATATTCAATTGATTTATTATACTTTTTTAAATGCAGATGTTCCAAAGGCACGAAGCAGCGGCTTGTACGCAGCTTGTATGTGTGGAGGTCTGGAGTTGCGAAACATGTTTATGTTCATTAACTGTCAATTACCCTTGAGACAGGCAGTCTTTCGCATGACAAAATGTCATGACCTCTATAGCCCTAGGTAGGGGTAACCCCAGCTGCAAAGAAAGAGAAGACAAGAAAGAAAGAGAAGACTTGTGTGTGTGTGTCTGTGTGTCATATATATATATATGGCATCGAGAGAGTGGACAGAGAGAGCGCGTGAAAAGCGAGAGGAAAGTCTCCTGGAATGGCTCAGGGAAGGCTTTGATCCCCTAGGCCCCTGTGGGGTTTCCATGACTACAGCAGATCTGACCAGCCCAGAGCATGAAAGGTGAGGAGGAAGAACTCTACAAACCGTTCATGTCCGGAAGTAATTTAGCCATTGGCGCGCTGTAGAGTTGCTATTTCTCGGGTTGACGTGTCAATTGACTTGTAACTTGACATTCCTTAATTACTCATTATACTAACAAAGTCAGATTTAAAGTGGAACTGACAGCTTTTTAGCAACAAGAAATCAGATTTTAATACATTCATATACACCCACATTCTGGGGCTCCCGAGTGGCGCAGCGGTCTAAGGCACTGCATCACAGTGCTTGAGGTGTCACTACAGAACAACCTGGTTCGAATCCAGGCTGTATCACAACCGGCCGTGATTGGGAGTCCCATAGGGCGGCGCACAATTGGCCCAGCGTTGTCCGGGTTTGGCCGGTGTAGGCTGTCATTGTAAATAAGAATTTGTTCTTAACTGACGTGCCTAGTTAAATAAAAAAATCATATGGCCATTTTCATACTCTACTTCAATCCCAAACATTCATATAAGTAATTTGTGAAAATTCTATAGCAATATAGAGTTATAAATCGGCTGTGCGTTTGGACAATTAATAGACACTGCACCAAATAAACCATAATAAAAACATCCGTCTTGTCCAGGACCGAACTCTACACAGCAATAGCCAATCAGAGCTACATTAGGCCTATATGAAAATAAGCCATTTTCCACACAGGCCTGCCATCATTCACTTTAAACTGGGCTGCGTGTTTACAGGCAGCAGTAACAGCGTGACTTTACATCATTAAAAAGCATTCGCCAAAAGCCACACAATACACCTGAATGGATTTCTGCAAATATGCAAATTCCACAGGAGTCCTCTTAGATTTGGGAACTTTACAGTCTTATTGATCAAACAATGAGGTAGGCTCTCTCTGGCTCAGTTGCCTATGCACATCAACAACCAGATCAACTAATGTTAGCAAGAGTGAAATAGTGAGATGTTCACTAACAGGGATGTAAACAAATTTCTGCACAAAACTTGAGAAATGTGCTTTTTGTGTGTATGGAACATTTCTGGGATCTTTTATTTCAGCTCATGAAACATAGGACCAACACTTTACATATTGCATTTATAGCTAACATTAGGCTCCGTGTTTTTAGCTTGCTAAATAAATGAATACATAAATAGATAAGCTATCCTATTAGCCACGTTATGACTGACTTGTTATCATTGCCAATGCTAGTATGATTATATTGACATTCCCAGCCTTCATTACATTCAACCATTTTTGTCCAAAGTATTAAAACTGAAACAGTGCATCCCAATAGGCTTGAGGCAGCAAACAATGTACCAGACCAGCTGTGATTTACAACCTGATAGCATTATGTTAGTTCCACTTTAATCAACAAATACTATAGTCATTTAAAAAAAGGTTAATGATACAAGACTGTACATAGCTGACAGACTGCCTGGTGACAGGTGTGTGAATGAAGCATACAAAGCCTCTCTTAAAAAGAGACAAACCAGCAGATACCTGCACTTCTGCCCACCACACCCCTTTCTCTGCTATCAAACATTACTCATTGACTCATGATACAAAGATCTGAGGGAAAATCCCCCAATAATGAACAATAGTGTCAGATGAAAGGACTGGACAACGACTACCGACAGGTTATAAAGCATCAGCAAGCATGTCCTGAGGCTGAAGCAGAGTTCATGCAAGATAATTGTGCTGTGCACACTTTGGTTTCAAGAGCTGTGGAATTCCTCCTCAAAGGGCAGAAGCAATTGTTTGTGCCCCTTTGATGCACACTTCAACTATCTATCCAATTTTCCACCTCAGTAGGTAAGAGGAAGAAGACCCTCCCTCTCCATAAAGACAATAGTCAGTCAATTATGACTTCCTTGCCTTTATATTTGCAGCCCAGCCTGGCTTTCCCTTGGCATTAGGTCGGTCACAGAATAACAAAAAGGCATTCAAATCACTTTGTTACGCAGATATAGCCTATTCATGGGTATCCTGCATCTCTGTGCAGCAGTGGAATCAGGGGGGTAGACTCACGTTTGAGACCGAGTGTAGACAATCGTGACACGTTTCGCCATGTTATGCGTTTGGTTGGAAACGTTGCCGGGAAAACAGACAGGGCAAAGGTTATGTGCCAGTGAATATAGCTGATATTTTCACTGCTGATATTACTCAACACCCACAAACGTTGAATTCCTGAGGGAACGCTGGAAGCAAGTTGCATAACGTTACAATAACAACCAAGTACAAGAACATGGAAAACAGTCAATACATGCCACAGACAGAGGGAAGCACGTGTTTTCCCATATTCATCCCAGAATTGTTGCGTTCTCTACGTATATAGCGCGCAAAAGTCATTCAGAATCATTTGCAAAATACAAGCGTGCATTATCACACATGTGCATCGGTTTTGTTCCGGTTTTTTGTTCTGTAACGCAAATTACAGAAACATGTGCAGGCTGCCATGAGTATGCTGGCTATAACATGGGCTGTTTGCAATCAAAACACTCACTGAAAAAAAGAGTGAGCTAGCAAACGTTAGCAGGCTAACGACATTCTCGTTGTGCTGGTTGAAATGTGCTAATTTCAAGTGCATAACTAGCTATATAGCCTATATTTAACGTGTTGTGCAAACGAATTGAACAAAAGCTGCTAAAATGCCCTACTCGACACAGCGTTCTTACCCACATCTCAAAGTACAGAGGATTGTGTACCTTCACCGAGTGTTGGTGCTTATATTTCCCTCCCGTTGATCTAACCAGAGCGCCCTTGCGTTCAGGTAGACGGTCTGATTGTTGTAGAAGCCTACCTACGCCACTAAGGTAGCAAGCTCTCTTCTCGCTACGAACGAAATAAATCGTGCCCACAAGAGGAAACCTCTGACCGTAAACATTTGCTCATGGCGCTCCCAGATGAAAAACGCCTGTCTGCCTGGCCTGCTTTCTCCCATACAATTGTATTGCCCCTGTTCAGCGAAGTGAACACACACCGTTGATCAACAGATTGCTGTTAGTAGACTGATCTCTAGTGATCAACAGGCGCCATCTACAGGAGGAAAACCGATAAGACAACCAACATGTATTTTATCCTCTGCTGGTTTTAACACAATATTGTAGGCTATACGAACAAATCCACCATGTCGCTTGAGGTCACATCATTACATTTTCCCTTCATTACAATTCATGTTAACACATTTTTTTCAATGCCATTGTCAACTTAAAGCCCAATCTGGCTTTTACTGGCATCAACCACTACTAACTCAACTTCGGCAGAGCATTCTGGCAGACATATTACTTGACTATCCGTTTTTGGAAACAAAACAATGCCGATTATAAATAGGTCTACTGTAGGATATATTTGAATAGGTAGGCCTAGCCAAATTGAATTGATCAAAACCTAAAACTAAGATGGCCACTTGATATCTACAAAATGACAGAAAAGCATCTCATAGCCTAAGCTTTTAATTACAAATCAAACCATTGGGTAGGCTATTCACACATACCTTGCAGGTGAAACCATCTCACAGGTGATACCTGGATGAGTGTAGCCAATAACGTGCAAATAAATTACCTGTGATAAAGTAACATATTGTTAATCATTAGCTTGATATGCTGGACCAGCTTGCTGGGTATAAAACAAAACTTAACCTACACAGCACAGGATGCATAAACCCACAACATCTCCCTGCAACCCTGCGCCTCAGAGCTCATGACAGGTGCAGACATGTACCGTAGATAAAGAATCAGTTTACCTGGTCATGACTTGATCTTGCTCCCTCCACAGAATTTATCTTCAGTCAATCTCTCGCTGGTCAATTCTCTGGTGAAAATGATAGAAGGCCCTTCTTGTTGGGACGGGTTACAGAAGGTCATTAAGGAAAGGACAAGAGAAACGCTTATTATAACAGACCATCATTTTCTTCTCATGTAATCTAAACCAATTTGCCACCGCAGCCGCTATCTTGGATAGTCAGATGGGCGTTACGTGCCTATACCGGCGGCAATTTTGAACTAGGCAGTTTAACAACTGCTAAAACATATCAACGCTGAGAAAACCTCCAATGAAGAATTTCTCAAGGGATAATCGTGAGGACGAAACGGTTAGGGTAATAGGGGGTAACTAGCCCACACTAAGAACAATGTCTAATTGCTGACACAAAAAAAAGCAATGTTTGGAGAAAAATTGCTATGTGGATAAAGGTCATGTAAATAAATGGCTACAGTATTTTAGTTATTTCATGAAATGTTGTTTTTAGAAAAGGGGCGGTTTAAAGAAAAATAGCCCCACCCCTTTTTTTCTTTAGTAAGTAATACTTAAAAGCTAAGTCTAGTTGTCTTATTTTATTATTTAAATAAAATATGGGGGGGAAATGGTGTTGCACATGTCACCATTAATATCCGGACTATGAGGAGATTTGATGTAAAGTCCCCTTTAATTTTTTTACTCATCTGCACATTCATTTTCTTGTTCGATGTTTGTTGTTCCTTTCCCATACAATCCATTATGTACACTTGCACTAAATAGTATTTGAATAATGCAAGATTTTAGATCCCAGCAGTCTTTAAAATTACATTCAGGAGCAAAAGGTTTTCAATAGTTTTTAATTAATTAAAAACATTATTCATTGAAATATAATATTGGAATGGAATATAACATTTAATAACAATAACTTAACTAATTAATTCAGTGTAACATTGATGTGGCAACTCTCTTATGCTCTGCTATTGCACAATTCTAACTTGTACATAGGTAACAAATAAAGCTATCCCAAGTAAAATTGGAGCACAACTCAAGTTAGCATAAACTAGCGCTAACTGGCCTAGTCATTGTCTAAATGACAGGTAGAAACCCATTCATAACCATAAAGGGGCCAGTTACCCTCGAGTTTCCCTCAACACACTCATCCAACATATTACTACTTTCGTAAAAATTCATAAAAAATGTTCTCTCTAAACAAATTGATTATTTATCTTAAGGCTTTCCTACTTGTATATAAAAAAAAAATATATAGATCTAACTTCATTTGAATATATCTACAACTTTTTCTAAATTGAAATAAATTAGATCAACTTACCACACGCATTGTGTTGAAATATCTCCAAAATTTGTGATGACACAGGACATTTTTGGTTGAGCAAGAGTAGTGTCAGCCAGGGAAAGTGTTGGGGAAATTATTTGGCAATAGCTTGTGGTCTTAATGTGAATTACGGGGGGGGCTAGTTACCCCCTGAGGGCTAGTTACCCCCTAGTACTATATTATTGACACAACTCTTGCATCGCTTGTTTAGACTGTCCATTATTGGTTCCTTCTTAAACCGGTCTATTTTTTGTCATCTAAAGTATTGATCCTGACATTTAGGCTTTATTAGCTCGAGGGGTCCAGTTTTAGCCACAGTTATGTGTAGGCTAAAACACATGCGTAATTGCTGGTTTTGTACCGAGGTAAAATGTGTTTTATATTGGACATTCGGTGGATATTCGGTTTTCTCTCTCAATAGCTATTTAACTAAGTATGTCATGCCTATGAAGGATGCTATATTCTGAATCAGGGGTGGATGGAGAAAAATCCACGCTTTTTGTTGTTGTGTGTGTATATATATATATTTTTTTGTGTGAGTTTCAATCTTCAATAGCTCTTACACAAAGCATGCCATGACTATGATAGTTATATATTCTGAATCAGGGGAGGATGGAGAATTTTTGTTGTTTTTGTTCCATAACATTTTTCATAGCATTTTTTTTGGGGGGGGGGGGGTAATTTTATCCATCTTCCCCTGATTCAGAATATATCATTGTTCTAATCATGGCATGTTTTGTGTAAGAGCTACTGACTGAATAGTCACAGATTTTTCAATATACGGTGCATTCGGAAATCTATTATTATTATTAGTAGGAGTATTTCTTTTTAAGGTGTGAATTGTTCTCCATCCGCCCCTGTTTCAGAATATACCATACTCATAGTCATGGCATGCTTGGTTCAAAAGCTATTGACTGAATAGTCGCAGAATTTCCAATATACAGTGCATTCGGAAAGTATTCGTACTGCTTCATCTTTTCCGTATTGTGTTACATTACAGCCTTATTCTAAAATTGATTAAATGTGTTTTTCTCATCAATCTACACATATTACCCCATAATGACAAAGCAAAAACAGGTTTTTAGAATTTTTTGCACATTTCTTTTTCTTTCATAAATAAAAACAGAAATATCTTATTTACAGTACATAGGTATCCAGACCCTTTGCTATGAGACTCGAAATTGAGCTCAGGTGCATCTTGTTTCCATTGATCATCCTTGAGATGTTTCTACATGTAACGGCTGTCGTAGTCGTTCTCCTCCTCAGACGAGGAGGAGCATGGATCGGACCAAGATGCGGATTGGTAAGTATTCATATTTTAATGGGAAAACAACAAACACTACAAAATACAACAACCAACAAACGTGACTAACCTGAAACAGTCCTGTGTGGCCCAAACACTGACACAGGAACAAACACCCACAAAACACAGGTGAAACCCAGGCTGCCTAAGTATGATTCTCAATCAGGGACAACGATTGACAGCTGTCTCTGATTGAGAATCATACCAGGCCGAACACAAAATCCCAACATAGAAAATCAAACCTAGACCAACCCACCCAACTCACGCCCTGACCAACTAAAACAAATACAAAACAAAGGAAAACAGGTCAGGAACGTGACACTACAACTTGATTGGAATCCACCTGTAGTAAATTCAATTGATTGGAAATTATTTGGAAAGGCACACAGCTGTCTATATAAGGTCCTGCAGTTGACAGTACATGTCAGAGCAAAAACCAAGCCATGAGGTCGAAGGAATTGTCCGTAGAGCTCTGATACAGGATTGTGTCGAGGCAAAGATTTGGGGAAGGGTAGCAAAAAAAGTCTGCAGCATTGAAGGTCCCCAAGATACAGTGGCCTCCATCATTCTTAATTGGAAGAAGTTTGGACCACCAAGACTTCCTAGAGTTTGCCGCCCGGCCAAACTGAGCAATGTTGGGAGAAGGGCTTTGGTGAGGAAGGTAACCAAGAACCCAATGGTCACTCTGACAGAGCTCCAGCGTTCCTCTGTGGAGATGGGAGAACCTTCCAGAAGGACAACCATCTCTGCAACACTCCACCAATCGGGCCTTTATGGTAAAGTGGCCAGACAGAAGCCACTCCTCAGTAAAAGGCACATGACAGCCCGCTTTGAGTTTGCCAAAAGGCACCTAAAGACTCTCAGACCATGAGAAACAAGATTCTCTGATCTGATGAAAACAACTCTTTGGCCTGAATGAGCGTAACGTCTGGAGGAAACCTGGCACCATCCCTACAGTGAAGCATGGTGGTGGCAGCATCATGCTGTGGGGATATTTTTCAGCAGCAGGGACTGGAAGACTAGTCAGGATCGAGGGATAGATGAACAGAGCAAAGTACAGAGAGATCCTTGATGAAAACCTGCTCCAGAGCGCTTAGGTCCTCCGCCTGGGGGCGAAGGTTCACCTTCCAACAGGACAACAGACAAAACAACGCAGGAGTGGTTTCGGGACAAGTCTCTGAATGTCCTTGTGGCCCAGCCAGAGCCCGGACTTGAACATCTCTGGAGAGACCTGAAAATAGCTGTGCAGCAATGCTCCCCATCCAACCTGACAGAGCTTGAGAGGATCTGCGGAGAATCATGGGAGAAACTCCCCAAATACAGGTGGGAAAATCAGATTTTAGGCTCAGCAGCTACCTCGGAACAGCCCTTTGTGTGCATGGCAATGTTTCAAACTTTTGCAGGTCTTTACACCTTTTCTAAATATGCAAAATTGAGGGGTACGTGTATTGACAGCTCCTGCAGATATTGGTCCATAGCCTACACTATCTGACATGGTAAATAAACGGTACATGTTGCCATAACACATTATTCAATAGGCCTGCAAATCCAAACAATTGTTACAATCTTCAAGTAAATACCCTGTTATTAATGTAGCTAAGTAGGCTGTTGATTTATACGTTTATAATTTGTCTTTGATAGGATATAAGCCATGGTAGTGTCTTCCGACTGTCTGCGACTCGAGAGACCAGGTAAATGGTGGCCTAACCACCGTGCGTAAATGTTTAGCAAAAGAGGGCGCGAGGGCATTGGCTTTGAACGCGCTTGTTTGTGCCAATTGTGGGTCTATAATGCATTAGATCCATACACCAGGCTGTATCACAACCAGCTGTGATTTGGAGTACCATAGGGCAGCGCACAAGTGGCCCAGCGTCATTGTAAATAAGAATTTGTTCTTAACTGACTTGCCTAGTTAAATAAAGGTAAAAAACATGTATTTTTAAATAGATTGAAATATCTTCAAGTTCACCCCCAATCATTGTAAGTCCAAATGTTTTTTATTTTAATCTAATTCCTAACAACTAGAAGCATCTATGTGAATGTTATGGGGAAATTATTGGAGTTCACAGTTCAGCATCAGATTTAGTTAGTTTATTCATTTGACCATCTTTTTTTTTTTTTTTTAAACAAGCACGAGGATAACACAAAGTCTGGGACTTATTTCCTTTGTGGTCCTCTTGATCATTCATTCATCCGCCCAACACACTGCATTAAAGACTTGATGCAAAATATTAACTCTTGAAAGCCACAAACTCATAGCATAGTTGTGTTATAAATGCTGAAATTTTTCACCAAGACTGAGAACGTTTTTTTTTACGCATGATTGCAGCATCAACGCATTTAGCTCCATCGCCATGCCGTCTTTGCCTTTACCGTGAAGACAACATTCTCCGTTCGACATATTTTCAGTTTTACTTAGGTAATTTCCATTAATCTCTTATGTTTTAGCCTAAAACATTTTATTGTAATTTCATCAAACTCCTTTGGCGATTTCCGGACATATGTTCAGACTGACATGTTCAGCAATGAAAGCATTGTCATGCACACTCTCTCAGAGTTTCCATGAGCTTGGTGGTCTAGAAACCACAATGGTAAACAGGTAGTTTGTGTAGGCGCCGAGACAAGCAATTTTTCCTCGCTGGGTTGCAACGTCGCTTGCGCCCTTTGTGGTTAGATCAAGGCAAGCAACGTCAGAAATAAATGGCAGGAGTTTACGAACATAAGCATAAACACGGCTGAATATAATGTCACTCCGGCCATTCGATCTGTATGTAGCTCTTCGTTTTTTTGAATGAGAGGCAAGGCCTATTCAATACAATGTTGTTTTCCCCCACTTGAATATGAACTATAGCCGATTTAGTGTGTTCAAATTAAACATTGCAACTGTTGTTTTGTTATATAAGACAAAAATAAGCATTATGAAGCACGTAACTGTCTGTATTTGAATGTAGGCTATGTAATGTTTCTCTTAAACTTTTTTTGTTCTACTTTTTTCTCTATTCCCGTCTGGAAATAAAACAGCCTGTAATGCAAGTTTGTAAATTGGATTTGGCTTGGAATCATCATTAGTTGCATGCAGAGCCATGAATAAAGCTAATTATATTAAGTTCAGATAATTAGGCAATGTTAACAATTATAATAACTATATTATTATTATGTAACAATACTATATAGGCATACAGGCCTATACTAACGTTTTTAGTGATGCACAAACGTTTTTAGTGATGCATTGTTTAAAAACGAGGATCATTGATAAGATAAAATATAATGATGATGAAATAGCCTAATATTAATATTGAATTAAGACCATATCAAATAAAATTCACAAAAGGTAGTTCCCGGCCTGTACTACTTTACAGAAAACTAGGCCTATAATATGTTCTTAGAGTGAGAAAAAAAGGTAGGTCGGTGCAATCTTCTCAATCTTCTCGCATTCATTCGAAAAACATGTTTTGTTGTTGTCTTTGCTGGAATCTGAACTATCTTTTCTTGCTCACAGTTTGAGTTATAACGCAGGACTTTTCATGTGTTCATTTCCGGTGAGATGTTGTCACGGCGGTCTCGCTTTTTGAGATGTAGGCTAGGACTAGGGGCAAGACATCTTCATCTCGTAAAGGTTGCTCAACGGACTCAAAGTGATGATGCCCTTCAAATTTAGTGAACCTAAAATGCCAGGACCCCTGCTACTTCTGCTGTGCTGGAGCTATGTCTTGAAAGGCAAGTATGACACTATATTCTGCACACGTTGACAATGTGTCGATAATTAATGTAGAAAAGGTACATTCAGCTAGGCTAACTCATGATGACAGTGAGGACTTTAGACTGTTTCATCATTACTCTGAATAGGCCTACATTCATTTATTTCAAGAAATATCCACAGTATTCTAGTCGGCCTAGGTTATAACTTTTTCATGAACTTACTTACCTGTATGTGAGATGAAACAGTGATCTGAAATACAGTATGTCATTAAATCTATAACCTGTTTATAATGTAGTTTTGTTCATGTTATAATCAAGCAATTTCAACATAATTAACATATTAGGTTAGACAAAGCAGGCCTATAATATTCAATTTCGAAATATTTTTACAAGTGGACAGTGATTTAAGCTTTTTTTTCTGTTCAGCATCCATGCTTGGTATATTCATGTAAAAAAAAGTTAACAAAGTTATGAAAACGCACCAAACATGCTAAACAGTAATTAGATGAAATATGTTATATTCTTGTTATTCCTAATTCTGTTTTTAGCTACACACACATCAATTATAACCCAGACACCTGGAGTGGTGATGGTGAACGCTGGTGATACAGTGACCTTGAAATGCCATTTGAGTGAGATTATCACCTACTGCTTCTCTGTGAGTTGGATAAAAGTGGACCCCAGGACTGGAACACACAGCAGTACACACATAAAGGTTGATAACATTTCAAAGGACCAGGAACAGGACAACCTATGTTCTGTTACATTCACCAATGCAAAAGTGAACGACTCTGGCATGTACTACTGTTTGGCTGTTCACTCCAAAATGGTGTACACTGGCAATGGTTCTAAGGTTATTATTTTGACAGGTAATTTAATGTCTTGTATGTTCATATTTATTTACAAAGTTTACTAAACTAGAAAAAGATATTGTGCTAAAAAACTAAAATGTATATAATGATATAAACCTTTAAAAAATAAACACAAAACGGAATGTTAAATCTAAATTAAACAGTATATATATAGTACCAGACAAAAGTTTAGACACCTACTCTTTCCAGGGTTTTTCTTTATTTTGTGAAGATATCAAAACTATGAAGTAACACCTATGGAATCATGTATTAACCAAAAAAGTGTTAAACAAATCAAAATATATATTTGAGATTCTTCAAAGTAGCCACCCTTTGCCTTGATGACAGCTTTGCACACTCTTGGCATTCTCTCAGCCAGCTTAATGAGGTAGTCACCTGGAATGCACTTCAATTAACAGGTGTGCCTTGTTAAAAGTTTATTTGTGGAATTTCTTTCCTTTATGCGTTTGAGCCAATCAGTTGTCTTGTGACAAGGTAGGGGTGATATACAGAAGATAGCCCTATTTGGTAAAAGACCAGGTCCATATTATGGCAAGAACAGCTCAAATAAGCAAACAGAAACGATACTCCATTACTTTAAGACATGAAAAACTTTGAAAGTTTCTTCAAGTGCAGTCACAAAAACCATCAAGCGCTATGATGAAACTGGCTGTCATGAGGACCGCCACAGGAAAGGAAGACCCAGAGTTACCTCTGCTGCAGAGGATAAGTTCATTAGAGTTAACAGCACCTTAGATTGCAGCCCAAATAAATGCTTTGCAGAGTTCAAGGAACAGACCCATCTCAACATCAATTGTTCAGAGGAGACTGCGTGAATCAGCGATATGCCATCCCATCTGGTTAGCGTCATTTGTTTTTCAACAGGACAATGACCCAAAACACACCTCCAGGCTGTGTAAGTGCAATTTGACCAAGAAGGAGAGGGATGGTGCTGTATCAGATGACCTGGCCTCCACAATCACCTGCCCTCAACCCAATTGAGATAGTTTGGGATGAGTTGGACTGCAGATTAAAGAAAAATCATCCAACAAGTGCTCAGCATGTGTGGGAACTCCTTCAAGACTGTTTGAAAAGCATTCCTCATGAAACTAGTTGAGAGATGCCAAGAGTGTACAAAGCTGTCATCAAGGCAAAGGGTGGCTACTTTGAAGAATTTCAAATATAAAATATATTTTGATTTGTTTAACACTTTTTTGGTCACTACTTGATTCCATATGTGTCATTTCACAGTTTTGATTTCTTCTCTATTATTATAGATGTAGAAGGGGAAAAAAGAAATAAAGAAAAACACTTGAATGAGTAGCTGTGTCCAAACTTTTGATTGGTGCTATATATATCAGTTTCACAATTCTTGACATTTAATCCAAGTAAAAATTCCCTGTCTTAGGTCAACTAGGATCACCACTTTATTTTAAGAATGTGAAATGTCAGAATAATAGTTGAGAGAATTATTTATTTCAGCTTTTATTTCTTTCATCACATTCCCAGTGGGTCAGAAGTTTACATACACTCAATTAGTATTTGATAGCATTGCCTTTAAATTGTTCAACTTGGGTCAAACGTTCCGGGTAGACTTCCACAAGCTTCCCACAGTAAGTTGGGTTAATTTTGGCCCATTCCTCCTGACAGAGCTGGTGTAACGGAGTCAGGTTTGTAGGCCTCTTTGCTTGCACCCGCTTTTTCAGTTCTGCCACTCCAATACTTTAACTTTGTTGTCCTTATGCCATTTTGCCACAATTTTGGAAACATGTTTGATGTCATCGTCCATTTGGAAGACCCATTTGCGACCAAGCTTTAACTTCCTGACTGATGTCTTGAGATGTTGCTTCAATATATCCACATAATTTTCCTACCTCATGATGCCATCTATTTTGTGAAATGCACCAGTCCCTCCTGCAGCAAAGCACCCCCACAACATGATGCTGCCACCCCCGTGCTTCACGGTTGGGATGGTGTTCTTCGGGCTTGCAAGCCTCCCCCTTTTTCCTCCAAACATAACGATGGTCTTCATGGCCAAACATTTCAATTTTTGTTTCATCAGACCAGAGGACATTTCTCCAAAAAGTACAATCTTTGTCCCCATGTATAGTTGCAAACCGTAGTGTGGCTTTTTTATGGAGGTTTTGGAGCAGTGGCTTCTTCCTTGCTGAGCGGCCTTTCAGGTTATGTCGATATAGGACTTGTTTTACTGTGGATATAGATACTTTTGTACCGGTTTCCTCCAGCATCTTCACAAGGTCCTTTGCTGTTGTTCTGGGATTGATTTGCACTTTTCGCACCAAGGTACGTTCATCTCTAGGAGACAGAACGCAACTCCTTCCTGAGCGGTATGACGGCTGCGTGGTCCCATGGTGTTTATACTTGCGTACTGTTGTTTGTACTGATGAACGTGGTACCTTCAGGCGTTTGGAAATTGCTCCCAAGGATGAACCAGACTTCTGGAGGTCTTGACTGATTTCTTTAGATTCTCCCAGGATATCAAGCAAAGAGGCACTGAGTTTGAAGGTAGGCCTTGAAATACATCCACAGGTACACCTCCAATTGACTCAAATGATGTCAATTAGCCTATCAGAAGCTTCTACAGCCATGACATCACTTTCTGGAATTTTCCAAGCTGTTTAAAGGCACAGTCAATTTAGTGTATGTAAACTTCTGACCCACTGGAATTGTGATTAAGTGAAATAATCTGTCTGTAAACAATTGTTGGAAATATTACTTGTGTCATGCACAAAGTAGATGTCCTAACCGACTTGACAAAACTATAGTTTGTTAACAAGAAATTTGTGGAATGTTTTAGTGACTGGAACCTAAGTGTATGTAAACATCCGACTTCAACTGTATATACTACGTTTCAAAAGTTTGTGGTCACTTAGAAATGTCCTTGTTTTTGAAAGAAAACCACTTTTCTGTCCTTTAAAATAACATCAAATTGATCAGAAATACAGTGTAGACATGTCAACAGTGAAGAGGCGTCTCCGGGGATGCTAGCCTTCTAGGCAGAGTTCCTCTGTCCAGAGTCTGTGTTTTTTTGCCCATCTTAACTTTTATTTTTATTGGCCAGTCTGAGATCTGGTTTTTTCTTTGCAACATCCCTGAGTTGCCTCTTCACTGTTGACGTTGAGACTGGTGTTTTGCGGGTACTATTTAATGAAGCTGCCAGTTGAGGAGTTGTGAGTTGTCTGTTTCTCAAACTAGATACTCTAATGTACTTGTCCTCTTCATCAGTTGTGCACCGGGGCCTCCTACTCCTGTTTCTATTCTGGTTAGTGCCAGTTTCCGCTGTTCTGTGAAGGGACTAATACACAGCGTTATACGAAATCTTCAGTTTCTTGGCAATTTCTCACGTGGAATAGCCTTCATTTCTCAGAACAAGAATAGACTGATGAGTTTCAGAAGGAAGTACTTTGTTTCTGGGCATTTTGAGCCTGTAATCAAACCCACAAATGCTGATGCTCTAGATACTCAACTAGTCTAAAGAAGGCCAATTGTATTGCTTCTTTAACCAGTACAACAGTTTTCAACTGTGCTAACATAATTGCAAAAGTGTTTTCTGATGATCAATTAGGCTTCTTAAAATGAGAAACTTTGATTAGCTAACACAACGTGCCATTGGAACACAGGAGTGATGGTTGCTGATTGTGGGCCTCTGTATGCCTATGTAGATATTCCATTTAAAAAATCAGCCATTTCCAGCTACAATAGTCATTTACAACATTAACAATGTCTACACTGTATTTCTGATCAATTAGATGTTATTTTAATGGACTAAACATGTGCTTTTCTTTTAAAAAACAAGACATTTCGAAGTGACCCCAAACTTTTGAACTGTAGTGTACTGTATGTTCTTTGATAATAAATCCAGTCATAGTTTTATTTTAAATAACCAGTTTACCAGGAGGAAAACCAAGTTGGTAATTCTTAATAATGTAATCGTTTAAAATGATGACCATTTTGTCCTTAGAGAGAGAAAGGGTAGGGAACAGCACTAAAGCCCCAACCATCCAAATCGTCTCTTCGCCAGAGGGTGACAGCTCCTTCATCCCTCTGCTGTGTTTGGTGTTGGAAGTGGTCCCGTCTCAGGTCCGTGTGTTCTGGCTCATAGACGGGAGAGAAGAGAGTGGACTCACTGACTCCACCTGGACAGACAACAGTGATTCAGCCACAGAGTTCACTAGGAACCAGATTATTTTCCAGGCAGAGGAGTGGAACAGACGAGCAGAGATTACATGTGTGGTGGAGTTTGAGGGGAAAAATATCACCAAAACACTGCTGCAGCACAATGGTAATTGCATGAGACCCAGATTTACTAAGCGTTTGCACCTGTTCTTTCAGTAAGGGATTTAACACTGAAAACAAAGATAAAACTTGAAACTATCTTTATTTAAACTTCTTTGTCTTTATTTTCACCATAGATTCCAATGCCATGTGCACAATGCTGATGTATGGGGCCTCTGCAGCTGCTCTCCTCACCATAATAGTTGCTGTCACTACTGCTGTGTGTCTGCACCGTGGTAAGATCAAATCAATGAATAATGGGCCAATACTGTATGAAACAAATACCAAATGATCTTGTGCAAGACAATTTATACCATAGTACTCAGCAAAGGATGTTATGACCATTGTAATTTAGGGGACACACGCTCCATCAATTGGATACATTTGAAGGATATAAATGTACAAAGTGTAGTTTTTTTTATAACTTACTAGTGCCCACTGAAAAACACTAAGGGCATGTTGTGATGCCTATGGTCATGGGTAGTCATGTAGGTAAGCCAGTTCAGTGGTCAGACCTATATGGGTCAAGTTTTTTTGTTTTGTTACACCATAGAATACGTGGCTAAACATGGGAGAAATATTTTATTCCATTAGGCCATTTTCTGAGCAAATGGAATAAAAACGGATTTCGTAGGCCTATATTTTCTCTTGCACAGGAACGTTGAGAATTAAAATCTGTTGATAATTCTTGCCGTTGTTCCTCTTTCCCCTCTTTCACACAAGTCAGGCTCTCTGTAGTGGTTACAGTGACCTTTATGGCAAGTGTCTGCTACATTTAGACCGTTCTTTTGCAGTCTACTCCACCTGCTTCTGAGATCAGAGAGTCAATATTAACAAATGGCCATGGACAAAGAACATTATCACTGAATCATGAGGCTTTCTTCAACCTGGAAATTAAATGTGTTATTTTTATTGTTTTTTCCTATAGGGCATCCTGTGGTTATCGATGAAGATACAAGGTTTGTGTCTGACATTCAATCCAAAATTGGATTCTAGAAAAGCCTGTGACTGCTTGAGTGTGAAATCCTCTGTTTTAATTTCAGACAAAGAGGCACAGACACTGAGAACAGACAGGATCAATCTGGTAATTATTATCATTTTTTTCAATTTTAGGATTGATAAAATAGAAGGACTTTAGAAGGATTTCAAGATGGCTTTTATCAACTTGGAGGTATTTAGTGGCGGAAATGTTTTAGCGTTTTCATGATCTTTTGAACTATTCAGTTGAAATAGATTGAATGAATGAGCTTTAATTAAATATTATTTGTTCCCCAAATTGCTCAAAATAAATCATAGAGAAACACATTGTAGCACTTTGAAACACATTGTAGCACTTTGAGACACCCTTAGTTTTCACAGCGTCTCTTGACGGAGTATGCAGGGTTGGTTGATTCCAAGTCTTTTTGAAGTAGTTTGTCGGTGGATGTCATGGCTGCATTGGTGTTTATGTTCTGAGTTTTGACGTTTGCAGGGAGACGCGGAGAAGCAAGAAGGGCAGTTAGATCATCGTTCTCTGTAAGTAGCTATTGTATTTGGGTTAAACTACCATTTTTGGTCGTGCTAAAAAAAAAATATGTTGCATGATTTTATAATCCATTGCCATGCTATCAGATTTTCTCACATAGTAAAGGTGGTGGAACTCATTTTTCATCTCCATTTCGGCCCAATTTAACTCTTGGGGCCGGTTTACTGGGAATAGATTAA